>NC_143020.1:52163781-52463781 GCF_055824585.1 Amblyomma mixtum
GATCATATGATTTAGATCGGCTTTCGCATCACAATTTTGGCGTTTGTCTGAGTAGAGTCCATCCGAATAGAAGCTACACAATTGGGGATTTGGATAGGTGTTAGTTTGGAGTTTACGCCTGGCTTTGGCCTGTTGCTTGGAAAGCGTTTTATCTGCTGGGGGGAATCTGAGTCTTGCAAGCCTGTAGTGCTGCAGGATTTCTCTGTAAGAAAACAACCTGTCCTTGCCGGAGTATAGGGCGGGTGGACTGCACAACCCAGCTCGGCGGGACAGTTCTCGAGCTAGGTTATGAGCCGCCTCATTACCAGCAAGGGAGGCATGAGCAGGCGTCCAGATTAGGCGAATGCGTCGCGTGGGCTGATAATTTAGCAGAATCCGTGCTGCTTGTGGAGAGATTCTTCCAAACGTGTAGTTACGTATCGCGAATTTTGAGTCGCTGTCAATGGTTTCTGCCGAGGATCCCGCAATGGCTAGAGCAAGGGCTGTTTCTTCTCCAACATGTGTGTGCTGAGTGCTTATAATGTCCCCAGTTATGCAGGTGCTCGCTTTTGTAGAGCCACGCCTGATGTCACTTGGCGCGTCATCACGCGTCTCACTCGGTCCACACAAAACACCGGCACGCGTCTCACGCGGCTCGCACAGAACGCCGGCCCGCGTCTCACTCGCCTCGCACAGAACGCCAGCACGCGTCACAAAGGCATGAATCGGTGTGTTACAGCCCACGGCGTAGAGGATGTCTCGCAGAGCTGTACGCTGGACATTCGGAAAGAATACGATATATGGTATCATCGCCGAACTGCCGCTACTGCCAATCTTCAGTGCGGCTTTGTATCCAGTAATAGATTCGATCATGCATTCCATTGCAAACATTGTGTCTGTTACTTCCTTGCATAACGCCTATTCATTTTGTTATGCGAGAGTCGCTCCGGAACCTGCGGCGTTTTATTACTGCCATTGCACGAGGGCATTGGAAGCTGATAGGCATTTTCTTGTTTTTGAAGATTTTTACGAGTAAAACTGAGCGAACTGAGAAACCTCGTCTTTTCAAGCAATTTTAGAATGCGAAATTTTCTCTTTTTTTATAATTGGCGCAATTTCAAAACTACTGAAGAAAGAGAAGGTCACAAATAGGCATTTATTTTTCCTCTGAATGGAAATTTAGGTGACGGTATAAACCTTCACTGGTTCTGGCGCCCATCATTTAAAGTGTTTTCGTGCTTTGAGCCCCATTCCCCGCATTTGGGGGTAGAGGCTTACTATCTTCCCGCATTCGATGGTAGCATTTCTCGTGTCCTATGGGTCTTCCAGAGCCAAATACCATATAGCCGTTTTGCTCTCTATTTAATGTCCCGCCACTTTGCTCCGCGGCTTCAAGATCTCTCCAAGGTTTACCAATAAATGTCTTGACTTGGTGGAAAGATATCCTTCTGTGCAGCAACAAGAATTCGTAGAAGAAAAATTCGCGTGGTATCAAGGCCTCTCTAGTTTCAAGCCATTACCTCATTTTAGTGGTGAATGAAAATCAAACACACCCTGTCGCACAGACCGTTCGATGTAGCCGCGTGCCGGCAGCTTTGAAGAATGAACCAACGACCATTAAGAAGCTTTGCGTAAGTATCATTTTGAAAAAAAAAGTTACTTGAATCTGCACAAAGGGGACTTTCTTCTGAGGAGTTTAACTTTGTTCTCCCTAATCACGGGTTCACGAGTGATTGACAGGTTATGTGCATGAAATGTTCATCTTCTTTACTCTCACCTGATGTGAATGAAGTAGGGTGTTCGTGGCTGTACTTCAATCAGACTTAACCTGGAACTATCATATTAATTTCATTCTAGCAGCTGCTAACCGTTCTCTTGGCCTTTTAAAACGTAACCTTCGACATGCTCCGGCACACGTGCGTAAACTTGCTTATATTACACTAATTCGACCTAAAATTGAGTACGCTTCCGCCATATGGGACCCAGATCAAGCCTACATCAAAGATAACATACAATCCCTGCAAAACCGTGCTGCTCGTTTCATTTATTCCGACTACTCACGTTTTACTAGCGTCACGGCGTTAAAAGCTCGTGCTGGTCTTGACAGCCTTTCCCATCGTCGTAAACTCTCCCGATTAACTCTTTTTCACAAAATTTACCACATCCTTTGCTTCACGACGATTTCTTTCACTTACCCACAGCAGTGTTTCCACGCCGTGACCATTCTTTCAAGATCAAACGCATCACATGTCACACTTCAAGTTTTGCCAAATCATTCATACCCAAAACCATTATTGATTGGAACCGGCTGTCTTGCACAATCGCAACTGAAACTAACGCGACATCATTTCATGAACTTTTAAAAAATCAAAGCGATGTGTAGTTTCTAGTTCTGTTCTGTTCACCGTAATGTGTTTGAGTTTCGCTTTTCGTTCTGTTTATTCCGGTGTTTTTATTTTTGTTTTTCTTTTTTTTCTTTCTTTTTTTGCGTCTTGTTGTTCCGCCACATTTCGATTGTTGCTGACTACCAGTTATTGCCCTTTTCTTGCTTCTTTTTTTGCCCTGTTACTCATGTTAAATGTTCCTTCTATGTATACAATTTGTAATTTTTACCACCCCCTATGTAATACCCTCGTGAAGAGGGCCTTTAGGGGTATCTTGAAATAAAATAAATAAAGTACAGTGTCCTGCTGTCCTTCTCACAATCACTCGCCGTGCACATTTTTCGTCCACTTGTGAGGGCACCGTGCATCACTCGAGCAGACGCAGTCTTCGCGGTGCTTTGGCAAGCGGTCGTCGCAGGTCCCTGGACCATGAAGGAAATCGGTAGCGACACCGTTTCAGTTTCAGAGGAAGTGTGGCGTATGTAAGTCAGCATTTCGGCAAACTCAGAAGCCCACCGAAAAGGATCCGCTAGGCTGCTTATGCACCGAAGCCACGGTCTTCCTCTTTGCAGTAACTGCAACGGTGTACGTTCAGTGCATCTACAACAAACGATCACACGATTGGCATGTAACAGCGAGCAAGACAATATATGGCTCGCACAAACAATTAAAACTCAATCGAGGCAGCTTTTGTGCATTTCTCCACAATTGTAGCATGAAACTAATATCCGTGCCACACGCGCACAAGAAATGGCAGTAAATGCTCAAGGCCTTAAGTTTGCTAATGCCATTATTTTCGGAGTTGGTGCTACACGTCCACATTTAATGCCATTATCGAAAGTGACGATGACGATAACGCTTGCAAGGTAGTCAAAACTTTCATCTGAATATATACATTGCTAATGAGCACAATATATCGGGAATGCTGTTCAAATGTAATGTAAAAACGATTTTCCGCAGAATACGGCTGTTCCTGCTTTACAAGTAGAAAAAGTAGCCATAAACTCGCATGTCAGCGCACAAGTCGAGAGTACCTGTCAATAAGTCTGATTAAAATGGCGCTCTTCGCATCTAAAATGTGTTATAGCTGCCTCATGTTAAGAATTAACCATTTACTAGTGGTTACGAACTTGTTACTAACAAAGCTGCATGCTTTCCTGCGTGTGGACTGGAAACGAGAGTACGCATTGCACGGGCGAATGAGTTGTGGCGAACTCAGTTGGTCGTGAATGGCAGTAAGGCTAATGCCATTAAATTTATGCGCCTGGCACCGCACGACTGCCATTAACATTTAAGGCAGTAAGCACTTAATGACATTAAATCTGTCCGGGTGACAGGGGTATAAGTTATTCACCTGATACAGGGGGGCAGTGATCTACAAATAGCAAACTACTCATTCTTGTGTTCTAGCGTCCACGTGACATTGGGCGCTCCTCACTAGTCCCTCTCTTCTGTCTGTGTGGCATTGAAAAACTTCGGTAGAAGTGCACAGCACTACATCCAACAGATTAGTGATTTGGACCATCTCGGGTGGCCTACGCTATAACTTGCGGTCTCTAAATTGTTTTATTCTCTTTTCCTCTAGAGAACAAAACAATAAAATAAACACACACATCTCCCCATAGCTTCTCATTAATAAAAAAAGACAAACCTGTGCGTGAAATGTGTGGTGAGGAGCTCACAGTTAATCACATTTTAATTTCTTGTTCGCATCACGAAGAACTTAGAAAAAAAAATTTTACTGTATTTTACAATGAACACATTCCATTTCATCCAGCATTGCTTTTAGGCGAGCAAACACTCGTCAAGTTTTCACTTGTTTGCAAGTTTCTAAAGAAAGCCAATGTTTTAAATGTAATATAAT
Source organism: Amblyomma mixtum (assembly GCF_055824585.1). NCBI lineage: Eukaryota > Metazoa > Arthropoda > Arachnida > Ixodida > Ixodidae > Amblyomma > Amblyomma mixtum. The sequence goes on from NC_143020.1 coordinate 52,168,009, forward strand.
GTAACATCTATACACTTAATATAACATCATCTAACCATGTGTTTGGCGCATGATAGCCACAGTTGTTTATGCGCCATAAAACCCCATATAACTAACTAACCTTTCCTCTAGGTCGAATGTAAATACCATTACTGTGTATATACCTCAAAAACACCCTGCATGACTACCAGAGCTGTGTCGTAGTGAATAAGATTCCTCGACATACGCCTGGAAGGTAGGAGACGGGTTGGAATTCTCCGCAGTGCCATATGAGATGCACTCCAGGTTGGCATTCCACCACTCTCTACCGAAAGACTGTGTACGTAGCTTGTGCCCCGCACTGCACAACCACCCGGGTGAGGATACACACCCGAGCCAAAGCGGTGGCCAGTGGGTTGTGAGATGTGGCGGGCGTTGTACACCCGATGCACTAAAGCCTACATGTCCGTCGGGGTCACACGACGGGAAGCATGTGGCGGGGATGAGAACGCCCGTAAGGGTGCTCCTCAGTCTTTTTGCTCTGCACCGACAGCTCATGAAGACGATCGATTCTCCGCGGTAAGGTGGGTTGCGGGCGGGGTCGCCGACAGCGTCAGAGCGGGTCGAAACTGAAAAAAATTCACTGGACGTTTACTTCTCCGGAAATATTAATGAAATCAACAGATAGGGTCGTTCGACCTGTTGATATTACTAAGGAATTAGAGAGCGGTACGTGATTTCACAAGCCAGACATAGCCTGCTATGTAAGCTGATTCGACACTGCTTCGATCGTCATGGGAGTTTGAGAAGCAAGCGGTCTGCCCAGAATATTTTGCGGACAGGCAAACTTATGCTACCAAACACACTACACGGGGTCCAAACACGTTCGTGTTATGTGTCTCGTCAGGATGTTTCAGTTCTGTTGGCATCATTGCTGGAGCGTGTTCACAAAATCGTTTAGCTTGTGGAGAGATGCGGGTCTATTTGTTTGATTAGTGAGTATGGTTTCATGTCATGCTCATATTTTACGTCTACTTCAGAAGCCAGTTGGCTTTGATGATCACCACTCGTCCCGTAGGCCAAACGGACCCTCTTGAGGAACTCCCTAGCGCTCTGGGTGAAAAGACGTCCGTGGTACTGAGAAGGTAGCGGACGCTTGTGCAAGCTCGAGCTTGAGAAACCGGTCTGGACGGAAGCGGAAAGCTATTTGAGAAACTTTGGAGCACCTGACTCCGTCACTGAGTCAGCATACTCATTATACCTCCACTTTGCGATCCACTGGATGTGTTTCATACATATGATTTGTCACTGTTGTGTCAGTCATCAATCCCTGAGTGTGGAACCTAATGTAGTGAAACCTGATTCTGTCGGAAGGGCCGCTCCCTATGTCAAAGCTGCCATGCATGATTCGGAGCCTCTTAAAGATGCAGCTCGCGGCAAACGAAGGATTACTGCACAGTGCTGGCACAACATCCTGCCCAGTGATCAGTGCATCTGAAAAGACAAGTGAAAAGTTTGGAGCTTGAACATTCATTTGGCCGCCCATGTTTCTGTACTCTGCGAATTTCGTACTTGAATTTCATTGTGTAAATCCTTTCCAAGGTATTTTTTTCCCAGTTTCAGGTCATCTGAGAAAAGCCAACTACATGTTTATGTTTAGTAATTGCAGCTTTTTCCCAATCAGGCGTTCTAATTGGGGATCATATCAACATTTGATGTTTGTTTATATGACTGCCTGACACAGAGATAGAGCAGGACTAAGTTCCATGTGTTTTATCTTCGGGAGCAGGCGAGAATTGTTCTTTCTGACTCAGCTTGTGATGACTGCGCAGTGCATAATTATGAGACTGGAAGAATTGCATATCGTCTGATAAATTTCGTATAATGTCACTGCTGGTTCTGAGGCGTTCTAAGATGTCCATTTCTGAACAGCACCAAAAACGTTTCGCAAAAAGCGCGTGTAGGCGCTAAAATATCGCAGTCCTAACCGAAAACAGAAAATTTTTTGCTCTCACGACAGATTTTCCTGTAGTATTCTGGTACCTGACAACGAAAATTTTTTGGAATAACAACAAAAATTTCTGTAGTATTCTGAGGACACCTGTCGTAGCGACAGAATCTGTTGTATCACGATAACAGACAACCTCGCAATACTACAGAAAAATCCGTCGTAACGAAATTACGACGAAATTTTATCGTTTATTTAGGGGCCGGCTGTGCCGTATTTTTTTATTGGGAGGGACCCGCCGCAGCGCCTCAGATGCGTTGGCGTTCGGGTGCCGATCCCAAGGTAGAGGGTTCGATTCCGGCCAAGGCTGCGGCATTTTGATAGAGATTGAATACAAGAAGCCCCAGTATGCTTGCGTAGCCAGCTCATGTTAAGGAACCGCAAGTTGTCTAAAATTATTGTTCAGACTTCCACTAAGGTGTCCTTCAAAGCCAATCTGACGCTTCGGGACGATAAGCCCCATAATTACAGTTTATTTACTTGTGAAGGGGATATTTTTAAAATCTTCCCCTTCCTTGCGTTTCTTCGATTCCTCTTCGAGGCCTAACTTCTGCACTTTCAACGGAGCTGTAAAAGAGTTTGGAATTGAAACTAGACCATGAGTCCGTTTAATACAGTTTGTTTTCCACAATTATGATTACATTATTTGAAAAGCGCAATTATCACTGTTTTAAAGTACAACAAGAATCGCAATTACGAACAGATGTGCATTTCAGAGAGAGTTTCATTCATATTCACCGGGTGCCACACGTCAAGATTATTTGAAACACGAGGGCGAAGCACGGAAAAACCTGCATGGCATATGCTAGCAAGAACAAAAAAGTAAAAATCGTAGGTGGCGTACAGCCCTAAATATTGCCACGTATCATTGTAGTGTTTGTTCGTTCACGCTCAAGGCTGCAGGAAAGGGTCGTTATCACTTTTGGACTGCCGCTGGACTGCGGTCACTATAACGTGACAATATTTATTTATTCAAGCTAGTTTGGAAACAAAACCACCAAATTCTCACTATATTTCAAACGTTACAGAAACATATCATATAAAAAGTAAATAACACCAACCCACCTAGTACTTCACGCAAATCGCTGTAAATACACATGCAGGCACCTGTGAACCGTTCTGATCCAGCTTTGTTATATCAAGATCTATGCATGTATAAATAAAGTAATTACGGGCGGGAAGCCTTTACTCATTGTTCGGCCCGACTTAAAAGTCATGCATTGTGCAACTCGAAAGGGTATCTTATTTTTGGCGCCCTAAGTGGGAGGGAGGCCTTGTGCCGGCAGCGCTGTGGCGATTGCCGCGGCATGGTGTGGCCGGGCGAGGAGGTACTGGCCGAGGCCTCCGTTTGGAGCCCGCAGATGACGCCACTCACGCCGTCCTAAGCAGTTTATTGAGGGCATGGAGGAAAAAAAAACTAAGGAGAGAGGGTGACGTCACGCGGCCAGCGTTCGCAAGCTGAGTGTTTATCAAGTTTTCTCCCTGAGTTTTTCGCTATCCCTGTGCTTTATATTTTGGTTCTGGTATGTTTTAAGCGCGCGTATGCGCGGCTATAGTGCACTGTAGCGCTGCTTGTTGCGCGGGGCGTCTACAGAAGGGAGGTTGATGTACAATTAGTGTGCCGCGCTAATCGGCGCATGCGCGCGCGCAGGGGCTATATTCTACCGCACGCTATCACGTGGTGTGATCACGGGGGGGGGGGGACAAACTCTCTTTTTTGCTATATCTTTACTTGTTAAGACTAGGCTTCAAGGCCATCGCCGGACGGTCCTTCTCAGTTTTTTTTTTTGCCTCCATGATTGAGGGGCTTTACGTCCTGGTCCAAGCGCTGTGACAAAAGCAGCAACACCGCGCTTAAGGCTTTCGCCTCAACGCACTTTAGGTCAACAAAGTGCCCCCCTGAATTTTTTGTTAAAGTTGTGCCGAAATAGTTGGGAACTATTCGCATAACTTCCCCGCAGCTTACGGATGATGATCGCCTTAGTTTGCCGGAATGGGATCTAAACGCGTTTCAAACTTTGAACTCAAACATTCTACGTCAAAAAGCTTCACAATTGACCGGTGTTGGGCCGGCAGGGACCACAGATCTGGATCACGGGTGTGAAATAGGTTTATGGTTTATGGTTTATGGGGTTTAACGTCCCAAAGCGACTAAGGCTATGAGAGACGCCGTAGTGGAGGGCTCCGGAAATTTCGACCACCTGGTGTGAAATAACTAAAAGAATAACAGTGAAGTGGAGCCCATTTGGCAGGTTACCTCCGATGATGAATGGCAGTTTAGCAATGTCCCTGAAGAGAAAAGTCTACAACAGCTGTATCTTACCGGTACTCACCTATGGGGCAGAAACGTGGAGGCTAACAAAGAGGGTTCAGCTTAAATTGACGACCACGCAGCGAGCTATGGAGAGAAAAATGATAGGTTTATGGTTAAGAGACAGGAAGCGGACTTAGTGGGTCAGGAATCAAACACGGGTTAATGACATCTTAGTAAAAATCAATAAGCTGAAATGGGCTTGGACAGGGCATGTAAGGCGAAGGCAAGATAACCGCGGAGTGGATTCCTAGGGAAGGGAAGCGCAGCAGAGGGCGGCCGAAAGTTAGGCGGGCGGATGACAATAAAAAGTTTGCGGGGATAAGGTAGACACACCTGGCACAGCGCATGGTTAATTGGAAATATATGGCAGAGACCTCTTTCCTGCAGTGGGCATAGTGACGCTGATGATGATGATGATGATTATGGGTCAATGTACTGTTGCCAGTGAGGTCGGTCGTCGGTCTTATTTGGTCAGCAGAGAAACAGGTACCAAGCGGCTCCACAGTGGCCACATTCATACGACGAGACAGTAAGGAAATCATCGCAACGCCTCTGCACAGAAGATCCACCGGTCAATCGTCTCCAGTCTTCGTTGCTCCTGTCGAGAGACAGATTAACTATATGTACACTTGAAGTACACCAAAAAGCTGCAGCGAAACAGAGCACCAACTGTCCGGCTGCGTACAGCAGCAACCGCAGCAGAGGTCGCCAAAACATCGCAGCTCCATGTATCTTTGAGACAATCGGTGGTGACACAATATTAGTTGCCGATGAAGAGTGGTGTAAGTATGTTTCGGGTTCGATCTCCCTCTCTTCAGTAGATACATTCTTGTACGCTCAGGGCATCTCCAAAACACGAATTCTCATAGGCACGCGTGCCAATGAGCAAAGCAAGGTGCGGCCCTCAAGAGCAGTTCAAACTGCTGTGTGTCCAGACAGCGGTACCGCATTTCTACACACTTGCGGGAGTGTGAGTAAGGATCGACCAATGAGAAAAACACTCATTTTGCTCTAGCATGCATACAACTTTGGCAACTCTCCTTTCCTCCTCTTCTCTTTGTGACCCATTGAAATCTTGAACTGAAACATACTTCACTGCATCTAACAGAGCAGGGATTTGTTACCAACTTAGGTCGCATACACTTTATAACTTGCTGCCTCTGAATATATGTTTTATTGCTCTTCCTCTAGGACGAATGTAAATAGCATAATTGTATATATACCTCAAATACACCCTGCATGACCACCAGAGCTGTGTCGTAGTGAATAAGATTCCTCTACTTACGCCTGGAAGGTAGCAGATGGGTTGGAATTATCCGCAATGCCATATGAGATGCACTCCAGGTTGGCATTCCACCCTACTCTACCGAAAGACTGTGTACGTAGCTTGCGCCCCGCACTGCACAACCACCCGGGTGAGGATACGCACCCGAGCCAGAGCTGTGGCCAGTGGGTTGTGAGGTGTGGCGGGCGTTGTATACCCGTTGCACCAGAGCCTACATGTCCGTCGGGGTCACACGACGGGAAGCATGTGGCGGGGATGAGAACGCCCGTAAGGGTGCTCCACAGTCTTTTTGCTCTGCACCCACAGCTCATGAAGACGATCCTCCCCCATAAGCGACGCAGTGGCCGGTGAAGTTGAAATTGTTCGCTTCGTAGATAGCGTATGGGTAGGTCGAATCAAGACTAAAAAATTCACCGGACGTGTACGCTTGTGATAATGGGAACGTCAGCAAGAGCTGGGATCATTCACAACGCTGATGCCAGCCGAAGTGTTCTGTCTGTTCACTCTGCTCCCCCCTCCGGCTTTTACCGCGCACTCACTTCGCACAGCACAATGGCGTTTATCAGTTTGGCCTCCAGCGAAATATGGCCACCCTGGCCGGCAGTCGACCCCTGGACCTTGAGTTCATCGGCCCGGCGCCACATCCACCAACCGACTGACGACGGTGAGAAGGCACGGATGAGGCAATGAATTTTACAGTGCGCACATGATCGACATGTGCGATCAATGCTGGGTCCTTACCAGGACGTAGTACGAGGTGGCGTGTCGCCATTCCTGGTGCACTGCACGATGATGCTGACGCACGTGCTGATGTTCCCCAGATATTCTGGGCACATCGCAGCAGACAGCTTCTTGTCCGACCTGGGTTACTTTGGAAGTGACGCTGACGCTCTCCCGTCAGCATTGAAGAAGCGTAGCTTTTTTGACCAGTTGGTGCAAGGTAAGCGGAAAACCAGCAGACAGGACGCGTTCACAAGTAGGAGAAGTACACAGGACAACGCTGAAAACCAAACAAACTAATTACGTCCTGCGAAAGAAGATCGTTTTTTATGCAGTGCGAACAAAACCGGCCTTTGCAGGAGAGGTAGGCGATGGTGCTAACGCAGAAGGCAGCCTGGTCTGAAGGAGGCTGAACGTGTTGAAAGATGCCCAAAAAGAAGCATAGTATTGAAGAAGCGTCAGCAGTTCACTTCAGGAAACAATTGGATCATCAGCTTTGCAGCGGCGCTAGCCTGACAGAGACCATCGCCAACCGAACAGATAGTGCACCCGCTATGTTTGGACTGATCAGTTAATATATCGCTCATAATGTCCATGCACGGAGGTGACGATGCGTTCTGCCTGTCAACCACAGCAATCAATAGCCTGTGTTCCCCGCAAGCAGTCTCGTTACTCTTGGAAAGGCACGACACAGACGACATTGTAAAAGCTTGCATTTTACCTACGAACTTCCCGAGAAATATGTTTCAGTTTCTGGGCGTTTATTCAGTTTTATTCAGTGTGTCGTTCCTTTTCTCAGCGTTCAAAGAAATTGCTGCTACACATGACTCCTGTCATTCAAGGTTATCAAAAAGGATGATTGTGTAACATCGCCCTGAATCAGCGCTCAGGAAGCCCTGCCGTCAGAAAAAGGCCCCTGTAAGTACGAGGGACATTCCGAAAGTAAGTCTCATTTTTTTTTTTTTTTGAAGAGAGATGGTATACCAGGTGAAACAAGCAATCACCATAAGGATTCACACTCGTTGCTGGTTCAAAGGCGGAAGTGTCAGCGGAGAAGGAATGACGCATGCGCAGAGCGCCGAAGAAGAGCGAGCAGCAGCAGACCGGCGTGCCCGAGGTTATTCGAGCACAAATCACGATGGCAGACAGACGTGTGCCGGCAATGTGGTTGCCAATGGAAGTGCGTGCTGTTATCCGGTATGAACGGGCACGTGGAACTAGTGTGTCCGTCATCCACAAACGCCTACAGATTGTGCATGGTGAAGTGGTCATGTCTCGTCAGTTGGTCGGTCGTCAAATTTAATGCCTCAACCTCCGCAGCAAATGTTACGGTCATAGTATAGTGGGAAGCAAAAGGTGTGAACCTCCTTGATTTCCTTCCTAAAGGGGCCATCAGTGCAACACCGTTACCAAACTCAGGTCCGCCATTCGACGAAAGAGACCACAGCTCTTGAGTGAAGGCGTTGTGCTCTTGGACGAGAACGCAAAACCACACATAGTGAGGGTAACACGAGATTCGTCGCTTCGGATAGGACAGATTGGATCACCTGGCCTACCACCTCTATCTTGCCCCAATCGCATAACCTGCCGCAACTCAGCATTGCTTTGGAAGCGACGTCCCGACCCAATGGGCATTAAAACTCCCATAGACGTCCTGCAGACATCCTCCCATGGACATCTTGCGGACGTTGAGGATGTCTGCAGGACGTCGAAGTGAGTTCTTGTGCCCACTGGCGAGAGTGCGGTTTTCAATGCAGGGAGCAGGTGAAAGCACAGCTGCTAAATAAATTGGTAAATTGGTTTGTGCACGAAATGGCCCGCCGTTTGAAGCAGACTCCTATTAGACATCGTGTCCCAGTCGTACTAAGACAGTGAACACTGAATCGTGCAGTTCCTCCACTTGCGAGCCATATGCTTTACTGGCGTACGAATCCTTCGAAGTACGAAAATAAAAGCGCGGATCGAAACTGATGGAAGCGTTTCTTACAAAGAGGAAAGGCAGCCTGTGTGCAAGAAACGTGCTATAGACCACTCCTTATAGAGAGAAGGTTAAGGCAACCAATTCTAGTGAGATAGGGTAGGCATTGTCCGAAACGTCGAGGTCAGGCTTTTTAAAACGAGCGCGCCTCATACCGCACCGGATATCCTATCTGAACGCGAGTTTTGTACAGTCATTTGTAGATGGCGCCACCAACTCCAACAATTAACCTTAGCCGGCGCAGGGCACAGTCAGCAAGCGCCTCCCGGTGCAAATCAGCGGAGTGGCCTACCAGCTTGGGCATGGCAGTTGCTTGAACTCGGTCATAAATTTTCATTCCAGCTGTATATCAAGCATTTTCGAGAGCACTTAATTAAACTGACGATTGGGAGATCAACCATTTCAGAATGATAGCTGCATATTCATATTACCCAGGTAAACGAGTTGTGCCTATAGTCGGCGACCTAGTCAGCCGCAGCCGAAAACTATTAAATGAAACGAGGTCTGGATGAAATTTCCTAAAACTATCGCTTGTTGATCCCTGATGAAGAAAAGTTTTGCTGCACAACCAGCCACTCTTGTGACGCCGCCATATGGCCTAACTGTAGTAGCTGGCGGCTGCGGGTAACCTGGGTATCCTTGTTCATGCATTGCGCTAGCGAATTTGTCTTCCCTTTATTAGAGCACCCTGTCTCCCTGCGGGTCCTAGCACACCCTAGTAAATCTCCGAGTCAGCGGCTGTTCGGTGACAGTACGAGCAGCCTGCATTACAAAAACTTTATTCCCACTCTTTTCGCCCTCAGCTTGTGCGAAGAAACAACAGCTATGATTCTAACACACGCCAATCCCCAACCACGTTAAGTGCAAAACTCTCACGCCAATTTCAACCGCATCCAGCCAAGTGCGGCATTCTGTTAAGCGCCGGCTACACATGTTCCTTATTGTTTGGGTACACCTTGGAAACATCATCCCTTGGCTGAGGATGTACTCGGATATTCTACAGCGAGAGCTATATCTGCGATGTCCCGCGAAACACACGGTGAAATAGAGAGAGAGATGAAAACTTTTGTTTAGTTGACAAAATGACTTGGTTGGACTTTCGTGGGGTATAGCCTCGTCAGGTGACCTAGAGCTCTTAGGGCTCAAGGCCACCTGACAGGGCTATATCCACCTGAAGGGAACTTGCATAGCTCACAGCCCGGAGTTGGTACTCCATGACAGAACTCAGCAACGCACGCTTCTTCCCGCTGTTCAGGATTCGAGAGCTGCGAGTTCTCAGGAGGTTGGAAATTCATGCCGTATTTGTGCCAGTGTGACTTCAAGGCTCCCACGCATTATACAGCAGGGGGTAAACTCTCCCTGGTAGTCCATGGAGTAGATGTAGGGGCATTTGAAAGTGTTAGTTTGGAGCTGCCGCCATGCGACTTGCTGGAGTTTTTTTGACGACTGGTACCTGATGCCTGGTATTTGGGATAGTACCTGGCAAATTAGGCTGCCGTTAAGATAACGCCCTAAAAGTTCGTCCGCGATAATGTGACCACCCCCTGCCCGTACATTGCGTTAGCTTTTGTAGTATTTGAGTGGCGCGCCTGCTCACCGCTTATCGCGTGACCACGCGTAGCTCTTCCCCTCAATCAGGTGACCACGTCGGGCACGCAGATCGTGCGACGTGCGTTGTGCAACCTTCGTAGTACAGTAAGAATAACATTACCGACGCCGGTTTTAACATTTGTGGTGACGCCTCTTATCCGAGAGAAGTGTCCCTCGCAGAGGGTTCGGAGTAAACCTTGCGACAGGGATGAGAAAGTTATTCCGACTGGTCCTCTCGCACTGTTACCGCCAAACTAATGCTGTCAAGACTGCGCTAAGTATCTAGATGTTCAGTCTGTGGACAAAGTACTGCTTGGAAAAGATACGTGAATTTTACGGAGAGGGAAATGAATAAATTTTTATGCTCAGTTGAACATCTTACATGTAGCGCCTTGCCCCCGCATATGACATCTCAAGAACCTATTCGCCTTTTTAGTGTGGAAACGTGTTCACTGTTATTCCACTTATCCAACGCTACGCAGGGATGTGCGCCCCCTGTTCAAATGACCATCATGCCTTCACGCGCATTGTGGGTAGCGGCTATGGTACACGAGAGACCAATACATAAGCATAAAGTCACGCGACTTCAATTAATTTGCGATAGAGTTTCCACGAAATCGATATCTCACTCGCAAAGACTCCAGAGTTCTCTTCATTCGGGCATAAACCAGCGAAATCACTGGCATACGCCATATATATAAATACTTTTCAAGATACAAGGTTGAAGAATTCAAATTTGCCTGCATTGATACTGCACTCCATTGGAACGAAAAATATACTACTCGTCCTGAAAATACAGTTTTATAAACTAGAAAAAACTTTTAGTGCAATACAGACGTCCCCATCAACGACTGACTTCGCAAGTAAACTGGATGCGTCGACAAATAGCTTTAATGCGAGAGCATTACAAGACCCATAGCGCCATAATACGACGTCGGCTCATAAAATTCGCCCATTGGCTTGAAGGGAGTGACGTCACCAGAAAAGAAGTGATGTCACTTCTGGCGAAGGCTTCAACTGCTGCTAATAGTATAGCAGCGTCAACACGTAATGGAATTAGGCGGCGCGTTGAATTTTTTTTTTTTTTTTGCGCTGACCCCAGAAGCTATGCCACAGGGTCATCCACCTGAGAAGGGCAGAAACCATTCCTGAGTGTGGACGTCCCGAATTCTAATCGAGCGACGAGAAAATTTTTTTATTGAATGTTATCAGCCATACATACGCCTTTAGCTACCGGAGAGATGTCAACGTAGTTAGAAGGAGCCGGTTAATCTATTTCGACCGAGAACAGTGATTCAGTGGAGTTGTCCTTTCATGAAACTCACATTTACTCTTGTTGTTTGCTATGAGCGAAAAAAATAGAATTCGGCATGCAGCGCAAAAACTGATGGTAAAAAGCGGCCTACTGCTCTGAACCTACTGCTCTGAAGACGCAACCTACATCCTATTGAATAATTGCTTGTTCACTATTACCGTTACGTGAGCAATTATTGAAACCTACGTTCCCTGCTTTAGACAAAACCTAACGGATCCACGACCTACCTTCGCGATGATGGTAGATAAGACATCGGACCAAGTTATTTCAAAACTGTTTTCTATTTTTGACTTAACGTTCATGCCTTTCGATTATGTTTGCTCGACATTCGATGAGAAAAGGGTGCCTGATGCGAACGATGGTCAAATTGGCTGAATCTGGTGAGATTCTAACCTGTTTTTCAGATCTGCTTTAGTACCCTCCTTGCAAGTATTCTTACCAAGATGTAAGAATACCTTCCAAGATACCTTACCTTCCAAGAATACCTTACCAAGATGTAAGAATATCGGATACCTTGCAGCGACTGCCCCTCCGTCTACATCGGGGAAACCGGGAACTTCCAGCGGCGCATTAAGGAGCACCAGGCCGACGTCAGAAACAAGCGCGCTGCAAAAAATGCAGTTGCCGAGCACGTGCTGTCCACTGGCCACGAGATAGGCTGGGATGAGGTGGAAATCCTGGCGACGGAAAGAAACCTATCTGCAAGACTACATCTAGAATCCCTAATCATCCAGACAACGGCCAACACGCTAAACAAGAATCAGGGCACGCTACATCATATCTACGTGAAAAGTTTGCAGAAGATTCTGAAGCGTATATAACAATCCCTTCTTCTGTGACAGCCTTATTGTGAACAAGGGCCCCGTATGGGACCCGAAACGTCATTTTTCATTTTTGACTTGGTCAGTGACCCAATTTTGCTTTGTGAATAAATAATGCTTCACCCTGACCAGACGGTGTTCCGTCGAACCTTGGACTATTACCAAGATGTCATAGTCACTGATTGTCGACGACGAACACGGCAATTCTGGATAAAAGCATCTTTGAGCGGGGAATCATTCATGAACGCAATTTTTTATATCATATGAGATTTCACTGTGTGAGCGCCAGCTCATCCCCGCCGACGGAGATCCTTCGCTGGAGGGCGAGCAACCCGAACTTTGAGTCCGAGCAACCCGAGCCGCCCGTGGGAGGAGAGATTGATGTGAGGAGAGGATGAGGAGGACGAGCGCTCGCGCGGCGCGTGAACAACAGACTCAGGTGTTGGACACGAAAGAAGCAACACGGCCTCTTGTTAACCCGGAGCTCCTTTGTAACGAAAAGACGAATAAACGTCTTTTGAATTGTTCCTTTATCCTAACAATTCAGAAGTGGGATACAGTCAACGTTCGCCCGAACTTACGAAGTTAACCGGCAAGCCCCACCATGCCTGTCACCCGCACCGGAGCATCTTCCACGGATATGGCAAACGAAGATGGCGGACGACCGAGCAACGATGGCGGGAACGACGACGCCGACGACTCAAGTGAAGGCGGATCCGACAACGTGGTGACAAGTGGAAACTTATCTCCGATACCTCAGTCAACGATTAACGTGGCGGAAATCCTGCAGGCCAGCGTTCAGGCCGCAGTGAGAGAAGCCGTCAACGGAATTGCTTTGCTTCAGACGCAGCAAGCAGCGGCCACACCCATCTTTGGAGCGGGAGAGACAGCTCGATTAGTGCCATCGTTTGATCCGGTGTCATCCAGCTCTCCGACAGTAGACGCGTGGATAAGACGCGTGGACGATTTGGCACAAGTCTACCATTGGTCCGACCGGCTGACATCTGGCAACGCACTCTCGAGGTTGGAAGGGCCTGCGAAGACATGGTATGACTCCCTCTCTTCCGTCGACAAAACATGGCCGGAATGGAAAGAAGAAATTAAGCGCGCCTTCCCCACGACAGCGGGATTTCAACGACTCCATCGAGAAATGCAAGAGCGACGACAAAAGCGCGGTGAGCCCATCGAGTGTTATTACTATGACAAGCTCTCGAAAGCTCGCCGTTGCAACCTCACAGATGAAGCATGCATTGAATACCTCATCACGGGGCTATACGATGACGACGTAATTAGAGCAGTGAGCGTACGCACGTACGAGTCGCCGGAAGACCTTCTTCACTGCCTGAAACGCCTCGAAGAAAGATTAGGAAACACTGCCTCCAAAAGTTCAAAATCAAGTGGTCCCCCGAACTACTCTCGTTTCCCCGCATATGCCAACGCCCATGGCAACAAAAGCGAAGCAATGGCGTCGGCCTTGAACACTACCGACCACAAGAACCTTTCTCCGAAGGCGAGGAGGAAGCCGCCATGGAATGAAAGAGGAGAGCCCCTCTGCTTCAACTGCAGCGAGTACGGTCACGTGTCCCTCAATTGCCCGGCCCCACAGCGAAAGGCGAGATGCAACGCCTGCGGACGAGTGGGCCACGGAGAAAAAGACTGCAGGGCAAAAACGGAGAGAGGAGCGCACGTCGCTCAGAACGTGTTGGGCTTTGACCTCCGAGCCGCTGAAGAGGCGAACGAAAAGTACTTTATGATGGCGAAAGCGAACGGCTGCGACATACGAGCATACGTCGATCTCGGTAGCCAATGCGTAACTCTGCGGAAGGAGGATGCCAACCGAATCGGAGTCTCTTACACGAAGTTGACAAAGCCGTTCACTATCGGGGGCTACGGGTCCGGACATGTGACACCGTGTGGGAAAACGAACATCACCCTCACGGTCGACCAAGCTACAGCGGACGTTCCCGTGCTGGTCGTGCCGGACGCGTCACAGTCCATACCCCTACTTGTGGGCCAACCTTTCACCGAGCAACCACACATCACGATTGTGAGGCGGAAGAACACAGTGCGGATTTTTGAGGAGCACAGGAACGAGGACAATAGAGACGACACGCTTCAGTTCATTGAAATTCCAGAGCTCCCAGAACGACCTGTGTGCCTATGGGCGAAGGAAACAACGGTTGTGCCCCCAAAATACGTGGGTTTCGTTAAGCTCTACGCCACTGGTAGCGCACCACGCTCAGATGTCTTAGTGGACATGCAGCTCAGGTGCCAAGAAGGTCAAGAGCATTGCATACCACGCTGTGTCCTCAGCGTTGACGGGACCAACGAAATAGTCGTCCCTATAATGAACATTTCCAATCATGAACTGACCATCAAAGAGAACGAACGAGTCGCACGAGAGGAAATTTGCTACCCAGACGATGCATCGCCACAAGAGGGTGAGTCGGACACCAGCATTGTCCAGCCCTTAATGATAACGAGCAAAGAGTTTACCTTCGACATGGAATATCGTAAGGGGGCGGCAATGGCTCATGTTGATGCACTTAGCCGATCTGCATACGACCCCCCAGAAGAGACGGATATCGTTCCTGGCCTTCACGTCCTTGCAACATGCACAGCGACAGAAGACGTGCTAACCGTTGCCCAGCTGAATGATCGAAAGGTTCAAGCTTTGAAGGAAAGGCTAAAAAAAAAAAAAAGAAGACCTATCCAAAGAAGACAGGCGCGTCAAAAACGAATACCGGTTGCGTAACGGCAAAGACTGGGACTCTGCGTTGCCTCAGGTGATGTGGGGCATAAACAATACGCTCCACAAAGCCACTAAAACTACTCCGTTCGGACTGCTCTTCAACTTCAGGCCGCGAGGCATCAAGGGCGACACCGTGGAAGACGCCCTCGCAGAGGAATTTGACCATGAAGTTGAAACCAGGCGAGCCGCAGCGGCGGAGAATATCCGAGAAGACCAACGCAAGCAACAGGAGCGGTACAACAGGAAGCGGGTGGGAGCGCCGACATACAATCCCGGAGATGTTGTACTAGTTGAGCGAGAACCGGCAGCAAGTGGGGAGTCAAGGAAACTGAAAGAAAAATACAAAGGACCGTATACCATCCGAGAAAGGCTTCCCAACGACCGCTACCGCATCGAAAACGTGCCTCCGGGGCGGCAAAGGCGAAGAGCTTACAGCACTATTGCACCGGTTGACAAGCTGAAGCTTTGGGACCGGGAATTCCACGAGACAAGTTCGGAAGAATCGGGCCGCGAGGACGATTCTGACCGGGGCGGTCGGTGGCACAGGATGGCCGAATGTGAGCGCCAGCTCATCCCCGCCGACGGAGATCCTTCGCTGGAGGGCGAGCAACCCGAACTTT
Source organism: Amblyomma mixtum (assembly GCF_055824585.1). Lineage (NCBI taxonomy): Eukaryota > Metazoa > Arthropoda > Arachnida > Ixodida > Ixodidae > Amblyomma > Amblyomma mixtum. The sequence continues at coordinate 52,183,370 of NC_143020.1, forward strand.
GAGTCCGAGCAACCCGAGCCGCCCGTGGGAGGAGAGATTGATGTGAGGAGAGGATGAGGAGGACGAGCGCTCGCGCGGCGCGTGAACAACAGACTCAGGTGTTGGACACGAAAGAAGCAACACGGCCTCTTGTTAACCCGGAGCTCCTTTGTAACGAAAAGACGAATAAACGTCTTTTGAATTGTTCCTTTATCCTAACAACTGTAACATTCGATATATCCGCAGATCACCCGACGGCAGTCTTGTATTTTTTATGCTATTAACGTTTCTGCTATCGTCAAAAGCGTTGCCCATTGATTTTCTATGGGAGTCACAACTGTTCGATGCGATCGATGGAAACACTCCAAATGAAAGGGTTTGACTGAAATCAGAAGAATTGACCATTACCTTCAATATTTCCAAATGAGTACCGTACAATTTTTCAATTTTCGAAATTTTTGTTCGAAAATGTAGGACACGAGATTTTAAGCCGTTATATTCGACCCCTTTGACCTCGTGGTTCCGCGCTTCCGAATGGCACAAGTGAAGAATGGCACAAGTGAATCGTAACCGGAGCGAAAAAATCTCGACACGCGGCGCTATTGTTGCTGATTACGCCGATAGCGAGAGTACCAGGAACATTTCATTTCCTAAAGCGGGGGTGGCCGGCAGAAAGCAGCCCACCTAGACATTCGCCCATCAGAAATGCAACATTTTAAACGAACGCCTGTAGATGTCATCATCCAAACCATGTGCTAAGGCGGCTAAGCACGTAATCTCGTTTTATTTTTTTTTATTTTTTTGCGCTAGCGTGGCGAGCAACGTTATCTTTATCACCGTTTTCCTTTAAAACTGTGCTGGGGGTGCACTGTCGTAAGTAATGTGTGGCAGTGCCTGGTTTCGGATGAGCTGCTTTCTGTCACTTTGGAAAGTGGAATGTGCCAGGCACTCTCGCTATCTGCGCATACGGCTACAATAGCGCCGCGTCTCGCAATTTTTCCGCTCCGGTCATGAGTAACTTGTGCTAATCTTTTTCCGTTGCAGCTGTACGTTATGGTATTGTTTGGTTTTGGTATGGTACGACATGGCATGGTGTGGTTTGCTATGGGCTGTTTAACGTCTCGATGACGAACCTAGGCTGGTAAAAACGCCACAGACGAAGGCTTCGAATTAATTTCCGCCCTAACAAGAGTTCTTTATTGTGCGCTGACACAGCATAGCGCAAGACTGAATTTCGCCCCCATCGAAACGGGGCGCCGTTATCTCGATCCCATATCTCGAGTAGATGAACCACCGCGGCCGGTCAGCAGTTGATTATTTATCCACATACAAGTGACAAATGGCTCAAAGGTAAACACAGCTCGCACAAAATAAAAGGCTAAAAAGATTGACTTACTAGCTGAAAGTGCAAACAGGCAAGTAGCGGCATGTACCACTTGCAAAGAGACATGCCCTTTACATTACACAGACGTGCAAACTCTTAACCCCTGGTCCTTTAAGTAGTGAGCACATGGTAATTCCTACGGGAAAACATTAACAGCTCAATTCTATAAGTTCCGCTAATGGTAAGCCAAACCTTTTAACCAACCACCAGCTAACGGAGCCGTTTAGAAATCTGTCCTGCCTATTTTACAAGAAATCTTACCGAATTAAATCCTTCTCTGCTTAATATTTAGTGTATTCATTTTTTTTTTTGACACTCAACGCCTATAATTTGCCAAGGCAAGAGGTGCGCCTTTTTAAGCATGGGACTACTACAAATAAACGCCTCATTCAGGCATTGTTGGGACCTCCTTTATCTTGCGGGAGTGGACCTCTGCGCCACTGCATAATGACCGTTACACCACAGCTTCGGAGCTTCGTAAAGGCCGAAACGGCAAATTCTTAATCCCTGAAGACAAGCAAATGATAAAAACGTCGACAAAAGGCACTTCATGACTGCCCTTTAGCACGCAACGCCCGTCTGTCAGCCGCTTCGAATTGGCGGGGACAGGGCGACGGTGGCGCCGCGCCCCGGAATTCGCACGGTGCTCCCCCTAGCGTGTAAGAGTGCAGATACAAATCTCTACGCACTGAAGAGTCGAAGACGATCCGCCAGACCCGTTACGCCCCCATCCTCGCTTCCTTTCGCAGCTCCTCGCTTTGACCACGTCATCCCTCTTTTTCCACCGTTCGTTTACTGGGGGCCGGTCTTTTGTCCGCTCGAAGCCGCTTCTCGCATTCGAAACGAGAAAAGCAAGCACAGCTGGGCTTTCGCCGCTAAAATCGTTGACGGTCGCCTACTCTGAGCGAGTGGTGGACACGACTTCCGCTACGAACCGGAAATTCCTCCACACTCATTGGCTGCTCTTCACTTATCGCCTTTCTTTTTTTCATATCCCCATCGTTTTTCTTGCGCTTGTAGACACTCCGTGACGGCGGGCCAGCTTACAACAGTGAGCCGATTCACTATGACGGGCCGCGTCATCAAGCGTGACGTCAGTGTGTAGAGCTTGCTTGCAGGTGAGTCGTAACGGCGTATAATTTCTTGAGAAAAAAGCAAACTGCACAAAAGGTCGCGTGACGAAGTCGGATGCGCAGGAGCAAAGCGTAGGAGATAAAACGGCATCGTCTGCCATGCAGAAAGATGTGCGGGTAGCAGACGACACAATCGTATGTGGCAATAGGCGTGGCGAGACGGAATAATTTGGTGAGCTAAAATGAGTCTATCGAGCACAAAAAAAAAAAAATTATTGGTCCGATGTGGTCGATTGCGTGCTCATTTGAGATGTATAGCAGGAAAAGAAAAAAAACAACTTTAGAGCGGATGAGAGAACTCTGTGCGCAGGTCGGGTCAAACCGGAAGTCCACTCATGCCCGCCCACCTGCAATGTACTCACAGAGGGCGGACGTGACGTCATGGTTGCGTGTATCTCGAGAAAAGCGGGTCACGCCTATCGTTCGTGTTGGTCGATCGGTAATTGGCGATTATCGGGGTGCGTCACGGTTTTGTGACTGCCTATAGCGAAGTGTCCCGTCGAGCGAAAACACAAAAGAAAGCTCAGTATACTCTTTTTCATCTTGTTTTTCTGCTTAGTGTGCGTGCGTACATTGGTTTTAAACTTATTTGTTTACTTCTCCCAGAACATCACAGGAAAAGAAAAAACGACCTCGTCCACTGCAGAGAAGTCCATTAAGAGCGGAAGTAGCGGCATACATTCGAACCGGATGCGCTGACGTCACATGCTTCTCGGACGTTTCAAGTGTTTCTGATTGCACGCAGGAGTCTATGCGTCATCTTTAATTGCTTGGCAGCTTTTCGGCTTCACACACCACCTCTCGCAAGGCTGCTCACCGGTATGAATGCTGACAGGGCTTAAAAATCTATGAAAAGTTAAAGCAGCCCAGTTTGAAACGCGCTTACTGTGCTCATTACCTGCCAACTCACGCGACAGCTATTCACATGGAGGCACTTGGAGGTGTATTTCTGCGCAAAATATTTCGTAACAAAAATCCTCTCAAGGCAGAGAACGACGCATCCATTCAGGTTTGTTACTACGTTTCTTCGCTACTCAACCGTTATGGTTTGAGAATTCCGTATTCGGAAGCGTCGAGAAATCATTTGCTCTATGGACAGTTCTGCTAAGCCTAAAATATCCCACATGCATGAACCCAAGGGCAGGTTGGATTGAAAATTTGACTATTACCCCAATACTGCCACGAGGATTAGCTGCGTAAACATTTCGAAAACGTGGAAGTGATAATAATGAGAGCCAGTGTTGAGTGTTAATGAGATGTAAAACGCTAGCCTAGAAAGGAAGCGAACAGCAATTGCTCGTGCTAATCCTCAATGGTAGTACCAACGCCTTGCAGTTGGTCATGAAGCGAATATGGCAAGCTTTCCTCTGTGATATTCGCAGAAATGCTGCATCTTAAACCAAGTGTGCGTGCACTGTCAGCGTAAAATACAACAAAAAATGACAAAATAAATGTGCTAAGGGAGCACTGAACGTCATTCGCCGTTTCGGATTTTAAAAAATGTGCACATTAAAGAACCCCATGTGGTCGAAATTTCTGGAGCCCTTCACTACGGCGTCCCTCATAGCCTGAGTCGCTTTGGGATGTTAAACTCCCATAAACCAACCAACCAACCAAATCTATTCAACTTTGGAACCATTTCGGATTCAGTCTGAAGATTAAGGTGGGCAAGGGATAATCAAATCATTGAGATTTTAATTTCTTTGCGAAACGCAGACATAGACAAGTCGCTGACAACGCCCTAAGTCCTTCATCGCATTTCCTTTCCACTACGTGGATTCGGGGAGGGTAGCTCGACCACTCACCGCTGCTGTTAGTCCTATTAGAGGTCTGTTAAGAGTGACTCTAATGAGTATTCTCGTTGCAGTCCTCATTATCATCATCATCAGCCTGAGTCGCTTTGGGATGTTAAACTCCCATAAACCAACCAACCAACCAAATCTATTCAACTTTGGAACCATTTCGGATTCAGTCTGAAGATTAAGGTGGGCAAGGGATAATCAAATCATTGAGATTTTAATTTCTTTGCGAAACGCAGACATAGACAAGTCGCTGACAACGCCCTGCCCTTTGCCAGCTGCGGCCGTCGTGTCCCCGCAAATTTCTTAATCTCATGCGCCCACCTAACTTTCTGCGGTCCCCTGCTACGTTTGCCTTCTCTTGGAATCCACTCCGTTACCGTTAAGGACCAGCGGTTGTCTTGCCTTCGCATTACATGCTCAGCCCAAGCCCACTTCTTCCTCTTGATTTCAACGAGGATGTCATTAACCCGCGTTTGTTCCCTCACCCACTCCGCCCTCTTCCGATCTCTTAACGTTACACCTATCATTTTTCTTTCCATAGCTCGCTGCGTTGTTCTTAACTTAAGCTGAACCCGTTTCGTTAGCCTCCAAGTTTCTGCCCCGTAGGTGAGTACCGATAATTTACAGCTGTTGTATACTTTTCCCTTGGGGTATATTGGAAACTGCCATCATCATTCCTCATTATGGTGCCAATATAATGAGCCTTGATTCTGTAACAGCGGCATTCATCAATATCCCCTCCTTTTCCAGTGAAATGGTTAGGTCACAAACACAACCTAGTTCGCATAGCTCTTCAATAGCGCACTTGCATGTTAAAACATCTTTCTTGGCACGTGGCGACGCCCTTACGGTCCCGACGGGAGTTATTCTTACTTCCATCCACTTATACGGGGAAGCACGGCAATGTGACCGTCGTAAACAAACCCATCGAGGTTAGCTCAGAGTAACGTGCCCAGCAAGGTCAAGTAAGCCTAGAGTACCGGCAGTACTGTAACGATTAGAAAGAAACCCCCTGTCACGGGCGCCTCCGCCCACTTAACCACGTGAGTGCGTCAATGCTTATCAAGCGAGCGACCGTGGTGTGCTTGCGACAAACTACGCACGCGAGTACGAGCCAATTTCCTGTCTGTACGAGATGCACCGTGACATGCAGCTGGTTACAGTCCCGGCTCAAAAGGTCCGAGATTCACTGTAGAGGAAGAAGGCGTAGCTTCATCGCACAGCGGGCATGTCGTCAAGTGATCCGTGGAGACGCGCTTCCCTCTAAGCGTTCGCGTGCTACCTTCTCTCGGCATGCAAAGAGTGCGCATCGCTTGCTTGCTGCGTAACATCCTGCAGCGCTTTCTTTCACCCCCCCCCCAACTCACCACCGGACTCCTCGACAGTGGTAAGCACACCTGCGCAGACTAAATTGCCTCCCGTGTCATCCCTCGCATCCACCGCAATGCAAACTGCTTCTACGGGAATGACGGACCGTTGCTTTCCCAGTCGAATCTTCCGTGCAGGAGTATAACGGAAGCGCTTTCCTTTGGCGATGCTTACGCTCGCTTCCGGTCTTCTCCAGCAAGCAAGCAGTGGCTTGTGATTGTAGCGTAGGCGAGACAAGGGTCTGCACGCTCAGGAAAGGCAAAGAAAAAAATGTCGCTTTTTAAACATTAAGTGTTTTTCTTTCTTTTTTTATGGGGGCACGAGGTTATGAATGTAAATTGTCGAAGAAGTAGCAAGGCTAACTGCGCAAAGTTGTGAGCGCTGCTTCCCATAGCGATTACTAAACTGATGTTTTGATTCTTTTCGCATCCGGCTGTTTCCTGTCAGCAAGGTGCAGGTTTTCGGCGCTCTGAGGCCCAGGCTTGTCTGATGTTGCACGCTTGTATCTTTACGGCCCCATCGAAAGAATTACAGTAAGTCCATTGAGAAAATAAAATAAAATAAAAGAATTTTACCCTGATGTCTGCCTACAAATTAACTCCTTTAAAGTGATCTGCAGATATCATTCTCCCTTGTTCGCCCATAGGGGACGGGAAAAAGACAGGGTGTTTTTTTTTTGTTGTTGTTCTGAAATTCCTTATTCTCGACGCAACCAACTTTCCAAAGTTGCAGTTCACGTTATTATTTACCTCTCACTCCAGCTGCTAAGCGTCAAGCAAGACGACCTTGCAAGCAACGCTATACACTTTAAAAATGTAAATTAAATTTAGCTATAACCCTCCTTTTCTTCCATACAGGCACGGAGCTAATTTGATGACTAAGAACTCTGGACGCTGGAAATACACTAAAGCCTGCATCTTAGAGCGCCGATTTTTAACCCTGGTATGGCCGGCATATTATGTACGTTGGTGACAGTAAACATGTCAGTAGTTTACATTTAGTCCCGCAGATACTTCAAATTATTGTAGTAACACCAATGTTTGACATATTTATGAGAGCAACATCAAAGTTCCAGCCTCTAGAGACAGCGAAGGCCTACTAGCAGATCCCTACCTGCAAAAGCTAACCCTAAAGAGAAAACAATTTAAATTTCTAGTGTCGCACCCACTATAGATTCCATTACGTGGGATTGTGGGTTCAAGCGCGATATAGGAAAACACACATGCACTTTTTGAGGGCAGTGAGAGTCCCTGCTGACCAGGTCTGACAGCTTCAGCAGATCGAAGCAGTCGAGAAGACTGCAAAAAAAAAAACAGTGAGAGTCCTGGAGTAAGGGCCTAACTATGCTCTCCGATTTCTTGAGATTTTATATAAAAGTTTTCAGTCAACTAACCACTGGAAGGTGACAGAACTGTTTCGCATTGGACCATTCACTTGCTGTTTGGGATTGAGTATCTGTGCGCACTTTTTACGGTTCTCGGCCCCAGAGCAACTATTATAACTCGATTATAATATAAATGCAGCAAATAAATCTTTCATTATTCAACCCTCTATTTTCATTAGTTTCGGAAATATAGCAATCACCAACGACGAATTAATTGAAGTCGGAACCTTATCCTACATTTCTGTAGTTTTGGCATCAAAAGGTTACATATTTGTCACTTGCATATCCTGTGCATTGATTTCAAACGAAAACTGGTGCCTAGTGAAGAGAGACTGAAAACTCCCGCGCTTTTACGATTGCTCCTGCTTTCTAGCGAGAAAGAAGTTACTGCGATATGTTTATTCCGCTCTGCCATTCATAGTGGGTGCTCCGCGGCACACATGTCCTATGGTTGGTTTGGTTTATTGGGTTTAACGTCCCAAAGCAACTAAGGCTATGAGAGACGCCGTAGTGGAGGGCTCCGGAAATTTCGACCACCTGGGGTTCTAAATTTCCGGAGCCCTCCACTACGGCGTCTCTCATAGCCTATGCCTAAATCGTTCGCATCGCAACTGCTGTCACTTTCTCGATAGCCAGCGGTAGGATAGGCGCCCATCCTCCATTATCCTAAATCAGGAGGATGTAAGAACGATGATGCTATTCCTTTCCTTTCTGTGCCAATCCGCGTCTCCTAGACCGTTAAAAAATTTTGAAATAATCCTCACACAAACGTAAACGGGTTTAAACAAAGCTGCCCCGGATCGCGTTGTCCAGACTCGACAGGCAGTGAGAAACTTGCGCAAGTGGCAGTGGGTTTTCTCGGGATGCACACTGCGGACACTGCACTCATCGATGACCCTATATCAGACAACGACGAAACGCTGACAATGGGTGCTAGCGCTTGCCGGATGCACGTGATGTCTACAGGGGAATCATGTCAACTCCAGTGTCAAAGTACACGTCAACAGCTCTCCCGTTTCTTACTTCAAAAACTGCCTGTTCCCGCTGTAAGCAATAGAGCAGTGCTTCGATAAAGCTGGCATAAAAATTCTGGAAGTGGTATGAAACGCTAAGGCAGCCGATTAGGGTTTAAATTGTCTTATTCACCTTGTCTCACTTTCCCCAAACAAAAAAATAAAAGAAAATAGATTTGTGGACACACTATTCCTTCAGGGCTTTGAAGGGTAACTTCAGCAAGTCCTCAAGAATAAGAAGTTAACCATACTTTCACAAGTAATCTCACATTTAAACCGACTGCATTCGAATGGAGGAAAAATACTTAAAGGTGCACTGAAGAGGAATCTGAACTCGGCTTTTTTTGAGCGCGGGAACTCAATCTATTCGTCCGATCATTCTTAGAAAATTCGAATTATTGTCCTGTGTGACCGATTTCCATAATTTAAATCGGAGTAAACGTCCCGATTGACGCCTTTTTTGAGCATGCCGCAGACGGTAGGAGGAGTCAACGAATCTTTCAACCAGTCCCGTGGCGGCTTGTCCCTCTGCCATCGGCGGTGTGATATGTACCGATCGGCGAAAGCAAACAGTCCGCGCGTATTTTTATTTCCGTGGGCCTAATTTGCGGCTACGTAGCCCCTGACTGGATCTTCCCTGACGGGATCCCTGACGGGATCCTGACGGGATCTTCCCTGACGGGAAACGACACCTTCGGCTACCTACGAGAGACGTCAACGACGCTGTGCATCGACGGGCCCTCCAGCTCTCCCCAGATGGCGCACTGGAGCCCATTCTGCATAAAGCGAGGACAGACCAGCGCGAACATCATTGGGCACGGCAGCAACAGCGGCATGCGGATGCATAATCCTTTCGTCTATCTTGTGCAGCTGATTGCCACTACGCTGGTGATATCGACGCCACACCACAACCCTGGCCTCGTGACACAGACCGTACTACTGCAGCCGAGGAACCACTCCTGCTGTTTCCGGCCTGTGACAGCGGTGGTCAACGACACCTTCGGCTACCTACGAGAGACGTCAACGACGCTGTGCATCGACGGGCCCTCCAGCTCTCCCCAGATGGCGCACTGGAGCCCATTCTGCATAAAGCGAGGACAGACCAGCGCGAACATCATTGGGCACGGCAGCAACAGCGGCATGCGGATGCATAATCCTTTCGTCTATCTTGTGCAGGTAAGAAGACGTTACGGCAAATGTTTTCGCTCAAATGATCCGTTTCTTCTTGTGCTGCCGTGCCCAACGCAGCTATGTCCTTTACTGTGTGATCTGGCAATGAATGTGGCGGAATTGCTGCTGTTGGCCGGGGACATCGAGACGAACCCCGGTCCAGATCTCGCTCAGATTTCCAAGCAGCTAGAGGCAATTGCCGGAGACATAAAAAGCATCAAAGAGGAACGACTAGCATCAATTGAAGCTAAATTGGAAAACGTGGCTGCCCTTGACAGAAAAATATTGGACTGCATAGACCAGGTCGCCAACATGCAAAAAGTCGTTGCCTCGCTGGAACTAAAGCTTGATGACTTGGAAAACCGATCGAGGCGGAGTAACCTTTTAGTGTACGGCATTACAGAAGATCCTGATGAAAACAGTGAGTCCTTAGAACAGATTTTTAATGAAGACATTGCTAAGGATATCCTTAAAATTGAACCTGTAGCCATTGAACGCATACATAGGTTGGGAAAGCCTTCAGCTGAAAAAACCAGGCCTGTAATACTAAAACTTCTTGACTATCGCGAAAAGACACTTGTGCTAAAAAACTGTAGTAAACTCAAAGGTAGTGAATATGCGATCAGTGAAGATTTCTCAGCCCGAGTACGTGACGTAAGGAAAAAGTTGTGGACTAGTGCGAAAGCAATGAAAGATTCCGGGGCAAAGGTTGCTCTAGTGTTCGATAAAATACGCATAAACGGTGAAATGTTCCACTGGGATGAAGAAAACAACTGCCGAGTACCCGTAAAAGCACAGACAAACGCGACAACTAACTCGTGTCCCGAGACAAACGCGAGTACTAGCCAAAAAAACGAACATGGCAAAGCACCAAACCTACGCCCCCGTCATCCCACAAAACGAAACAGATAACTTTTGCAAATGTAAATGCGCGAAGTATTCTTAATAAACTTGAGTCACTAGAATCTCTTCTTATCGGCCTCGAACCTGACTTCATAGCGATCACAGAAACTTGGCTTACTAACGATATCAATGACAAAGAAATTGCCCCACCAAACTATGCTATCGTCCGAAAAGACAGGTTAACACGTGGAGGAGGTGTGGCTATACTAATAAACAAAAAAATTCCCTTCGCAATGTTACCAGAAGTTGAGGGTGCCGAGGCACTCTTTTGTAAGTTGATATTTGGAACGAACACTGTCACTGTAGGTTGTGTTTACCACAGTCCTTCGGCAGATCAGCCTGCATTGGTCTCACTATATGAATATATGCATCAACATGTTCAAAAATCCAGACTGATCCTTCTTGGGGACTTCAACCTACCAGGTATAGATTGGCAAAGCATGTCGTATCGCTCCCCGTGTTCTGAAACCCTTTTTGATATTATGCTTTGTTTTGACCTGTTCCAAGTTATCAACGAGCCCACACGTGTTCAAGGTAGTGCATCTAACATTCTTGACCTCATCTTCCTCAGCAATCACTTCGCGATCGATCAAACCAACGTAGCAGTCCTCGATGGCATATCAGATCATAAGCTAACATTGTGCACCACACCCATTCAAGCAACAGCAGCTCGTACTATCTCGAAAACTACTTACCCAGACTTCACAAACGCTGATGATTCAAGCATACTTAATTACCTAATTTCGGAGTACGAATCATTTGAAGAACTCGCTAATTATCAAGGTACAAATATAGATACGCTGTGGGAAAGCTTCAAGGCCATTGTATCGCACTGCATCAAAAACTTTGTACCATTGAAGACCAAACGAACAAATACACGTAATCCCTGGATAACACGTGATATCATTCATGGGAAACGCAAAGTAAAACGACTAAGGAAATCACTAAAATCAAAAAATGACTATCAGGTAAAACATAAGCTCACGAACGCCATCCGTGAAATGAAAGCAAAAATTATGGCAGCGAAAACAAACTACTTCTCAGTTACGCTTCCTAATTTTTTAAAACACTCCCCTGGAAAATTTTGGAAATACCTCAGCCCCAAAACACAAAAAGACACCTTCAGTTGCCAAGGACAAAATCAAAACTTCGCAAATTCCTTAAATACATACTTCCAATCTGTGTTCACAGATGACGATGGCCGCACACCGGAGAGTATTCACCGCAATCAAACACCGCTAGACATGCCAACAATAACCGAGACAGGCGTTCTGAACCTACTTTTATCAATAGATACAAAAAAAGCAAATGGTCCTGATAATATTCCAAACACTTTTTTGCAAAGATATGCCGAAGTCAACGCGAAATATTTACATTTAATGTTCAATAAATCTTTATCAACCTGTAGTCTAGCTAATGAATGGAAAATCGCGAAAGTTATTCCTATACACAAAACAGGAGGCAAAGATGACGTTTCAAATTACAGACCAATATCACTAACGTGCACGGTAGGAAAATTATTGGAACACATTATACTAAAGCATATCACCAGTTATGTTGAGCAACATAACATTTTATCGCCTGTTCAACATGGATTTCGAAGGGGACTTTCAACTATCACCCAATTACTCGAACTAACACATAATTTATTCCAGAGCATTGATAACCAAAAGCAAGTTGACTTGATTGCACTTGATTTCTCTAAGGCATTTGACAGAGTAAGCCATAAAAAACTAATTAGCAAACTTACATCAACTTTAGGTGACGGCCCTATTATCAACTGGATCGAGGACTACTTAACTAACCGATCTCAGTATGTTGTAGTTAACAATGATATTTCTTCTATTGCGCTCGTTACGTCGGGAGTACCCCAAGGGTGCGTCCTTGCTCCACTTTTATTTCTCATCTTCATTAATGATCTGCCCTCTAACATACATGTTAAAATTAAACTTTTTGCCGATGACTGCATCCTTTACAACGAAATTAACTCTATAAATGACCACGATGATTTAAACAGCGCCCTTCAAGAAGTGGTAATATGGTGTCACAAATGGCAAATGGAACTGAACATTAAAAAAACAGCCTTCTTATCTGTAACCCGTAAAAAACAAAGGTCCGAATATGTGTACAGCATCAATAACATACCGCTCACCCGAGTTCACGAACACAAATACCTTGGATTAATCATTTCACATGATCTAAGGTGGGAATCACATATTAACAGCATAGTATCATCTGCTTTAAAACGATTGTTCTTCCTTCGAAGACGGCTTCGAGAAGCGCCACCGGAGACCAAACTGTTAGCATATAACACATTTATACGATCAGTTCTCGAATATGGAAATACGATTTGGTTTCCCTACACACAACAACTCATTAACAAACTAGAAGGAGTGCAGAGAAAGGCAATTAGATTTATCTTTAACAAATACAGGAGCAGTGATTCACCATCCCAACTACTAAATCAAGCATGTATTCTTACTTTACAGAAACGCGCCAGACTAGCACGACTAAAATTATTGTTCCAATTAGTTCATAACACATTAAACATAGATACTTCGTTATATATATCTGTAGATGAATCCAGACCATCCCGGCATAAGCACCCATTAACCCTTAAAGAGTACGCATTCCGAACCAACTGTTTCAGATATTCATTTTTCCCGCTTGCCATAAAAGAATGGAATAGTTTGAACCCCTCTATTACTACTAATACATCTTTGCAGAAATTTGTAACTTTGGTAGAAGAACAGTTGAGCGATAATTAAATAGATAATTAAAGTATAATTATTCAAGTACAACAGACCACTCGTATCACTGCATGTAACAGCATCTTTATGAACATATTACTTACAATGTATAAAATTGCACCCTTTTCTGTGAAAAATATTCTCTCGTTATGTGTTTTATTTTCTGTTGTCTGTGTTTTTTTTTCCCATACTCATGTAATTACTTGAAAATAACAGTGTTTTTAATGTATACCATTCCATTTGTATTCGCTTTGTACCTTCTTACTATATGCCCATCCTGTAAAAATCCCAATGCGATTGACAGTATGTGAAATAAATAAATAAATTTATTCACGGAAACCTAAAAAAAATAAAATAAAAGCGAAGCCGCCATGCGCCTGCCTAAAAGGCACTCCACGCGTTAGTTGACTCCCCCTACCGTCTGCGGCAAGTTAAAAAACAAGCGGCAGCTGGGCCGTTTAGTCCAATTTAAATTATGGAAATCGGCCGCACAGAACAATAATGCGAAGTTTCTAAGAATGCTCAGAATGTATAGATCGAGTTCCTGCGGCAAAAAGACGAGTTCAGATTCCTCTTAAGTGCACCTTTAAGGCGATAGTGACCGTCAATCACCTTGTATTTCAGTTCTGGTTTGTATAAATAAATAAATCTAAACATTATACCTCCATATCCACTGCAAAATATACAGTGGTTACGACAACGGCGTGCACTCCCCGAGACCATCAGGGACGCAAAAAAAGAGAAAGAAACAAGCAGCCAGAGCCATGTGCTTTCTCCCTTCTTCTTTTTCGTCGTGACAGCGTAGCAGTTTCAGGTTGGTCACGCACGCGTACGAAGCCGTAACAGCTTCTGGCCGCAACGAACTCGGGCGATAGACAGAATATCTGCCCACACGTCCTTCAGCCATCGGAACGTGCTCCTCAACGGGGGATCATTGTGTCTTGCGTCACCTGCGAGAGAATAATCGATGCACCCCTCGAGTTTGTTACACGCAACCATGCCGATAGAATAGCTTTTGTGGAAAACAGAGAGGCAGGAAGAGGGAAAGGGCAAAGCGGGGTGGATCAAGGCGAAGGGGAGGGAGCAGAGCAGAGGTCACACGGAGGTTTTGAACTTGCGGTGGAGAGGGAGAAATTGCCACGTGCTTGTTCGGAATTCGTGTTCTATCTGTTAACGCTGCTGATTAAAGCCGTTCCATCCAGCAGCTGCTGCCTTTTTATTCGTATTAATCTTTCTTGTTTTTTTTTTCCTTTAGCTAGGCCTTACACTGCCTGACGCTCAACTGCAATAAGAGGTCTCAATGTTGCCAAAAGCTGCACGCCTGCCGGCGCGCACACAACATTTGGTGCCCCCTTGACGCCGGAATCGACTGCTGCTGAATGCGCACGGAACGGACGGCGCGACGCTAACACCCGCTGTACCAACAGGCATCGTGATAGCAAGAAGTGGCATGAAAGATTCAAATACTTTCTGATCTGGGATCAGCGAGTTAGAAAAAAGAAGTTCACGTATTATGGCGTTACGTTGTCAGGTAGTTGTGGTGTAGTTCATGCCTGGGGCATGTTGTAAATTAAAGCTCCAGAATATGACGGACAGGAAAGGAAAACTAGAGCCAAATTAGCAACCGCAATTTATTTAACAGCTCTAATGCTATAATTGATTAAAAGAGAGTGGGGCATGGCGCGGGCTCGACACCTCGTGCTAATCAAACGCACTCTCGGCGTTCAAATAAATCTTATCAGCTATTAGTATTACTTAAATGAGCCTTTCTCTAAGCCCACACTTCACCGCTGAAAAAAAAAAGAGCACCAGGCAAGAAAAAGCTTGCACCCATTAGAAAACCGGGCTGCACCCTGTGGCTCTATCGTATACCTCGCCTGCTGACACATTTTACGGTACGGCTGAAAAGCAAAAGCCAGCCATGTGTTCCGAAGACTATGCACCAGTCCCGGCATATTTCGTGAGTAGGTGCACAGAAATTAACGCTTTTAGGAACGAGAGAGGAACATGAAACCAAAAAGGCGGAAATGGAAAGCAGAAGGCAGGAAAGGGGCGAAGATTAAAGGACGCTGTTGTGCACTACGAAATACAGCAATCTGGATGGGAAGCTACTGGCCTAGCAGTGAAAAATTCCATGCCAGTAGTGACTCCGCCCGCCATTCTCTATCGGAGCCTTGAAGGCCATCTGCCCCGTGAGCTGGTCTAATCGGTTCTGTGTTTCTCTCTTTCCCCGAACGACTGAACTTCGGAAGCGAAGTGCTCGTTGAGAGGAAACTCAGGCAAGATTCCCTCTGCGGGCGGCCGGAAAATCAAATGAAACAAACGTCCCGTGCGGATAGCGCAGCAGCTGCTTTGTTGGAATTCTATGGGCAGGCGGAGGATGATTGTCGCTCTCGCCCTCGAGAGGCTGGCCGTCAGCAAGACCCACTCGAGTTCGCCCCCGAGCTAGAAGCCGATCAACGGCAAAGCCGTATGGAGGAACGGCGGGAGACGAAGACCTCGCAGCGGCGAGAGTGGCGACAGGGACGGCAGTTCCTTAAGTTCAAGGCGAGCCTTGAACTTAAGGAACTGCCGTCTAGGACGAGGTTCGTGCTAGGAAAGCCGAGCGAGAGCCTGCGCAGATTGCATCTCCCAACCGCCGACTCACTACAATTGTTTAACTGGGCCATTCTCTAGTTAAGTCAATTTTTGAAGCGAAAGCCTCACTACGGGACCTCGTGCTTCGATCGCAGGGTGCCCAGTTTTGACCTTCAACTGACTTAGAGGCAAGCCATGAAAAAGACAAAAAGAAATGGAATCAATATCCATGACTGGGAGTAGAACCCGCGGCTGCTTCAACAGATCGCCTTTAAGGACCGCACAGCGGCCTCGTGTTAAACTGCATCACACTCTCGCGCTGTGCATTGGAGAGCGTCGTCTTCATCAACTTCCATCTGATCCGTCCCGCGGCACCGCCCGCTCACCGTCGTCCTCTACGCAGCACAAACCCGTGCTAGAGTTTTTTTTTATTTTTGCTCTGGGCTCGCAAACCATGTGCAAGGGAGACATTGAACGAGTATGGATTCGGAGACGTTCCATCATCTCCTCAAACATGGGTGTTATTTTCCACTGTCTTGCTCGCATACAGTCATTAGCCCATTTACACATGCCAGCGGGTAAAAAACGCGACCGCAGCGCACTTAGCGGCAGCTACAGGGCTCCTCACAAATAGGAACGACAAACTCGGGAAAGGTTTTTTAGAGAACCTTCATCTGGAAGCCCGTCCTGCGTACGCTCGGTGCTTGCCTAGCGGCAGGGACGCGCCTGAGCTTTTTTTGTGTTTTCTTTTGCGAGCAGCTCCGCTCTTTTTCGGTTCCGTCGTAGGCAAAGTACACGCCTTCCGTGAGCCGGCTCAGGCCGTGAAAAATCTTATAGAACTGCTTCGTCCTTGCAGGTTGCCTACACAGCACGACAAAGCCCATATGGTCTGTGACACGCTGCTCGAAGTCATTGATTCGAAAAAAGACAGTGAACTAGGTATACAACGAAGAAAACCACATTTTCGGGTGCCACTGCAGCGAACGCCAATGCGGTGATCGAGATAGTATGCCATGTTTAGCTTTCTTCTCCGAAGGCTTACCTTGCGCCAGGCATGAGAACGGCCCAGAGAGTTAATCAGTCGATGCTGTGAGTTCTTTTTGATGAGTAGCAGCATGGCACTTTGCTTGTTGTTCACAGGAATCACGCAGCTGAAATGTTCGCTTCTCACGCCGCCACAAGTGAGTCCGTCCTGCAGTGCATGCTACTATACTGCTCTCTGTCTTCAATCGGCGCCTGTATTCTATGGTCTTTTAGCATAATAGAAAGCTACAGATGAATAGATATTCATCTATTCATCTATCCATTTGTTTTGTTTTCAAAAAGGAAGGGAAAGTATGTGGGTGTATGTTATTGTTTGTTTGAGACTATTGTATGTTCTATAGTGTGTTTTCTGCGTTTCAGTAAAAGGGTGCGTGTTTTTATTTTCAACAAGGAAAGGACTATCAGATGTATATGTGATCAAGTTCTTGTTTCGGTTTAGAAAATTGTTTTGTGACTCGTCTTTGTAAACGTGTACTTGGCAATTGCCTATAAGTGTCAAGTGATTCAAGTGTATTTATGCCGGCGTGCTCGTATAATAAAGTGTCTTTGGTCTTCCGTCTACCATTCGAAGCGAAGCCTCGTCTCCGTTCCCTTCAAGGGCCCTTCCCCCCCCCCCCCCCCTCCCCCAGCACAATTCCGACAAACACATTTGCGACGCTTGTGGAAAGGCAAAAACAATGAAACTTTTCTTACTCTCTAGCCGAAGGTTCGCGTTTCAGAGAAGGAGGCGTCCAGAAATCAGCATTTCAATGCTCGGACTTATTTAGTCGGTACCGCTTCTTCTCTCCTTCGGTGCGGGCCACGGTGTAAGAATATATTTAGGTGTTGACACTGCGCTCGGCGGCGCGACCAGGACTTGTTCGCCGCTCCCTGCGCTTCTCTCGAACGCTGACAGATGGCGCTACGCACCCGGGGCCCCTAGCAGCGCTGGGCATCGAGGCACCCTAGGGGCCCCTAGTCGCCGAGCTTCGGCAGCCGTAATGCAGATGCCACGGGATCTTTCGGTGCCGCTGCGTGTACGCGTGCTTTGTGAAGTGCGGCAAGACAACGAAGGATTGAAACTGCTGTCGACACCAAATAATTTTGGGCTACTTCGTGTTTTTCTTGCTGAGACTGCATGAATGGGCGGAACAGCAGCGAGGACGCAGCCCTGTGCTGCTTCCGAGCTCGTTATCGAAATGCGTTCATAGCAAATTTTTTTTTCGTTCATCCGCACGACTGCTGTGAGCATAGTTAACTACACTGCCTCTTAAATATAAAAGGTCGGACTCAACGCGCCCACATTTGGCCTGAAGAGCCTACGCGTACATTCAAACATTGCTTGAGCAGTGTATTGCGCCAATGCTGCGAGATGACCGCCGTGTTGTTAATATGGTTAACTTCGGCCACCTGGAGTTCTTTAATTTGCACAGAAACCTCAAGGACGTTTCCGCATTTCGCCTGCATCAGAAATACTTACTCCGCAGCCACGAATAGAACCCGCGCTCTTGGGCTGTATTGCAGAACGCCACTGCCGCTATACACGCGGACGCCGGGACCAAAACAAAAATCCAAGTGTGCATTTGCGGCTTTTTAATAGCAAGTGCAGTCCACAATTAGGTACGCGAAACGCAAATAGTTACTGGAAATGCCACTGGCGTTGTTTCTGCCAATCTTATCCCTCAGGTCGGCACCGACGATGCTGAGTGGTTGTCTCTAGCACTAGGCCCGAGAACGTAGGTGTAATGCCGGCTGCGGTGGCCGCGAAACAACGCGAAAGGTGCCCGTGTGCTGTGTGATGTGAAGAATCCCATGTGGTCTAAGTTTGGAGCCCTCCATTGCGGCATCTATTAATGCCCATATGCCCCTTCGGGACATTAACAGCACAATTTGCTTTTTTTTTTGCTCAAATGCGGCCTGAATAGCCATTCTGTTGAACAAACAAATTTATTACTACAAGTAGCCTCTCTGAGAGATGTGATTTCCTGTAGTCACTAGGTTACGCACAAAACACAGTGAATCACAACCTACTGGGCTACTTTCGTGTAATCAAGAGCCAAGACCGTGACTGCAATTGTGATGATCACTGCATTCGTTTATTTGGACGATACACTGAGCGAATCATCCTCTATCATCTAGGATGAGCACAGCTTGGCCTGTTTCTTTTTTTCTTGACACTGCTTTGTCATGACTGCATTGGTGTGCTTACAATGCTGCCTCATACGCATGCTGACGTAATAGTGGAGGAGCTGTGCGAGTACTTCTTCCTTGTGATCAGCACATGGGAATGTCATCGTGTATGTATCTATCACTGCGTCTATGGTGTCCCAGTACACCGTGTGGCAGTCTGCATAGTCAACAAAAAACCGCTCCGTATGCTTTAGAAGGTCAAATATGTTGACGTTAGGGTGGGTAAGACCCCCTCTGGTCTTCACATTTGTTAGAGCTGCTTCAGCAAAAGAATTATTTTTTACGGTGAAGGCTGACAAGCAAGCAGCGCAGCTGGTAACTCTTCGCATCTTTCTGCACAAAAAACCGGTGACATAATAAAGTATGCAGTCTGCAGTCTGTGCATATATCGACATGCGTCGATATATGCACACTCGGGTTGGATGTTGTGGTACATCTCGCCACCGGGGCCACCAGCGCATACGTGCAGGTTGTGAAACTTGTGAATCACACTCTCCAAGTCGCTTAGGCCGCATGGAACAACATCGCCGCTTATGGCGTTGACAGTTATAGGGTGACCATAAATGAAGGCACGCAGTGACAGCATTCCGCTGGATGAAACTGTAGCATCTAATGACTTCCTCAGGAAAGGTGCCTGGTCGCGTTTCTTCGCCAAAGCCACTTCTGTGAAGACTACAGCATCCACACCAAAGCTATCAACAACTTGTGTTGCCCACGAGGTTCCTGGAAGTTGAATGCTGGATACATAACTCGAGAGACATGAAAATGTGAGCGGTTCCTTTTCATCTTGGCCGCTGACAGACACTCCCTCGTGACTTTCCTCGACTAATCCGAGGCTGCTGCATGCTGCCAATGGTGCTTCAGTCTGGACGTGACACAATCCATCTGGACCACCCTGATGTGGACTCGTGCGGTTGTCCTGACGAAAAATGAGAGAAATTATATCAGTGGAAATGGATTTAAGGTATTGTTATAAAACATATGCTACTATCAAAAGCAGCCAAACCCAAAAAGCTACAGGCAAAAGTTTCGCGGACTGCTTCAAAACCTAAGGGCTTAATCATGCTGTATGTTAACAACAGCTAAATTATTTAATGTCCTGGGCTGGGCAGTTACTATTAACCTGTATTGCAAGCAACTGTATCTCGTTATCCAGGGGCACCTATAGGTATCTATGGCATGCCGGGAGGACGGATACGGTTAGCAGAAAGTTATGTACAGGGAACACTAAGCACCTAGAATATTAAGTACCCGGAGCAGTGCAGAAGAGAACAAACCTTAACGTCATGAACGCCAAGGAAGACGGAGGTGGCACTTGAGGAGGTGCCTCCAAGTTCCATGGTGGGAGAAGGGCACGTTCCTTGATCACTCCACTCACATGTCTGCAGTTTCTTCTGAGGGCTCGATGATGGATCGGTGCCTTTTTGTTTTTCACAGACCGTCCCAACGGGCAGTGCGACAGCGGCGGGAGCGGGCCGCTTGCTTGACTGATCGCCACACGTGGCCGTAGACTGTCGTTTTCTAGGAGGCTTTCTTGACCTTGTCGGTTTTGTCAGATATTTCGGACACCCGGGAAAAATACTGGGCACAGCATTCGCCGACAGCACCGGGATCTTCTTCGGTACATTTAAAAGTACCTTGCCATTGAACTCGGCATAGTACGATTTTGATATCATATGCTCGGGAAAGTGCTTCGCGCAGACGTGGTCGCTCGGTTGCAATATCCTATCTGCTCTGGGAATTGCCCGGCGCCAAAGTTCTAAGCGAGCAGGCTCCGACGGAGCTTTAAAAAGTGAAACTTGATCCGGACAACTCCGGTAGCCCGAACTGCAGTTGGGTACGAAGCACTTCTTACCCATAATTGCGTCTAGCAGACTTCTGGACCCGGCTGAAGTTGACAGGTGTGTCACAGCAACAAACAACAGATCACAGACACAATGCACATAGGCCGCGACGACCGTCCATGGCGTCGGCCCGCGCCACCACGTGCGTTTCCACAACTGTCAATCCGGCTTGTGCCAAACCGCGACACAAAAAGCTAGTTCTAGCAAAATTTGCTCGTCCACGATGGAAGCTGACGACGTGGAAGCTGAGATCGTGGTGTTCACAGCTTGTGATGCACTCTCTCAGCCCAAAACATCGACCAACGCAGCCTAAAAGGGCACCTAAAGCAGGGCACGCCGGAGAAGGGAATATACGGCTCTGGGCACGCCGCTTGCCGCACCGAAAGCGAGGGGCCTCTGCTCCGCAGCGCCCCCGCGCCGCTGCGGTCGGCGCATGTACTAGAGGGCGAACACAATCTGTGCGCGCTCTCCGCCGCGGCGGGCGGCCAGTGTCAACACCTAAATATATTCTTACACCGTGGTGCGGGCGTTAGAGTTTTTCCATTGCATCAAATTTGCGACTACCTTTACGATTGCAAAACAGCTACGGCAGACTCCCTCGCTAATTGTATCCCAAATTTTCAGAATTTAAAAACACTCGGAATTCTTATTTCGTTCAATTCAACGACCCTGTTTCCTACATTTTTTATATCTTCAATTAACCTTATTATAACACCGAGTGCATTCATTATCTTGCAGCCTCTTCTTTCTTTCGGCCCTCCTCACTGAACCTTGCCCAATCCTCCTTCGTTCGTATATGCCATGCCACTTACGAAACAGCAATAACAAAAAAAAACACATTTGGGACCGCGTTCCAGGCAGTGGACAACGAAGAAGATTTAGAAAGGCAGGTGCCACGTTCCAGGCACGTGACAAAGAAGAAGACTTGGAAGCGCGTGCCACGTTCGCTGCCCCGTTCGATTTCCGCAGAACAGCAGGCCGCGCGGAGCGTCCGTCCCCGGTCCTGTCCAGGACCCCGTGGCGGCCAAGGCCCCCGGAGGAACCACAATGGCAGCCCCCGCCATGCTGGCCCAGGAGCGAGAGCGCGCGGCGTTCCGCCACAGCCTCATGGAACTGTCCCGATGCCTGGCTCGCCTTCAGCCTACGCCTTGGCCCAAGGTGAGAGCCGCCGCGGTGGCTCAGTGGTTGCGGCACTCGGCTGCTGACTCGAAAGACGCGGGCTCGATCCCGGCCACGGCGGTCGAATTTCGATGGAGACGAAATGCTAAAGGCCCGTGTAATGTGCGATGTCAGTGCACGTTAAAGAACCCCAGGCGGTTGAACTTCCGGAGCCCTTCTCTACGGCGTCCTTCATAGCCTGAGTCGCTTAGGACGTTAAACCCTATAAACAAACAAAACCAAGGTGAGAGGGCGACGGTTTCGAGAGCGGTGGGTGAGACGACCGTGGTGGAATGGAAGTGCCACGATGCTCTAGCAGAGGCCAGTTGCGAGTACCTTGAAATTGTTTCAAGTCAGCCGCCGCGGTGGCTCAGTGGCTATGGCGCTCGGCTGCTGGCCCGAAAGACGTGGGTTCGATCCCGGCCGCGGCGGCTGAATTTCTTTGGAGGAGAAATTCGAGGTCCGTGTACTGTGCGATGTCAGTGCACGTTAAAGAACCCCAGGTGGTCGAAATTTCCGGAGCCCTCCACTACGGCGTCTCTCATAGCCTTGGTCGCTTTGGGATGTTAAACCCCATAAACCAACCAACCTGTTTCAAGTCATGACTTCTTCACACCGGCATGGTAACTGAGATCAAGCGGGAGCATAGTTTCCTGGATTCCGATTTTGACAAGTTACGCTTTCCGGGCCACACGCGTTGCAGTAACCATGATAAGCAGTTAACCGCAGTGCAGTTTGCAATGTGGTTATACGCTAGGGTTCACTAAACCATAGTTAAGCCTTGGGCATGACATTAGGCTTAGCCTTCGGCTAGCTTAGACGCCGTTGCCAGTTCTTTGCTAGCTACGCAGCGTATGTATACGTATCGTGCCATCGGTTGAAGCGAGCACTGTGTGCATCGGTGTCAGATGCAGCCGTGAGGGCCGAATAACGAACTGAAGTGCAACTCACTCATGATCGCTTTACCCAGCAGCCTGCAACGCATACAACTGGTATTGTACCATGTCAGTCGCCCTGGTATGTCATGGCCCTTGGTAGTGAGATTGTCGTCTTTGTGCGCAGTGCTTTAGCAGCAGGAAAGATACTTCCCGTTGATCTACCTACAGGGTAGCACAGCTGACGTGGGAACTTGTGCACGGCTCTGTATCGATGTAATGGAGTTAATTCCCGACAGGTACAGTTACGTGAGGGATTTCTAGTTGGTTAAACGGCATGGGCATCCAGTGGTCGTATGCAGCTCAAGACCGCAGCCACAAGTGTCCCTTGAAGGAAGCAATTCAGTCAATGGCGCTGATGTTTCGTGATGACACCGTGGTCAATCGCCTTGCTCCTGCTAGCTATCTGTCACGCCACGCTAGCAGGTGCGACACGATCAACCACGACAGCCTGACAATGGGTCGCCGCCATTCGCTCGATGGTCTCCTCAGAGGAACACGTAGTCGAGAACTTCCGTGTTGGTTTTCTGCCCGAATAGTTTCCGATATGAGCCTCAAACATGTGACCAAGGCAATGGGTGCTCCTGAAACTGGTGTTTTAGGCCACGTGGTCTAAGAGGTTCTGGGGTTGAGTGAAATAG
Source organism: Amblyomma mixtum (assembly GCF_055824585.1). Taxonomy (NCBI): domain Eukaryota; kingdom Metazoa; phylum Arthropoda; class Arachnida; order Ixodida; family Ixodidae; genus Amblyomma; species Amblyomma mixtum. The sequence goes on from NC_143020.1 coordinate 52,206,624, forward strand.
GCGACGCAGGTGGCGTAAGAGGGGGGAGAGGATGATTTCTTGTTAGCACTTGCTTCTAAGAGCAGGCGTAAGGTTTGGTTGAGGGTGTTGACTCCCCGCCATTACCACCACACGTGCCCCTGTGCCCGCAGGTGGCCAAGGTGATGTCCGCCTGCCCCGCGGAGATGTCCCGCGGCGTGTACCGCATCGACCAGCGGGGCCAGGACGCCGTGATCGCACTCAGCGTGTACCTGATGGAGTCTGGCTTCCAGCACCGCGAGCGCATCGTGCCCTACCTGATGAAGCTGCTGCGCGGCCTGCTGAAGGCCAACTTCGCCGAGGAGGTCAAGTACGAGCCCGACGAGCGGATCCCAGTGCGCGAGCGATTCTGCTTCCTGCTGCACACTGTGCTCTCGGACGTGGCCTACCACTGCGAGGAGTTCAGCGAGGAGATCGGCAACTGCCAGACGGAGTTCCTCGGAGCCCTGGTGCGCATCTGCGCCAGCGCCCAAGCCGCCAGCACGGCGAGCCCCGAGCCCTCCAGTACCGCGGCCACTCTCAACGTCAAGGCGAGTTCCCGCGTCTTAGGCTTCTATAATGCAGTCTGCGGGTCTGAATGCGTGTGGGTACTGAGGAAACGCGGTCTTGCTTCTTCTAGATGAGCTACCAATGGGATTGAACGGGTTACGACAGGATAGGTGTGTTACGGTTTGTTTAATCGCTGTGTCCTTACGGCTACTTCCTATTTATGTGCTGTCGTCGTGCCTTGAACGGTTATTGTCATTAGCCGCATGCTCTAACGTAGTGTCTGTAGTCGTTGTCTCTACTTTATGGCGTTTAACGCCCCAAAGATACTCAAGTGATGAGACACACTGTAGTAGAGGGGTCCGTATAATTTCGACCTCCTGAACTTCTTTAACGTGCACTGACATCGCACGGTACACGGGCCTCTAGCATTTCGCCTCCATCGAAATGCGACCGTCGCGACCGGGATCGAACTCGCGTCTTTTGGGTCAGCATCTGAGCCTCATAACCACTGATGCCCAGCGGCAGCTTAGATTGTCCTTTAAACGTGTCGTCTTTGATTGTGAGAATATTAGCTTTCTTTGTTTAAACTAAAATTACTTCACCTTCACAGTGAAGGTATACTAAAATTACTTCAAAGCAGACAGTTTAAAGGGCTTGACTGATGGAACATGCATCATCGGTTCTCAAACATAATTCACGGCAGGGCACCATTCCTATACTACCCTGTCCCATAGACTCGGTCCTATACACTTTCTACCGTGTTGTCAGCGTAAACCTGAGCAGTCCAATCAGCACCAGCTAAGACTCTCTGCAATGCTGGCAGCTTCGAACAAAAGCTACCATGTAAGTCTACGGAGACCTGAGCGAGTTTATTGTTGTCCATCCCGCTTAAAAACTGTGCAAATTGGCGCGATACATAGTCGTGGACCATCTTCGTTTGGCGCCATGCCTTGTTCGCGCTGTTTTGAAGCAGAAAAGTTCCAGTGGACAGCACTTGCGAAGCAAATCCGCGCTTGTATAGGGGGATATTACGCGGCTGCGGCGGATAAGTGGCGGTCTTTGACTTGAATCACGGACCAGGAAAAATTTTTCTTCAGCAAAGTTGAGCAGTGCAGCTTTCCTCTGTGTAGCTGCATATTCAATGCAGGTCGATACCAGTGTTAAGTTACTCTACTAATTAAAACCTACCCCATTCTAGGAGACTCCTGTGTGCACATTATGCGAATTGCTCAGGTCTGACGCGGATATGCGGCTTCTCGATCTCCCCCAGGTCGGCCAGACAGTGGTCCCGCTCATAATCGGCACCTGCCGCGCGCTGGGCCGCGCCAGCCTCGAACCGCCCTTCCTCATCTGCCACATCTTCCCGGCTCCCGATAAGGTGGACTACATGGAGGAGGAGATGGGCGCCGAGAATTATCTCAAGCGGAAGAAGCAGGCCGAACTGTACAACCCGATCCTGGTGTCGCGCCGCGCCATGGTCGACTACTGGATGCCCAGGGCGTACCGCGGCTCTGCCCGAGAGCGCAGGGAGGCCCTGAGGCCCTACGAGAACATCACCACGCCCATCGCGTTCAAGGCGTCCTCATTCCTGTTCAGGACGTTCGGCTCATGCTTCAGCCAAATGCGGATCATCAGTGAGCGCCATGACATCGTGCGCAAGAGCCACATCAAGTTCTCGGCGAATAGGATTCAGGTGAGCGTTGTATTGACGCGTGTGCGACCAGTGGATACCAGCACTAGAACCAACAAATAGGACAATGCATGGCTCCTAAAGTAAAATCGGAGTATATTACAGCAAAATTTTTCAATAAAACCATTCCAGGATAGGTTTACTTCATATAGCTAAATGCGTGCGCTCAGGTTGTTAGTGTTAGTTCTTTTTTCTTAGCTTTATAGTGTTACATCTATTGCAGAGTGCTGAACTGAAACTTTTGCTTGTGCAGCTCATGAAGTCCATGCGGGGGCAACGGCATTAGCGGTTTTCCCAGTACATCTCCTTTTTTGTACTGGGCGTGTTCCAGGTAATCCTGGCATTTGCCGACCGAATCCTTTCGGACGAAATGATCGAGTACCTTGACCGGTGTGCCGCGGAAGCGTACGAGAGCGGTCAGATAGTCATCAACCCGTACCGCTCCTTCGGCGAAGTCCTCAAGCTGGTGTGGATCACGCTGCTCCAGGAGCTTCTGTGCTTCTACACGCTGGCCGAGAAGGAAGAGTGGAAGGTCAGCTCTCCCCTCTTCTACAGCCTCTCCAAGGACCTCCAGAAGTTGGCCAAGCACCTGTTCCTGGCAGGCCAGAAGGACATACAGGTGAGGGGCATAGCACCAGGCAGTTTCGCTAAATCATGTCGCTACATGTATTTGCACATTGCAGGTCTTAATGGCTGCCACCATTTAAAGCTAGTTACCGGCACTGTACAGGAGTGCAAGCTCAGATTGATGTCATGCCCACAACAGGACGCATGCAAAACTGCTCAGTGGAAGAGCTATGAACCCGACGTCATAACCATTATGTGCAGATACCTTCTAGGAGAATTGGTCCATGTTTCTTACTGAAGAGGTGTAACGGTAGAAGGTCGAAAATGAAGGGGCCCGCAAGAAGTTGGAAGATGCCTGTACTCCGTTCTAGTACTTGTAAATTTTATACGTACTCCTAAAGTACATATTTTAAACAACGTATAGCCAGCCACTTATCACGCTAGATTCGACTGCCTGGGGCAGCAGATTAGAAATCTGAAGAGGGAACGGCCATAGACTCGGCTGTTCTGCTTCGTGTGAAGCAAGCTCGACATGCCTCTTCCCGTTGACAGGAGGCAGCCGGAACGCTGTGCCAGCCACCGTATGGAAATATTCCCCAGACGTTACGCAACCTGACCACATTGCGATGTCAGTGCACGTTAAAGAAAATATCCGGAGGCCTTCACTACGGCGTCCCTCATAGCCTGAGTCGGTTTGGGACGTTAAACCTCAATAAACGAAACAAACGAAACATTTTTTTTCTTTCACAGGCAATAAGCTTTCATACGAGTGCATTCGGCACGCGTCGCGGTGTTTTGGCAACAATGATGACTGACCTCTACGGAAAAACTAAGGTATAGACGGGAGGGGGACAGAAGGGCTCTGGGGATATCGCAAACAAAAAACAGGAGCCATGACAGGCTATCTCCTGCTCATAAATCTTCTGCAGGCTGCGACAGTGACAGGCTATCGCCTGCCCATAAACCTTCTGCAGGCTAAGGTTCCGAATCTTCTTTCTTCTGCACAGGTGAAGGCGTACGACGCGAGCGAGCAAGAGCAGAAGGAGCTGCAGCACACGTGCGTGAACCGGTTCCGCGTGAGCGTCCAGACGGTGGCCACCTGCGTCGACATCCTCGTCTGGTCCGAAGGGGACGAGAGCGGCGCCGACCTGCTCTGCGGCAAGCTGGCCGAGAAGCTCATGACGCCGCACGGACTCAAGCTGGCGCTGGGTGCGAGCCATAGACTAGCTATCTGGTCGATGGTTCGCGGATGGTTGCAGCTAGCGCCACCTGATGTATAGCTTAACACTAATTATCACCAAAAGGGTTATCTGCGCTTTAGACGTAGGAACCCGCCCCCTTCCCTCCCTTTTACAGTACTTATCTACAATTGGCAATGTGATCGTAGACGATTTGAGAGAAGTTACGTGGTATGGTTTACAGAAGCCGTCCATATAGAAGTTCATTCACTGAACTAATATGTGTAATTCTATAGATGTTATGAGTTCGCTTGCTACTAGCACCCTTGCGGCTTTTTTAGGTAGCTTCCATCATAGATATTTAGATTAACCTGTTTGGTTACGTACCGATATTTAATTTGCCCTTTCCAGACTATTGTTATATTGTTTGCAAAGCTTTGTTTGATAATAAAGTTGAGTTACTGATCTGCTAAACGGATATTGGTGCCTTGCTCAGTCAGCAGCGTTCGAACTACACCACGCAGATATGCGAGAAAGCAATGAAATCGACTGTAAACAATACAAGCCAATAACCCCGCTACTGTCCAGACAGTTAAATTTAGGCAACAAGGCACTCTTTTGTGACTACATTTTGTACCAAATAAGCCTTCTTGCAACGGGGATAGCGTTTAACGCAGTTTATATTTTTTGAACAGCTGGGAAGGGCGTTTGTATTACGTTAGCTTCGATGCATACGTACTGCACTGCCTTCTGTGCCACCTTTCGAAGTGACATCTTGGCAAAGGTCCACTAGATTACTTATTACGGTCTTGCAATGGCAGAGAGTGAAAAGGAGGTTAACAGGTTTTCAAGCAAACCATAAGCAAGTCGAAGCTTATGAATGATGTTCGTTGCTGAAACACGCACAATGAGTCAACTTTAAAACTAACTGCAAGCTGGACGCCTTTCAGCAAAGAGCGGACAAGGACGGCCAAATTATGTTCCGCTTTCTGTGCGGGAAAGCGTACAATACACAGTGAATGAGTGCCGAAAGTGTCTGTGCATTGTATATTCGTACGGCGAGGTTGAAAATTCGTGATTTCTCTTAGAAATGCTAGACGTCTCCTTCACCTGCTTACAGTGAGGAATCAAACATAGATGAGCTGATTACGGTTTGCATCAACATGAACGCTTACAACCCTAGCACACAAGAAAAAAGGCAATCGTGATGGAAGCACGTATACAAAACTGGTTGTTCAGGTCACCTTCCGATCCTGATCGTCTGCTTGGATGGCATCCGGACACTGGGCGAGATGTTTCCCCTGATCGTTGACGTGTGCGTCCTGGCGGTGCGGGACTTCCTTAGCGGCCCGGCGCCCGTGCTGCTCAAGCTGTACCAGTGCATGGAAGAGCTGACCAGCGGAGACCACGCCGCCGTTAGGACCATCTGCCAGGCAGCGCTAAGACAAGTCAGTGCCTTTGGATAGAGGTCGCCTAGAAGTGTGCGTCCGCTTGCGACCATCATCATCATCACGCACAATCCTCTGTAGACACTCGTTCCATTCATCTGCAGTGTCCCTTTTTTCCCATAGAGCCGATTCTTTATAACGGGTCACTTCTTAACTGCTTTCCGCATAACATCCTGGTGCATTGAGGATGCTCCAAGCGAGATTATTAGGCAACAACGCAAGGCCTACCGGATAATGATTGCCCGCATCGGTCTTTTCTTAGTTTCGCTCGCTCGAGTGACGTTCACAAGTGGAGGGTTCAGCCGGCAGTTGCCAAGAGCGTGCAGCGCTTTAAACGATCCTTTCGCGCCAAAATGTGTAAGGCAAGTAGATCTAGACTAACTTTTTCAAGCAGTAACTGCAAGTGGTCTGCAGATAAGTAGTCTCACTGTGTGGCATCCTTTCATCAGACCCTCTTGTCACTCATTGAAGGGATGAACATGTCATAGCCCACCCATGTCCACTCGTAACACGAAGTAAGTAATGGCATTCATATGTACGATTCCGTAGGTCTTTTGAGGGCAGGGCTGCAGACCCTCCAAAAAAGCTGCATTGGAAAGAATTTCACTCTTAAGATTCGAATAAATCACAGCAATAATGCTTCTTTCGCAGGTTCGCGATGCGGCCATCGAGTGCCTCTGCGGCCTGCTCCGAGTGGGTATCGAGCGAGACCCCGAGATCGTGCAGGCCTACCTGGCATCCGCATCGAACAGACTGTTCCAGGTATGCAAAAGAGGGCATAGTCACATAATAAAACGCTGTCGCGGCGTCAAAAAATCGGATGGAATAATGTTTCGATGCAGGATAGCTTTAGCATAGTTCACGCTAATAGCGGACTACTTATTCCTGTGATATTAATCGAAATAGCGCTCGCTGAACGTATGTGCGTTCACGGAATATGGCAACTGCTTCTTTCTAAGCTGGTTAACAGAGTCGCGTGGCGGGGGCTATAGGGGCCATTAATATCCACAGAGGTTATGTCGATCAGTAAGGAATTCAGTCGGTCGCACAACCAGATGAAAACTAATAGCTCAGATGATAGTCATGTAGCCGATGATTGTTACCCGCCCACCACGTGACATATGGGCCACAGCGCATTACGCCACTATTGGGTACCTGGGAATGACGTCCTTACGCGCGGACAACACTATCTCCACCCAAGTCCCTATAGCTGACCTAGTAAAAAAGCTGTGACCTCCTGGTCTTAATTATTTGTTAATGCATAGCTACGGCGTTGGGCTACTGAGCACGCCCTTATAAAAATGGTCTATAGACAGTCTATAGACTTCTGTACACTCTATTGCCTTCTTATAGATACTTCTTTTTCTCTATTTATAGTCTGTAGAAAAAGTCTCCTAAATGTGTGTGGCTACAAATCTAGATTGTCTATGGCATTTGTATTGCCTATAAACTGTTCTCTAACATTTTTTGATAGAGAGTCTATAGACTTTACAGGCAAAAGTGTATGGAAATTCTATAAACAATCTAAAGATATCTTTATAAGGGCGAGCTCACGGACGCCCGATTTTGATGGCGGGAAAATTTACGATCCACGAGGATACGCTCATTGGCGGAAATTAATGCAGAGCTCTCCACTGCGGCCTGTCTCATCACGAGGGTGTAACTATGTCACCCGACAAAAGCCTATCTGTTGCTGTGTTGGCAGGCCGAGATCAGCGGCGGAGAGGGCGCCCTGATCGCCATCAACACGGTGATGGCTCTGGGCAAGCTGGCGGTGGCGCTGCGGAGCACGCCCAGGACGGAGAAGTCTGTGCTGCAGTTCTTCCAGCAGCGCTTCTGCAAGCCTCCGTCGACGCTGGACACGCTCATCGTGGACCAGATGGGCCGCATGCTGGTCGCCAAGGGGAACAGGGCCGTGCGCGACGAGATCATGAAGATGCTCACCATGGTCACCCTGGTGTCCAACTCGGTGCAGGCAAAGCTCGCCGACGCCGACACCAAGTGAGCGTGCAGACACACTGAGAGATCGAAAGGAGGGTGTTACTCCTTCACGAAATGTTCAGCTGCAGGCAATAAGGAAGACAACCCTCACTTCACGCAAAACAACGAAATTCATGAGCATCAGCTCTCCAGAATTAACACAGAACACAAAGAATACTCGCCATCAGTTCAAGGCCCACTGTAAGACGAAGGCATCCCCCGTTAGTGCCAAATACCTTCCAAAGCTCAGGATAACGGAGTGGATGCCAAAAGAAGGCAAGCGTAACAGGGGACGGCAGAGGGTCTGTCGGGCTAATGTGAATAGTAATGTTTATCAAGGTTTATTTCAATTTCAAAGTTTATTTCCCACATAACACTACAGATGGAGGAATCCTAGAAAAAAGCTGCCCTTGGGCAGCTTGACGAGTCTACAATCCTAATTATTGACAGGGAGGCAACACAAGAGTTTATACAATTTTAAAAAACAAGCACATCAAGGAAGGACCAGAGAATACACGAAACAGCAATATGTATACATAATGAAACTTAAACCATGTTATTCAAAAACAAATTATGTAGTTCACGACGTGAAAAAGAAAACAAATCGTGGTTAATGTGGATATACCTATTTAGAAGAGATGGAAGAGTGTACTGAAGGCATTCCCTACCAAGATTTACTCGAGGTGTTGGCACTGTGCATTCTTCGCCACGTCTTGTTGAATAGACTGATTCATTTTCCTTAGTTCTGCTAAATTTTTAAGATTTGGTACATTTTTCTTGATTTCTGTTTTAAAAGTAACACTGAGGCGATATTTATAAAGATTATGTGCTTTAATAACTCTGGAATGACAAAAGAAAGCTGCACTTGGATGTCGGAATGGTAAATTGTATGTATTTCTGAGATATCTTTTTTGCATTAAATGAATACGTTCAAGGTTGGTGAATGTTGTAGTGCCCCACACTAAGTGGCAATAGTTTAAATGCGAGTTGAATATTGAATTGTATACCAGCATCTTAGTTTTTGTGGGAAGTATGTATTTTAGACGGCCTATAAAACCAGTCATTTGAGCTATTTTTTTTTTTTCAAGATATAATTGACATGATAATCCCATGACATACTCGCAGAAAATATAAGCCAGCAGGGGAAATATTTTTGTCCGGTGATGGGCGTAATTAGGATGTTATCATATGCCATCGAAATCCACCAAAGAACCCCAGGTCGTCAAAATTTCTGGAGCCCTCCACTAAGGCGTCTCTCATAGCCTTAGTCGCTTTGGGACGTTAAACCCCATAAACCAACCAACCAGATCACATTGCAACCACAACCGTTCACCGGTCATCTCATAATGCTTAGGGAGTAATTGCTGCATAAATAATGGTGACTTGTTCCATTACAGACTATATGCGCACTTTAGTCATCGTGCTATTACCTGAGGCGTCAGTCGCTGCGGCTTGATCTGCTCTCGCCAGGAGTGGTTTCTCGCGTAATGCATTGCTTTTATGCTGGTTTATAACGCGAACCACGTGCTCAGGTGCTGCCCAGCTGCTCAGCGCATACGGGACGTTTCACATGCACTTCAAATGCAAGAATCCTGCATTGTGAAAAATGTTTTCCTGCTTTTTTAGTTTCGGACCTTTCTGTGAGGGTGTTTAATAACTTCCGGCAGTTGTGGCAAGTGAGATTAGGACGAAACTGTACTGGCTGTTATGCTGAAAAGTTCGCGTTGGAATCAACCGTTGGACAGCTTTCCAGCCTCGGAACTGTGTAATTCAGAGAAAAAATTGCAACAAGCCACACAATCGGCTTCTTGGCAGTGATTTATCTTGAAAATTTTGCGCGGGGAACCTCTGCTGGGGTCTTCTTTATTTACTGCATAGCTGAAATATATCCTATCGCCTTTTAAAAGTATAGATGGCATATTCCAGTAGGGCACGTAGCAGTCTCAGTATGCCCCCAGCCGCAGCACATTTCGAAGAAAGATCATCCGCAGCTCCACGACGAACTTCGCAACACATGCGTCGCCCATGTTCAAAAGTGTCGTTTGTCACGAACCTAACGGGCTCCACCGACAGCTTTCCGCGCTGAAGTCGAAAATCGCACTGTTTCCTGAGCAATGCAAGTTCCCATTCGCTATCGCGCTGATTTCTGCCGGTGGCCATTCAAGCTATCAATCTGTTTGCTCATCATTTCTTCTGAGCATGAGAGCATGACAAGTAACATTCTTATACGCCTTTCTCCCTTTTCAGATTCCCCGGCTACAAACACGTTGCTTTGCCCGTAATCAAAGTCCTCGTCAAAGTGGCCTCTGCAATTGAAGGAGCCGACGAACAGCTCGAGTTGCTCAGCACGCTCCTCGAGCTGTTCGTGCAGATTGGCCTCGACGGGTGCCGGTACTGCGAAAACCAGCTGGCTTTCAAGGACTCCGGCTGTGCGGCCAATATGGGCGTCCTGATACCCGTCATCTCCGCATTGGTCCAGCGCATGGACCCGGTCGTTGGTGCAAAACCTCGCTTGCACAAGCTCTTCTGGGACTTCTGGCTGTACGCCTCTCTGATGGGCTTCACCGTACTGTCGGGAGTGTGGCCCATTGACTGGTATTACGGCACGGCGGACATCGCCCTCAAGTCACCCATCCTGGTCTGCAAGGAACACCTGAGGCCGATCCTGCAGTTCAACAACCCTGTGCGCCATGAAGCAGCGGCCATCGTTGACCTGAACGACGTCAAGTTCCAGCTCCTCAAGGAGCTCAAGGGAGGCACTGAGATCAGTACCATACTGTACAAGATGAACTTCCAGCAAGCCACTTACCTCTTGTCGGTGAACGACTTGGAAGCGCTGAGGATCCAGAACTCAGTGGCGACGAAAACGCCGTACCAAACTATGATGCAATACCTGGAGTTTCCGCTCATCCAGAAGGACAAGGGAGGCATGTTCGTCTGCATGTCTGCGGTGGCTGACAAGGTGTTTGACATGTTCCTGGAAGTCATGACCGATAAGCCCAAGCACGAGGACCGCGAAGCTGAATTAGAGGACGCGTTTGTCTTTCTCCTGGTGAAGTTCGTTGACCCCGAGAAGCAGATTCGCCGCGTCGCTGACAAGTTCATCTCGAACTTCATTGACCGCTTCCCGCACCTGCTGTGGAGCCGCAAGGTATGACGCGGAGTTTAACGGTTTTATTCTTGTCAATAAATAGCAGCTTCAAGTAAGCATATATAGGCGCCTCATGGGAGCATGTGGCTAATGCAGAAAGCAGCTGTTTTGGCGTCGTACTCAAAGCTTACTTTATTACTTGTGGTGTGCTGCACAGCCAAAGATATTAAAACTGCAGCGATATGATCGTACATGTTCGCCGCTTAAAATGAAAATGTGTTTGGTTTACTCCTTCCTAAGAGTAAATTTAGTTTCTCACTCGGTACACGTTGGATAGTTATTGTAGATAAAATGAGGAAGTGTTCTAGCAGACACGCAGGCCTGAAGAATATAGTCAACAACCATCGTAAATACTTTAAAGCATTTGTTATTGTGCGCAAACGCCCCCTTGTGTATGAATCGGCTGTGTTGCTGTGAGAAACGTTCCCCATGCTTTACCCAGCACCACATGGAGGCTTTTTGCTAAGAAGAGCAACTCTTTGTGCAAGGTAGTGAAAATTATTTATTAAAAAAAATCATTAATCGGAAGTCTTCTGAATGATCGCGGAGGTATACTAAGGGACACTTAATTGCGGTTCTGGCGGGCAGGTCCTCTGGGCTATGCTCGACATCTTGCAGGCTCTGGCCTACTCTCTCGAGCTCGACCCGAACGAGACCGGCCAAGAGGTGATTGTGCCATTCACCCAGTACTCGGTCACCCTGACCGACACGATGGAAGGCCGAGAGACCATCGTTCGCGACTTGGCCGCGCACTGCCAAGGCATCGTACAAGAAGCCGTGAAGTGGGCACCCATAGCCACCCGCTCCCATCTCCAAGAGTACATGGTCACAAACTCGGAACTAGTCGAAGCCCTGACTCAGCACACAGGCGTCGGATTAGCCATTGAGAGCATCATGCTGTTTGCCGGCCTGAATGCCACCTCCTCACCGCAGTCGACGTCACTGCTGGAGCGGTGGCCAGCCTGTGTTAAAAAAGACTACTCCGAATTCGTATGTTCCATGGAGATTCGATGTCGGTACTCGGGCGAGGTCGCGGGCTTGCTCATGAGCTCGAAGAACACAGAGTACACCAGGAAGGAGCTCGCGGCCAAGCTTCTTAACCAGCTGCACACTAGCTGGAAGACCTGCAACAAGAAACTCCACAAGCGGTGCATCTTCCGGATCTGCGCTCTCCTGGTCAGTATGAAGAGCCTCGACCGGAAACTCCTGCGAGCGCTCTGCTGGTCACCCGTCGAGTATTTCTCGGAGGAGCCGACCAGGAACGCCATCTACTGCTGGCAGTGGTTTCTGGCTGCCAAGCCAGAAGAGGAGCTGCGCTTCCTTCACGAGATGTCGAACGCGTGGCTCGCCACCGTCGAGCGCGAGCTGGGGATCTTCTCCAAGGACCCCGTGCAGACAGACCCTTGTGCCGTAGGCGAGAAGAGCGACCTCAAGCCCAAGGCGCCTTACATCGGCCCTCACGAGGTCTGGGTGAACTTCATCGTCGAGAAAATCGAGTCAGCCAAGTTCAGCAGCCAGGCCGAGATCGAGATCTTCACCAACCTCATCTACCGCTCGTTCTCCCCCAACATCGGCGAGGAGAAGTTCAGCTGCCGGCACATAGCTGTCGTCGGCACCAGATTCAACCTACTGAGCAGCGCCATGTCTCTTCTGCAGAGCGACGCCGATTCTCTGAGTAGCCAGATGATCCGGAGTATCCTGCGGGAGCGCGTGTACTCGGCGAGCCTCGACTACTTCTGCGGCCCGCAGTTGTATCCGACCGAGCGGGGAGGCAAACTGCGAGAGAACATACTCATGATGGTAAAGTTCTGGATGGCCATGCACAACGACAAGAAGTTCCTCCGTCGTACCAGCTTCGGCAGGGACATGGTGGGCAACCAGCTGGCCAATCGCAGCCAGGGATCTTCAGCCGGCAGTTCGGCTCTCGAAAGCGGGGTCACACAAGCGGAGTCGTACCCGACGACACCAGCGGGGTGGCAGCAGCAGGGTTATAGCCGGCAGTCGACCGAGAGCTCCTCGACCACGAGGCAAAGCACGACGACAACTTCGAGGGAGATGCGTGAGACTCCGTTGGTGACGGACTCGGCGTACGCCAGGGAGTACCTGCGCAAGCGATCGCTGATCCTGGCGCTGCTCTCAGTGGAGATCGAGTTCCTGATAACGTGGTACAATCCACTATCTCTGGCCGATAAGGTTGTGCCCGGGGAAGAGATCATCAGCGCTTGGAGGAGCCAGCATATTACGGAAAGGGGCTGGATTGAAATGGCCCAGTGCGCCTGGAACCTCTCGCCAGTCTTGGCAGTCTACTTGCCATGCCGTTTTCGGTGAGCTATATGGAGAACAAACTATTTCCATAATATAAATCAACACATGAATGAACCATATGCTGTCACTGCCTATATAAGTCAATCTAAAGCAGAATCCCAGATTTTAAAACTTTTGTACGTTTCTGACAATTTTATTCACTCTGTCAAAGCATAAACACTGATACTGTTACTTTACTAGACCGTTATTTCTAACTTTTCTCATGTGATAACATCTGGACTATTAGAATCCATCTGTTTATGGGAAGCGATGTTTTATCCCTTGAATAGCCTATACAAAAAAGTACGCAGAATGCATGGTTTAATGCTCAGTCGTATTAGTGGAGCACTTATGCTACTCTCAAAGCTCTAAATTTGTGTAAGGTAAAGAGAACTCTTGCTTACCATTCAAAATCTTGTGATCTTCAGGACAGCTATAAGGGATCCGCCATACGAGTGGGAAGCAAACCATGCAGCCTGCTTACTGTCGAGATAAGAATGTACATCTCTCATTGCCTTTTTTTTCTAGCCTAATATGTTTTGCACTTTTTGCTCAACACAATGACTCGCACATTATAGGCTAGACAGAAGCAGGCATTACTGAATATCGTTAGGTTATGAATGGAAAATCTCTGACAAGTGGAATATCCGTGACCGAAGTTGACCCAGGATAGGTACCCCCTTTCGTAGGATGTAGTCTCTGTAGTAAGCGCTATCTTCCTCACGTCCACAATGGCAGAAAAGCTCAGAGTAAACAATAAAAATGCGTACAGGGCACTTGGTGACTTTCATCGGAAACATTCCCGAAAACACGCACACAAAGGCACAAGCTAAGCTCTTGGAAAAAATGCTACGCCTCCTTGGCCAGGGCCAGTGAAATCACAGCTTATATACTATAGTTCCTTAGTGCTGCTTTGGATAGTTAGGCTAAATGGGGATGAATTGAAAAAAAAATTCATTTGCAGTCAGCTCGCTTCCTGCTGTGTTCCTCTATTCGCGGCCTTGGTATGCTTCGCCTCCCTCTTTTAAGGCGAAAGCCTTTAATGCCTCATGCTGTCGTTTGCAATCCATGTCGGCAGCCGTGTCGGCAGCCGTGTCGACAGATATGTGAGACAGTTACTGCGTAATTTCCGTTCCTCAAATACAATTTCTAGTTTCTTCATTACGGCCCCCCTTTCTTCTTTCACTGCCACTTCCTCCCTTCCTGTACTGTGCGGTTAAGGTGTCCACCGAGATGACTGAGAATTAGAGCGCCATTTCCTTTCCTCAAAAAGCGTTGGGTTCAAAGGGCAAGGAAGGCATCGCGCCGAACGCATGGTGGCGTTCCGCGGACTCCCTGGCAGCGCTACAACACGCTGTCGCGTTCCACTCCTAAAGGCGAAGCTTAAGAGCCATTAATTAGCTGTCAATTAGTGATGAGTGATTAATCAGTAATTATTCATCAATTAGTAATTTGTCATTACTTCGTCATCAGTTATGTGTGACGTCATCTAGTGGTGACGTCACCAGTGCCACAGAGGCAGTCAAAGTAGTGCGGAAAACGCTTTCGCTTCTACGCACTTTAGACAGTCAAAGTGCCCCCTGAATTTTTTTTCAATCATTCTCAATCAACTCTCAAACGTTTTTTTTTTTTTTTTTTCAGGTCGTCCGACGCCTTGCGCGCTGAGGTCATCAGGTTGGTGCAGGCCAACCCCGATCTCGTGTGCCACATGCCCGAGGCCCTCCAGTACATGATCACCCCGGACTTCGTGCTCGAGGACAACCCGGACCTGTCCTACCTGCAGGCCTGGGCCCCCGTCTCCCCCGTCAAAGTGCTGGCCTTCTTCTCTCGCCTCTACTCGCCGCATCCGATCACCGCCCAGTATGCCATCAGGGTGCTGTCCTCGTGTCCCCCGGACGTGCTCATGTTCTACATACCGCAGCTGGCGCAAGCCGTACGCTACGACACCATGGGGTACATCCGGAACTTCATCATCACGTCGGCCAACATCAGCCAGCTGCTGACGCACCAGTTCATCTGGAACATGCGCACCAACATGTTCCGGGACGAAGATGGCCAGGAGAAGGACGCCGACCTGTTCGAGGTATTCAACTCGATGATTGACACCATGGTCGGCAACCTGACTGGCAAGGAGAAGCTATTCTACGAGTCCGAGTTTGACTTCTTCACAAAGATCACCGCCATTTCGGGAGTGCTACGACACTTCCCAAAGGTGGGTGGGTGGGTGGGGGGGGGGGGGAGGATTTGTCGCCTACGACTGGTGTACACCATTTCAGTTTAAACGTATGGTGACAATCGTTCTGGCTTATCAAGTAGTAAGCTTTGTGACGCGTTCGTTGGCACTAATGGGGTTTCGCAGTCTTGCTTGACTTCTCAAACATATAACCATGAGCAACAGCTACATAATTTCCGAATTAGCAATACGACGGTTTTAAGATGATCGAACTCCCTAAGCGAAGTTAAAATCGTCTAACCCATACATTTTTTCGCTGTCTGTGGAACACAGCTACCTACACAGTAGGCGAAAGCTCAGTATTTCTTTAATTATGCACGAATACATTGCATTGTCTAAAATTTACCATTAAAATTTCTCGACACGCTCCATTCAAATTCGTTGAGGACGGCCATATAAGTGCGTTTGCCGTTTGCGATCTACTGAGCGTTAACAAGTTCAAAATGGCGGTTGGCACCCATAGGCAATTTTAAAGTTAATTCACATGTTCACGTCACTAGAACCTAGTGTCACAGTAAAGCGACTTTTAAAGGGACACAAAGGAAAGTTTGAAGTTCTCTGTATTGATAGGTTACCGCGTTCTACATCAAAAAGGGGCCACTCTCGCCGAAAACGAAGTTTTTTTGTTTTTATTTATTCAATTTTTGTTTCGCAAGTACGCTTAATAAAATACGCTGCGGGGCTAGTCGGTGATGCAAGACATATAGGATAATAATAATTCAGCGCTACTTATTTCGAGCGCAAAGACATGCATGGCGGGTCAGCGCCCGTCTTACCATGTCCGTCTGTGTGTTCCTCTGAAATAAGCAGCGCTGTATTACTACTCTAGAAAGAGCTTCGCAAGTAAATTACGTCATCATCATCAGCCTCACTGTGCCCACTGCAGATCAAAGGCCTCTCCCATGTCTCTCCCCCAATTAACCCTGTCCTTTGCCAGCTGCAGCCACCATATCCCCGCAAACTTCTTAATCTCATCCGCCAACCTAACTTTCTGCCGCCCCCTGCTACGCTTGCCTTCTCTTGGAATCCACTCCGTTACCATTAAGGACCAGCGTCGAAACAAATTTAGGTACGCGGATTCCAGAGGCTAGACAATATAGCCATTAACTGCAGTGGCAGCCAATCCTGTTCGTTTTTGATGTCACGGTTTTCATTGAAGTGGCGGAATCATAAGTGATTAGAACAATCAGAACTTGTTCATAAGCTTGCGAGGCAGTACGCATTTGATCCCCCTATTTACAAGAAATCCCTGGCATTTCAAGGCAAAAGTTCTATTCATTCACTCGTGCAGGGCCCGGAGCGCAAGCGGGCGTGCCTCTGCGAGCTGTCCAAGATCAAGGTGGAGCAGGGCTCGTACCTGCCCTCCAGCCCGGAGGCCGTCATCGTGGACATCGACTACGCGTCCGGGGCTCCCATGCAGAGCGCGGCCAAGGCGCCCTTCCGAGCGAAGTTCAAGGTGCGCACTGTGGGCATCGAGAAGGTGCAAGAGATCGCCACAGCCGGCTACAAGGACCTGCGCGACGCCGGTTACTTCAGCTCCTCGGACCTGCGCAAGGAGCACTGGCAGGCCGCCATCTTCAAGGTCGGGGGCCGTTTTGTTCGCTCAGTTTGTTAGCGAAGAGATAAAAAAGGATGGGGAAGCGAGTAAGAAAACTAGACGCACACAAAAAATTATTGGGGTTAAACAATGGAATATTGCGTTTACAATTCAAGTTCGCGCACTTCAGTAGGGTTCGCACTGTCTTACGCACGTCCGCTCATATCGCTCTCGCACCACGCACTCTCGCTGTGCTTCCTGCCGCTGACGCTGACGACGCGCCGCCCTCGCGAAAAAACACACGTCACAAACACAAAAGGCGTCCTGACGGCGCCGGAAGAAAATGGAAGAGGATAGGCAGGCGATGCGGCATGCACTCCGGACCGACGAACGCAGCGAGCCATATTCACGTGAGCGCCACTGGAGGCAGGCGATGCGGTATGCACTCTGGACCGACCGGCGCACCGAGCCAGATTCACGTGAGCGCCACTTGAGTCGAAGAGACGACTGCCGCCTTCTGAACGGGAGTAGGCGCCGATGAGAAATTGCGTCGTACGATCGCTTACAAGTTGGGATTTGTAATGAAAACTTCAGCGCAAGAAAATTTCGCTTTCAAGTCCCGGTTTCAAAAGGAAGACTGTGCACGTTCATCAAAGGCCAGTTTAAGCGTTCAGCGGCTTTCGGCTATGTTCTTACGAAAGCAAGACTTGAAAACTCCTTGACAGCTCAGCACCCGCAGATGTACAGTCTTTGTCAAAAGTAACCAGGCTGCACGTTTTTTTCTTCTCAGTCGTATATTAAAGCCTCATGCCAGCCCTCAAGCTTTAAATCTCTATATGGTAAGAAAAACTCCTGTTCTCACCTCCAAAGAACTTTTCGATCTTTAGGGAAGCCGTGAAGGCTCTGTTATACTTATGAGAAGCAAACCATGCAACCAGGTTACTTTTGACAAAGGCTATACGTAGCTGGAATCGTGTGAAACAATTTCACCACTGTTTCGTGCGCATGCATGAAATTCAATGTTCTCGATCACTACGTGTCGTTGAAATGAAGTGAGCAAGGTTACAAGCATGCACACAGCCTGCCTTCTCTGCAGGCTGCCTTCAGTACGAAGGCGTTCGCACTAATGTCCACAACAATGTTCTTCTAATACACTGCGGCAGAAACGCGGCTACAATATATTACCGGTGTGAACATATCAGCTAGTTCTCGCATTCCTTTCCTTCATTGCTGCCTGCGCGGAAATAAACTGGTTGCGTACAGTTCAAAACATTTTCGCCATTTTTTTTGGAGGGGGGGGGGGGGGGTGCGTTGAGGGGGTGACAACAGTTCCTGAGCATTTTCTCTCCACAGTAACCAGATGCTAGAAAATCAATAGAATGTGGAAGAGGCACTCGCTGGAGCCCACACGGCCTGCAGGTCTTTCTGGCTGTTATTTGCGGACGCGTTGCATTCAGAAATTATGGTATTGCGCTACACATCTTTAACGCCCGCTGTAGATCCCTACGGTTTGTAAAGGTAGCAAGAATGAGCCCTCCCCCGCGACTGACACGATGAAAAAAAGTATTTCTGCGCCAATGCTTAGAACCTTTAGAAGAACAGGATAAATTCGTAGATTTCGAAGATAAGCTGTATTTTGTGTTGTAGGTACTTCTAGGTGCAGCTTCGTGGTCGGCAGCAAATAGGAGTTTGCAGAAGTTTCGTCTTCTTTTTACTAGATACCTTTGTCCTGCTTTCATATTATACTACATTCCGGTGTAGTTCTTGTAGTATTGGAGACTTCATTGCTGTGGAACGTTCGTTGCTTTCAAGCCTACGTTATTGCCATTTCCCACAATTCAACAACGTGGCAGTTCAATGCCTTGTGGGATGCAGGTGCACAGTAGTCTCCTTAGTCAATAAAAAATTGGCGGGGGCTTAGCTTTGGTTAAGTCTGGTAGGTTGTGAAAGCAGGTGTTTTATACTGCATATGCAGCGCCTCTAGCGGGAAGAGCGCGGCGCGCCGTGCCAAGCGGCCGCCGTTACCCGACGAGCCGAGTTGTTAGCCCGTCTCTCGCGCCTGGTATGACGTCACGCTGTGACGTCACTAGCCATGCTATGACGTCAATGGTCATTCTAAAGGTCAAACGTGCCAAGGGGCCGCCGCTACGCGAAAGGCCGTTCCTGGGAGAAGCATTGCTTTCGCAATAAAAGTTCGCTTTTTCCAAGTTATAGCCCCTTATCACCTTTACCGCACGATAATATCCTGAGGTTTCGAGCCCAGCTTTTCTCTTTATTCGCATGCAGGTAGGCGACGACGTGCGTCAGGACATGTTGGCGCTGCAGGTCATCTCGCTCTTCAAGAACGTCTTCTCCATCGCCGGCATCGACGTGTACCTCTTCCCGTACCGCGTGGTGGCCACCTCTCCTGGCTGCGGCGTCATCGAGTGCGTGCCGGACACCACGTCGCGCGACCAGCTGGGCCGCCAGACGGACATCGGCATGTACGAGTACTTCCTCCAGAAGTACGGCGACGAGACCACGCGTGCCTTCCAGGAGGCACGCAGCAACTTTGTCAAGAGCATGGCCGCCTACAGCGTCGCTATGTTCTTGCTCCAGGTGAGTGTTCATACCCTGGGTTTCATTGACTCCCGGCCATTCAAGCTGTGCAGGAGCGGACATTAGTGCATAGAGCACGCTATTTGGTTCTTAATGGAGTGAGGAGGCTCCAGGCAAAAGCCATCAAACATTGGGTCCATAAAAAAGGCGGCAGCGATGACTACCAGCCTATGCCATACTTGCGAATTTCCTTGTACAATTCGGCAAATATGATTACAAGTCCAATAGCGCATTCCATTCACTTCTATGGGCACCTGCACATCATTGAAGCAAATGACTCTCTCCATTGTTATGTTATTGCTGACAGCGGGAACGCTACAGTGCAGGAGAAGGAAAAGACAATGAATACAGGAGAGCTCTGCCTGGTTATTAGTCTAGCATGCTACTCCAGAACTTTACAGTGTGGGTCATTCCTAGGGGTATGTCACAAAGCTTTGGCCTCAGCTATACTCTTTGACGAGTGGTGCAAAAGTGTGTAGCACACTCTGGGACGGTGATCTGTAGCAGGGGGACGATAAATGTCAAAACACTCGCCTCTTGTGTAATGTAAGTGCACGTTCAAGAACCCTGTGTCGCCCAAGTTTACCCGCGGAGAATTCCACCACTGAACTTAAACACTCGATTGTGAGGGTGCCGAGACCGCAGGAGAAAAAGATGAGGAACGGGTCCGTGTTCGTGAATTTAACCTTTATAACACCGGCCCAACTTACGGCCTAATCGTACTTAAACACTTACCTTACCTGCATCACATAAGGTCTGTTCATTCTTTTACCACCAGGTGAAAGATCGCCACAACGGCAACCTCCTACTGGATGACGATGGCCACATCATCCACATCGACTTCGGCTTCCTCTTCGAGAGCTCACCCGGCGGCAACATCGGCTTCGAGCCGGACATCAAGCTCACCGAAGAGATGGTCATGATCATGGGCGGAAAGCAGGAGGCCGAGCCGTTTAAGTGGTTCACCGAGCTCTGCGTGCGCTGCTTCCTGGCCGTGCGACCATACCGCGAGGACGTGGTCACACTTGTCTCGCTGATGCTGGACACCGGACTTCCCTGCTTCCGCGGCCAGACGGTGCGACTCCTGAGGCTCAGGTTCGCGCCCACGGCCACGGAGCGGGAGGCCGCGGCCTTCATGATCAAGATCATCAATGACTCGTACCTCAACATCAGGACGAGGACGTACGACATGATCCAGTACTACCAGAACCAGATCCCGTACTGATCCCGTACGTGGACGCGACGCCCGACGCCGCAATGCGTTCTGGTGGTGTCTGGTACTGGGGGCGTCGTTGGAGGTCCTTCAAGATCAGGACCATAGGCCGGAATGAAAATTGCAGGCTGGGGACGTGCGCTTGTAATTTGCTGACATCGGTGACGTCATCCCACCGGGCTTCAAGCGCTCACGACTTTGCAATGTCGACATTGCCCAGGACTTGAGCGAGGCTTGTGCGAGGGCGTCCATTGGGGCAGTGCGAGCGGAACAATCTGGGGTTCCTCGCCGCAGGTCCATGAGACATGCCGCGCGGCCTGCGGCGATTTTTCGTTTAATAAGTATTGAATCCAATATTCTATAATTGAAACTACCGGAACTACGTCGTTCGTAAATTACAGAAATCACAAATATTTTAAGCTAGGAATAAAAGACTGACCTCCGTCGTTCATAAATTTCAAGCATAAAAACTCAGCGTCAAAGTGTGCCGGGGACAATGGCCATGTCTGAAGGCGTTAAGCAAGCAACCGCGGTTTTAAAAGTTCTCGCGCTTCTCTTGTCTGTGCGGTCTACTGAGAGCTCACCATACGGCATGCGATCTGCTGACAGCGTCGCCGGTGCTACGCTTATGAACAGTTCTCTTCCAAAGAGAGCCCATGAGACTGCGGTGCTCAGTCGTTAAAATGTATTCGTGATGTAATTAAATTCATCAAGTTATAACGAGTTACTGTGCCTACGTTTGAACTGTAGCCAGCTGTGATGCTGCATAGTGCCCACTTTTGATGTATGAAGTGCTGAAACAAAGAAAATGCTATTTAATCTGTGTGAAACGTTATCTGTGCAACCAATGTCCACCATCATCCTTGCGTGTTTCTGAACAGTCAGCGGTGCAGCACACCAACTATTCTATGCCACGTTGTGGAGCATAGAAAATGTTCCTAAGAAGTGCAAGCGCGCAATTAACAGCACATATTGTCGTTGCTTCTGTGCCGCAAGGAATTAGACCACTGCTTTAGAAGGCGTGAAATAGCAATTCGAATGCCACTTTTAAACACCTTGTCTTTTTTTTTTTCAGAGCTTATACCACGCAAAAACTTCATTTTCCCAGAGAGGTGTATCACCTTGTCGGCCGCATTCTGAGATTTTGAGCGAAAAAAATTGCTGTTTGAGCCACTGAATAGAAACCAAGTTTAACGTTTTTATTTATTTGAAAAGCAATTTACGCAGCCCGCATGCAGGTTTCATTATGAGGGGCTTTGAAGTACAACTCTAGCCAGGAGTCAAGATAAGGACAAGTTTATGCACGGTATCGTTAACGGAATTGAAATACGGCTCATTCTTCACTGCAGCCTTTGCTACCTATCCCTTGCAGACATCAATAACAACGAGAGAAACGTTGCACTTTGTACTTAGCTGCATAACTGCACTTTGAATCTTTCAGCCTATACTCTCAGGTTAGTCGATTACGTAACAGCTTTGAGGCGATAAAACACGCACACACTAATATGAATAATCCACTTGAAAGATCAGCTTTCATCTTCTCCGTACTACAATTTTGATCCAGGGACAGCCATTTTCAGGAATTGTTCCCGCTCCTAACTCCTTCAGTACAGATGCAGTGGAACTCCAAAGACCCGGCATAAAGCGAGTCGGGCATCAGTTCTTAGGAGCTACAGAGGACGTAGGCTCTGGAACCGTTCAGAGACGAAGAGCACATCTGTCGGATCATCATAGCCCGTGTCCCAAAGGTGCGCTGGGATCCGTTTTTCTTGCCTTGTATATTTCTGTTTCTCCTACTGTGCGAAGAAAAAGTTGCACAATGTTTTCTACGCCGCATGCTGTTATAGGGCAGAAACCTATGGCGCCGAAACATGAAGGCTAACAAACAGCGTTCAGCTTAAGTTAAGGACAACGCAGCTAGCTATGGAAAGAAAAATGATAGGTGTAACGTTAAGAGATCGGAATCGGCGGGTGGAGTGGGTGAGAGAACAAACTCGGTTTAAGGACATCCTAGTTGAAATCAAGAGGAAGAAGTGGGCTTGGGCAGGGAATGTACTGTGAAGGCAAGATAACCGCTGGTCCTTAAGGGTAACAGAGTGGATTCCAAGAGAAGGCAAGCGTAGCAGGGGGTGGCAGAAAGTTAGTTGGGCGGATGAGATCAAGAAATTTGCGGCGATATGGTGGCCG
This sequence comes from Amblyomma mixtum, assembly GCF_055824585.1. Lineage (NCBI taxonomy): Eukaryota > Metazoa > Arthropoda > Arachnida > Ixodida > Ixodidae > Amblyomma > Amblyomma mixtum. Next base: position 52,229,217 of record NC_143020.1, read on the forward strand.
CAACTGGCAAAGGACAGGGTTGATTGGAGAGACATGGGAGAGGCCTTTGCCCTGCAGTGGGCGTAGTCAAGCTGATGATGATGATTCTACGGAAATATTAAAAAGGATGGTTCATTCTTCTGATGTAAGAAAAAATGGCTGAGGCTTAACTTGGTTAACCCTGGTCAGATGCGAAGCATATTGATGGCTAGGCTTGGTAATACATGGCTTTCCTTGGTTGAATACTTGGTCATTTTAATACAACCACTAGAAGCCTTCGTCGTGGGGGAAGACAACGGCATGGCTACAGCGGAACGCCGACTAACCCCGAGACGCGCGTTGGGTGGGCGCCTGGATTGCCACGGAAGCCGCGTCCGCCTGCCCGGTGGAGCGAGCGTTTCACCGACACCGAGTGTGAACGCGCGTTCGAAATGCTCGGGAATGCCGCTCGAGGACATTCCGGTGTCTGTGCGATGGCATCGTTCTCCCTCTCCCAGAGCGTGACGGCGATCTGTCGTGACGTCATGTGTCACGTGGTATGTCACGTGGTGTGTCGTCACTGTACCACGTGGTCTGCACGGCGTGCAACCACAGGGACGGCGCGAGGTGGACCCTCATCTTCCTCTGTCGTGACGTCATGTGTCACGTGGTATGTCACGTGGTGTGACGTCACTGTACCACGTGGTGTGCACGGCGTGTAACCACGGCGAAGGGCTGTAGTGTACCTCCGTCTTCCTCTGTCGTGACGTCATGTGTCACGTGGTGTGACGTCACTGTACCACGTGGTGTGCACGGCGCGTAACCACGGCGAAGGGCTGTAGTGTACCTCTAGTAATATGCTTCGCAAAAAAATCTTTCTTTTAACGGGTTTCCGTCGAACGCATCGAGCAGTTTGGACTATCGTAGAAAACCAGTGAGGAATGCTTTTGACGACAGCAAAAACGTAATCACAAAAAAAAAGATACAAGACTGCCTTCGAGTGAACTGCGGATATATTGATTGTTGTAGTGGAATCTTACATTATATGAAAAAATTGCTTTCATACACTTTTTCCCGCTCAAAAATGCTTTTGTCCAGAATTGTTGGGCATGAATATAAAACGCCGCTAACTGGTTGACGTGACTCTTCTTCGGCATTCAAACAAATCCCTCGCGTAGCGTAACGGAAATAGGAATGCTTGGATGCCTCGACGCGGAAACACACAAGCGCCTTTTATTTTCATAAGAAGCTAATATTTAGCGTCTTCTACGTCGAGTGCTAAGAAAACGCATATAAGCACAAGTGCTCGTGCACGGGTTTCGACAGTCATTCAGTCAGTGAGAGAGAAATAACAGAGAAATAGTAATATTCGGCAGCGTAAACACACTGTTATGGCTAGGACACGTTCTATTGCTCGGCAAAACAGAGCAAACAGTTGCTATATTCTTTACAAACTAATGCGTAAGAACAAAATCTTAACAACAAGGCGATTAGGCATTGGTACGAAAGCAGGAACTTAAAAAAACTTCTCAAAATGTCAATAAATGCAAACGAGAAGGCAAAGAAGACAACAAAATTAAAAAGGATGTTCTGGAAATCAGTATCAATGAATGCGCCATAATACCGGGATCTGCGTTTTTCACTTTACCGACTGAGAACCACTTGGATCACTACTCTGTATTACTTGCAACTAAGCTTCAGTACAGTGCGACGTATTAACCTTCGATATTTTTCCCCCAAATCCCGCATGTACCACTATCCTGGTATTTGTTTCCGCATTCCCAAGTTTATGCGTTTTGACATTTTTTATTTAAAATGTCGTTCAGAAGACGTGCCTAGTACCAGTCACTTGACATAACTATTATCTGTACATTGAGTATCGAGTCACCAGTTGCTCTGCATCCTCTTCATCAATGCCGTGCCAACAAAACCTAACTTCGCGCCGTCCTGTGTTCTACAACAGAGTCGTAAGCGTGTTACAGTCTATTCATTATTATCATCATTAGCAGCAGCCTAACTACGTTCACTTGGGGAGAAGGGCGTCTCCAAGTGACGTCAAATTAAATCTGTTTCATGCCAGTTGCAGCCACCGTTTCCCTGCTGATTCGCTAATATCATCCGTCCACCAGATTCTCCGCCACCCCCCCGCTGATCTTTCACAAATAAATACCCTTGGAATCCACGCTCGTATCCTTAACGGCAATCGGTTATCTCTTCCCTGAACCATATTCTTCGCTCTAGTTCATTTCATCTCGTTTATTCCTGCTATGATATCACTAATGCCAGGTCGCCTTGTAATCGAGGCTTGTTTCCAAAGGGCAAGATTGTCAACTATCCGCGGTGAGCTAGATATCATTACCGGCACCGGCATTTGTTCTGGTAGTAAAATTACGGTGGATCTTCCAGAGCGAAAGATGGGGACATAAGGTGGTAGATTGACTATACCACCATACCAACATACCCAAATTTCTATTCATCTGAAGTTACTCTCTCTCTCTATGTCCTCTAATCCACGGGGCTCAATTTGCACCTGTTAAAGCTGTCATAATTACACCGCCTCTATCATTGTCCCCACTTTGTTTCTCATCTTCATCGTTGTTCACGGAAGGAAGCGCCCTTATCTTTGCGTGTTGAGCTCCAAAACTACGGTCACATGACGAAGTTCGCTGATTGTTACCGTTTCGTGCCAGCGCCCGACAGGTCGCCGGTTGGTTTGCCTCACCCACCACAGGAGGGGACATCACCCCTTGCCCTTTGAGGAGCTCAATCGGCCCACTTGGAAAGGTGCCCCATCAGAGGTCAGCACCCCCGCGCCCACGGGGAGTGCTTCAGTGACGTCAGCGACATATGGCGACCATTGACGAGAGATCACCCCCCCCCCCCTACCTCCCGACCCGTGGCCAATTCGAGGAAGCAGCAAGTGGTGCCGCGGGATCGCATTCTGCGAAGCTCGCAACAAACAAACAACCCCGGCTTTGGTTGGAGCAGCAACGCGGCCGCCTCGACTGCCGGCCTCTTCTTAACTCAAGCTTACTCCGGTTCCTTTTTGTCGACGGGGTCTTCGCTGCTCTGAGCAACCGTGGCTAGAGTCAGCGATGAAGAAAAGAGTAGCGGAAAAAATGCCTCCAGGGGACGTCGCTCGGAAGGCGGTAACCCTTTGCCCCCCTCCGGAGCCCTTTCTTTGATACCTTTCCTGGAGAAAGGGTCCCTCTCCGTGGGAGAGCACAGACATCGCAGACGCTGTGTGGTGGATAAGAGAACGACACTGTGCCCTGTTGCGGTTCGCCGCCCTCTTGTTCATCCCGAGGACCTCCGTTGAGTATCATACGCGTACAAACATTTGATTTCTTTCTTCCATTGCGATTTCTCTCGGATTAAGCACAGTGCGGTGCCTTCGTTTAGACTTGGCCCGGTTAACACAAGTTCTTTGTTGTGCATCACAAATGCAGGGCAATGGCACACTCAAAGATTTCGATAGTTTACAAATGCATTAAACACTGTTGTGACTCACTCTTCCTGCGTTTGCTCTTACCTCTCATGGGACAATTTTTCATGCTTCCGATAAGAATCTTGATACCGCACGACTTTTCTTTTTTAGCATTGTTATTATTGTTATTAGTATTATTATTAGTTTTTATTGAAAAACACAATAAAACGAGTAAAAAACGTGTTGCTAACTGCGGCACCTGCTACCGAAGCTTGAAGCGTCTGCGGTACTGCTAGCGGAAATAAAAGAGACAAGGAGAGGGAAGGAAAAGGAAAGATAGAAAGAAATGATAGAAGCCTTTTTCCCTTAAAAAAAACGTTTTGGTGCTTTCGACATTCTGCGCTCATTATTTTCTCACACCAAAAATACATCTAAATGTTATTTCTTGTACAAGGCCCTTTTTTTATCGTTTTTTTGGGTGAGCGTTTAAACCATAATGCAGCGCCATTTATTGGTTATTTTTCAGTTCTTATCAAGCGCTCCTGTTACGTGTGCCCCTCCTGGGGTACTGGCGCGTATAACGTATATGTTCTCGATGTTCTTTATTTTAGTTTCTGGCCATCCGCCTGTCCTCGTGTTACCGCGGTATATATGTTGCACCCGAAAAATATGAGGCCGGCACGATGAAGGAAGTGATTGATTTTTCTAGCCAAAGTGTTTGAATGTAAGATGGCGAGCCCAAGAGAGGCGCGTGCCGCCGGCACGAGAGGCGTGCTCCATTAGGCTAAACTTCGGCGTCATCGTCATCGGCGGCTGGTGCGGCTCCTACCGCGTGAGGCCGCTGCTATTGCTACATATATACCAAATGAAGAATGAAACGGCCCGTGATTTTGAGTATTTGGCCCTCATCCAAATGCGACCACAGGGCGATCTAAGTCTCGCGAAAATGGGCTACAAGGCTAAAATCTTCCGTAAATATAGGCGACGGAGGTGTTCGCAATGGAAAAAATAGAAAGAGACACTGCAGTGATGGAACCGGTCTCCGATCTGTTTCATTTACAAATACCAACCCGGTACTTGCCCCTGCACTGTATTGCATTACGGGCTCTTCGAGGGTCCGTAACGTTCTCTCCTCTTGATATAAAAAATGTTCTGAGAGATCGAAATGCCTCACAGAATGGTAGGCACTAGTGTTTAACTTCTTAATTGTACGGAAAGGTGCCGCTGGTCACATGCGGTTGGTCACATTTCGCTCTTTCCTTTTTGTCCTTTTATTGTGATTTGTGACTTTTTTATTGCCTCTACATTGAGCAATTGACAGCCCAGCACCTTTGTAGTGTGGGTTGGACTTCTGTACCCAAGAACACAAGTACCAAGATTACGTGAAATGACCTACATCCCCGAATATCAAACAGGCATCAGAATTTCAGGAAAAACCGGCATGCTCTTACTGAAACGCTGTATTCTAAATAAATGGCAGGTGTCCTCTTTATTTACGTAGAAAAGGCGAACCGCAGAGCTCATGAAAGCAGACGTTTCCGAGTTAGCTAAGCTCTCAAGTGCTTCTAGAGTTAGGTACCTAAACTGATGGCTCCAGCTCCTACTCTGGTCACTTTTATCCAATCATCAGAAACCCACGTCACAGTGTGGTGGTAATGGGCCAGCAACCCTTGCCATCCAACTTCCAGATCCTGGCTTCACTACACTACCCACCCTAACGTGGGGACGTTCTGTGGGCTGCTTCTGACGTCATGCTGATCAGATCGGCAAGCCACCTGTAGATGTGAACAGAAGGAACCCAGTCGAAACAAAGCGAAAAAGAATAAAACAGGTGAACATGTCACGTTTCGACAGCGTTCCCTTCCCCATTTACCCTTGCCTTTACTTCACTCCGCCATGATCGTGCTTCTCTCCCTCTCACCCATTTCTTTCCTTTGCGTTTGGGTGCTTTCTACGCGGCGGCTTTGTTTGATGCCTCTTTGTAAATAACCGCGGACAACCCGTGGCTCCCCCTGTCGGCAAAAGCCAGAACAATGGCACCATTCGAGTCCGCCTTCGAGGGCCAGATACGTTGCATGCTTCACATCGATGGAGCGAGAGGTAGGGACCCCCGGCGACCCCAAGCGCCCCGCGCCATTGATGGAATCTCGCCCTCGACTGCACAGCCCTCCCCGCATTCTCCGATCACCGACCACCTTTCAAGCCTTCTGCCGCAAGCTACACGGCCTCCTTTTCAACGCGACAAAACTGCAGAAAGAGCACACTGGAGAATGCCGCCGCCAGCTGAGGAAAAGAAAAAAGACCGTCCGTCGCCATATTCTCTCTGCAAGCCACGTAACGTCGATGAAAATACGTACGCAAGAGGGGGCGACTGCTTCGTCAACGTCACAACTGGAGGAGTACAAGCATTTGCATAGATTATTCCCTTACCCCCTGCCACGACGCCATGCGGCCGCCACTCGACGCGGAACATTGAAAGATTCCACCTTTCTTTTTACGTCTTTTCTTTTTTCCTGCGGGAGTTCAGTGTCTCGCATTGTAGGGGGCGCGCTTTTCAACTGGTGAAAGCCACGCGAGGCGATGCTCCGATGAGAAACAACCCGGCAGGTTCGTTCCGCGCCGTGTGGAAAGAACGCCGCGTTACCAGGACAGGCGGGCCATTCACTGCGCACCTCGCCAAAGCACGCGGTCGAATAGTGCTTCGCGGAAGACGAAAAAAAAAAAGTGGAGGGGAAATTCACTCGCCCTTGGTCCGTCCCGATCTACCTTACTGCCCGCGCCGATCGGAGCCATCGGCGTCGCTGAGGACACTACATCACGCGGGGACGCCGCCTCTCCCTATGGCGCCCAACGTGTGGAAGCGTGAAGCCGTTAATGACGATGGTGATTGGGCTCGGGGAAGAACGCGCCTTCCCGAAACGACCTTCGTGGATTCAGCGCTCTGGCTATGTGCTCCCGCTGAGTCGATCTATGGGAAGAGAGGCCATGATCCTGGTTTATGAGCTCAGCACGAGCACCGTACATCACGATCGACTGGCTTCGCGAGCGCTTGGGAAGTGGCCGAGGCGTGAAGCCCTTAGGGGTGCTAGAGATTATCTGAACGACACTTAATGGGATTTGAGAATGGAGGTGCCGACGGGGCTACCGGCTTGGAATTGAAAACGTATTCGAGGAGAGGGCTGAGTCGGGCTGGTTGGTTCATATTGAATGGTACGGCAAAACAGCGCTGACGGACGGGACGGAAGAAGATGAGACAGACACATGCGCTGATTTTGTCGAGTCGCGGATGCTCGCAGTATTTTGGCCCCAGCACGAGCAGGTTATTCACCTTCGGGGGGAGACTTGCGTTCCCCAGCACGACGACGTCTTGTTGAGGCGAGGTAGGAGGCGCTGTGTCTGTCTCATCTTCTTCCGTCTCGTCCGTCAGCGCTGTTTTGAAAACGTTCTTGCTGAAAAGAGCAGGTCTGGGGAGAAGATCAAGGGTGGAAGAATGATATGATCACACTCAATACAGGAATCAATTCGGCATTAGCATATTCCCAGATAGATTTTAGAATACAGCTACCCGAATAATTATTGCTGTTTCGCGCATAGTTCTGTTTCGCTGTGATCACGTAACATCATTTTGTCTAGTGTATTTACTGTTTTGAGCGTAGTCTGCAGTTTTTCAGAGTAACTTTACTTTTCAATGTGACAAAAATGCAGAATGTTTTTAACTGTGTTCATCTGTTTAGCCATCTCTCAGTGTAATTGTGGGATCTCCTTCTACTTGAAATCCAGCTAATTTTTATCATTTTCTGACGTTTTCAGGACCATTTCTTAACGGGTGTCTATTTGCGCGTTAAACAAAGAGGAGTATGTGGCATGCCAATAAGCGGCAAACTCTTTAATCAACAATTAACTAAAGATATTCTAAAAACCCTTCCTCTTGATTCACTGGAAGGCGAGCATTTCAAGCCCGATCGATATCCACGGCGTTTCAGAACCGCTAATGACGACCTTGGTTTGAAACAGAGGTGGCTAACAGTGCGATTGTATTGTTGGCACTTTTTGGCTTGTATACATGACAACGCGACACGGCGCAAGAAACATGCATTCCTGCAGCAGTATAGTCCTGCGTTGGCGCAGCAGATGCGACTGCAAACTTTTTTCTTTGCTAATGCACCACAGCGACCGCCACACAATATAGGCGAACGAGTGAACAGCTGGTTAAAGATCACCTATCAAAGCGCCTTACCAGGGAGTTTTGGCTGAACGTTCGTATTCCGCGTTCCCCTGATGACGTGGCGTAGACCAAAGGACGCTCCATTGATTTCTTAAGGAGCCCAGTACAGACTGGTGTTTTCGGACAGATGCTTCTGTATTCGGAGCTGAACGATGTGCTCTGGACAATTCATTCTGAGGCTCAGACGATAGCATCACGCAGAACCTTTTTCCGACATCCCGCACTGAAGTAATGGGCAGACGCCTTATTCCTCTGGCAATTTGCGGTCAGGAGTAACTGTAGCTCCCTATAGTCATTTTTGCAACAACTTAGTTCTCGGGATCGGCAACGGCATCCATCGTAACGCACCCATAAACGTTAACAAAACGGCGAAGGCTGATGGACGCTTTCAACGTCCAGCCGGTGGTAGCTTTCATTTCGGCCGCTGCTATAGATCAGAATCCAGAGTCGCTCCTGGGCGCGGCCATTTTCCGCCGACTGGTGCGCCGCGGTGCGGGCGCTTCTTTGGGGACTGCGGGGCTGCGGCAGCTCCGCGGCCGCGCCTGCATATAGCCGCGCTTCGGGCGCTAAAGAAATATTGCCGAGCATACTTCCGCAGCGTGGCTGTGTTGCAGGAAGTATTCACATTATCAAAGGGAGCACATTGATGCGTTTTAATGACATTTAGTGTGACATTCACGTGAATTGTGCTGACGCTTAGAACGCGCTCCAGCTTATATCGCTACCGTCTTGGTGCTCCACTGCAAAAAAAAAAATTTGTTCAATATCAAGTATTTGGTGTGCGGCTAGCTTGCAGTTCCAATTCCCATGCACTCTTATCCTTCGGCCATAAAGTACCACCCACAAACAGGGCTTTCCTGTCGCATGCGTGGTGCGCCAGTTTATCAAAACAAATTACCGCTGTGAGCTTAACTGAGTCGCAGCGCCAACAAAAAACAAAATCTGTCATGGTTTCTGCAACCTGGCGCATAAAAACGTACTTTTCCTCAAATTATCAAAGCTTGAATAGATATTAGCAGCGAATCCAGCTTTCACGAATTCGGAGGTCCGAAGTCGCGTTCATTTTATTCGGTAGCTCTCGCCGCGTGCGACAGCGTTGCGTAGGCGTTTGGCTAAGTGTGAATGAATGTATTAAAATCGCGCATTTTCCCATGATTAAGGTAGATAGCAAAAGTAGAAAGACACTACGGTAAACCCTTTACCCCCCCTTTGATCCCTATGACATGCGTGCGGAAAGAGGAACTGAAATTGGTAGCGGTCGTGCTTACAGTCCTGTGCATGAAATGTGTTTAATGGGAACTAGAGCAAGCTCAGCGCAAGGAGGTGAGCGAAAACACGCCCTTCATTGGGACAACCTTCAGTCTGCAGCTCGCCTATCCAGTTACTACACCACTGATTCAAATCAATCCACATTCCTGCGCCTAAAATTATCATAGATGATAGCGCACGTAAAAGACGGCAACAAACGACACGCCAGCGCAGAAATCTGCTTAGAAGTGCCGGTTTCCAGTCCGCACGCTACCTGGCCGACTACTCCGCGGGAAACATCCTTGCTGTTTGCAATACTATTCCAGAATTTCCCTGAGCAGCGCCGCCGCACCAGCGGCTCGGTGGAGCAGCGTCGCCACTGCGGTGCCAGCGTTTAGAATCCTGAGCCAGCAGAATATCATTGAAAAATGTAGCTCGAAAAACGAGACACAGAAAAGGTGAAGACAGGACACGAGCGCTAATCATCAATATCATCATGATGGGCACAAACAACGAGACAGACGCGCACTGCCTCGCCGCACTTACTCACATCCAAATGAACTGAAAAAAACTCGGAGATGTCAAGTTAACGACTAACTGCGCGCAAGATAACCGCAGTACTGTCTGTAGAGGGAAAATGTGAGTAGTGACGCACAGCACACACCCTCAGACGTTATGATGAAGCACTACAACGACAGAAGCGAACACGTAAACATGCATTCTACGCGCGGCGCCGGCGCGACCCGCAGTCCATCGGTCCGCGCGCGCCGATAGATGGCGACTGGTGTCGAGAGTAGGGGCGCGCCAGCAGCCTGCGTGTGAGGTTAAAAGGATCTGGTCTATAGGCCAACGTTTTTAGATCCCTCTAAAAACGTTGCTATAGGCTGCACTGCTCGCAGCCAGCAATCACGGAGTCCCTGTTTAGGTAAGTTTACGTCATATTTCGTCTCGGAGAGTCCGGAGTTTCAATCGCAGCGGCGGGAAAGCGTTTTTAAACTTAGAATCCAAATCATTTAGCAATAAATGCACCTTTCGCTGCCGGACAAGCGCTAACATGCCACGTAATGCCAAACTATCGGATTTTGATAACAAAAAAAATTTTGACATCTTTGTTCACGCTGTCTCTAAACTTATCCGTTGCTCATGCACAGCCTTCCAAGCAACTAAGTTAACCGTACACTTCCCTGTACACATCGTCCCTTCCGCAGGGACAAAAAAGATAAAAACAAATGTGCGCGTCCTAAGCACTTTAAGCACTCGCAGGTTGTACCGGCCGAGGGGATTCCCCTTCTGGCACGCGTCCTCTGGTGCGGCCGCACGCTTCGCGTGGTCATAGACCTCGCTGTTTAAAGAGCTGCACTGCCAGCTACGGAACCTGGGGTCACCACCGGCACTGGTCGGGGTGAGGCGATCACCTGCTCGGCCAATTAGCTAAGCCCGGCCGGCTGCGCGATGTGCTCCAGCATCGGTGCTGCTATATACCCTCCTGCACCGGACGGGACCGTTGGCGTTTTGACGCTGCTGTGCGGCCGAGTGAAACGAAGAACTACAGGACTGTGCGAAGGCAACGGGAGAGAGGGAGAGTGGGGGAGTGGATCAATTCCTCCTCTCGCATCGGGCCAACACCTGCGTCCTCCCTCCGTATGATTCGGCCGCGTCGACGGCGGTCGCACTTTGACCCCGATGAAAGGTGGTACGGCGACGCTGCATTTAAAAAATGCCGAGTGCTGTCGTCGTTCTTGTTTCTCCTTCCCTGCCTCTTCCCTTTCTCAACTGAACGTTTCGGTCGTTGCCTTGGAAGTCCTTCAGGCCGAAGTGATGGAGTCTCGTGACAGTTTCTCGAGGACGCGTTGTTTATTTATTTATTTGTTTATTAATGGTAGAACAATTTATGGCTCGGTCGCGTCAGCACAAAGTGTCCGCAAATTTTTCCGCACGATTACGTCGTTCTCTTAAGTTGAATGTGTGAAAGTGTGATAGTATGTGACAGATAGTGTGTGATAAAATGTTGCCATGGGAAAAATTTGGGTTATTAGGTGCAATTAGTTAATTAATTAAACTCGAAATATACACCTAGATGTCAAAATAGCCACGGACGTCGATGTAGAACATGGACGTAAGAATAGCCACGGACGTCGATGTAGTATGTGGACGTTTTGCCTTCGCGTTGCTCCAATGCGTGTCGCCGCAGAAATCTCAAGCTTTTTATTTATTTATTTATTTATTTATTTATTTATTTATCTCATTTAAGGCCAACAGCGAAGTGATGGGATAAATATGCGGATGCATTACAAAACATTTCATAATAAAGCATAACATGCTGAGCATAAGCCATGCCTTTTAAATATTAATTCTAATTAGACGTATTAAGCACGATATCATAAAACTACAGGTGGCGGATATTCAAAATATCGGATGCAATCGGATATTCAAATACCCACTATTCAAAAGTGCCGGTGCATTCGGCTCATATTAGATTGTGAAAATGCGTATTCCAAAATTTACGAGTGTTTATAATCGGACGCTTCGCAATTGCTGTGAAGCTCCGCAAGCAGGCTTTCCCACATACCACGTCTGATGGAAATAAAATGGCCGGCCACCCGCTTTCAACAGATTACGTGAAAGCTCGAGATTTTGTTCTTTAAACCTTCCATAATGTGCTACGTACCTAACGGACACACCACTCGCACTTGTCCTGCAGCCTTCAAAACTCTCCTAGCGAGAGTTTCGCCATCTCGTTTTGGTAATCTGGGATATACGGTAAAGCCAACTGCGAAGTTTTGAGTGAGTGTCCAGCAGTAAGGAAGGCCGAGTCGAAGTGTCACCGGCAGGGCAAGCGACCGAGTAAAAAAATGGCTGAGGCTTAGCTAAGGTTAAGCCTAGTCAGATGCGAAGCATATTGATGGCTAGGCTTGGTAAAGTTCCTCGCTTTGTTCTTCAGTAGTTCTAGAACGTTGTCGCCGAGCCGCATATTGAGCACGCCGCTTAGCCAGGCGTTCATCCCGCTCTTCATCGGTCTCTGTGGCACGCTGAAGCTTTCGCTTCTCGTTCAAATCAGCCCTGCTTCTGGCGGCATCCCAACACCTGGCCGCCTCGTAAGTGCCCGGAGAGCGAGGCAAGCTCAGCTTTATACCGCTGCTGTAGCGTCACGTGGTCAGCTGCAGCGCCTCTGATGTGGAGCCTCCACCGCCGCGGCCGACCGCGCGAGCCGGCAGCCCATCTCTCCTCTGCTGTGACGTCATGTTGTCACGTGGTCAGCCGCCGCGCCTCTGATGTGGAGCCTCCACCGCCGCGGCCGACCGCGCGAGCCGGCAGCCCATCTCTCCTCTGCTGTGACGTCATGTCGTCACGTGGTCACGCTAAAGGTCAATGGTAGCTCCACCGCCGCGCTCGACGGGCTGTAGTGTAGCTCTAGTAATATGCTTCGCATAAAATCTCGCACACCGCATGGTGCACTGTAGACCTCGCAACTATGAGATACGCGCAAAGGAGAGGGTGACGACATCAGAAGGGCCCCTGTCGCTAGGCCAAAGATAGCCTGGCCAACCGCCAGCCGCCAACCGTACCGACAAAGCTGCGCGCAGCGCCGCGCGTCGCTGGCAATTTCTTTTTCTTTTTAGATGCAGCCTCGTCGATCCGACGTCATTGTACCTTGCCCTCGCTGATAGCACACAGAAACTGCGCGCTCGTCACATACTCACAACGTTTGGCTGGTGAAACCTCCCCACACGGTTTTACCACATTTTCGAATTTTAATCCGTTTCTTTTCATTTTGCAGGGGGGGGGGGGGGGGGGATCACTAGATCTTCGGGTAATTTTGCCACTTGTACTGGTGCCTTCATTAGCTAGTTAAGGAGGTTCTGCGACCTGTCCGGTTATTTTTAGCAGCTGTAGTCATGTACCAGTTCATGCTTTTTCTTTGGTCACTATGTTCGCATGACCGCATTACAGCTTGCGTACTACCATGCTGTCCAGTAAAGCAACACACTTCTCTGTACAAGTCCTTGTTTTACATGGGGCTGTATTAAGAGTAGTTTGATTTAATTTAACTTCATCGCCCCGGCTCTTAATCTAAAGCAGAGGAAGGCTTCTTATACCTGTGTTGAATCAACGCTCTGTAGTGCGCATGGAAAAACCTACGCAGCGAACGCACCACCGTGACCGAGAAGTCCGTCACACAAGGTGCTGTTCGCCACTCCATCGCTGGTGAAATCATGTCCAGCTTTGTCGGGCAAAAATCTTGAGAGAGAGAGAGAGAGAGAGAGAAAAGGACGGAAAGGCAGGGAGGTTAACGAAGGGATGCCCAGTTGGCTACCCTACACTTGGGGAGGGGAACAAAAGTTTTAAAAATTCAAAAATTGTAAGACCCTATTATGGAAATATTGAAGGCAATGGTCAAATATTCTTATAAATAGCAAAATCTTTCTTTTAAAGTGTTTCCATCGGTCGCATCAAACAGTTAACACTGCCGTGGAAAACCAATGGGGAACACATTTGATGACAACAAGAACGTTAATAGAAAACAGAATACAAGACTGCCGCCAGGTGATCTGCGGATGTATTGACTGTTATCGTGAAATCTTGCATTATGTGAAAAAAAAATGCATTCATAAACGGTTTCCTGCTCAGAAATGCTTTTGTCCACAATTGCTGGGTATGTTAGTATACTCATCACCGGAGAAAGTAAAAGTTATCCACACCACTCGTTCAGCAAACGTCTTGTTTCTCTTTCCTCTTCGCTCCCCCCCCCCTCTCCCTAACCCCTCAAAAAAAAAAAAACAGCGCTCCAATCGACCCCCTCGGAGTCAAGACACTAGAGACGCCCATACGTGCCTGCCGTACTCGGCAACATCGACTCCGCGGAACCAGCGAAGCGTGTAGAAGTCATAGCCCCGCGATAGGTCTATGCGCCCGCTTATGTGTCGCCAGGAAGCCCGTTCTGCGGCAGAATACCAATCAAGCCTCACGGCGCCGATTAAGCCCATCTGCTCGGTCGTCGTTCGAACGCCTGCAAAGGTGCAACGCCGAGCGGGCGGCCGTAGACCCTGCCTCTCTGCATAGTATGCGTATACTATAAGTGAATGGACGCCGATGCAAGCGGCGCCGTGGGCAGGACGATGGCCCGCTGACACAGAATGCTCCTGCTGTCCCGCGCACCAGAAGGCCTCCCAGGAACGGAGGCAGGAGAGGCAGGAAAACGCTGCAGCCGGCCACAGCGGTTCCTCCCGGAGAGGGCCTTCCCACTGCACCCCTCCCCCTCTTACTTTTCCGTTCTTCCGACGCTCGGAACAACACCTGCTTGGCGCAACACGCGAACGCCGATAGGAGAGTGCATCGGCCGTCCTCCCCCGTCGAACGGAGGTCGGGAGATCGACGATGCTGCGCGTGAGGATCGACTGTGGGCTGTCAGAAGCGAAAGTGTGTCCGCGTTTCTGTTGGTTGGAATGAATGAATGAATGAATGAATGAATGAATGAATGAATGAATGAGCCTGTCTGCCTATCTTTCTACCGGGCCGTCAATCTGCCCATCCTTTTATCCATCAGTCCATCTGTCTGTTTGCCTATCTATCTATCTATCTATCTATCTATCTATCTATCTATCTATCTATCTATCTATCTATCTATCTATCTATCTATCTATCTATCTATCTATCTATCTATCTATCTATCTATCTATCTATCTATCTATCTATCTATCTATCTATCTATCTATCTATCTATCTATCTATCTATCTATCTATCTATCTGTCTGTCTGTCTGTCTGTCTGTCTGTCTGTCTGTCTGTCTATCTATCTATCTATCTATCTATCTATCTATCTATCTATCTATCTATCCGTCCATCCCTCTGTCTGTCTGTCTGTCTGTCTGTCTGTCTGTCTGTCTGTCTGTCTGTCTGTCTGTCTGTCTGTCTGTCTGTCTGTCTGTCTGTCTGTCTGTCTGTCTGTCTGTCTGTCTGTCTGCCTGTGAATGTTTTAGATATAACAGAAAACGCCTGAAGGCGTATCTTCGGGTAGTACTACGATAAAATGAAGGCATTTCAACCTCCGCCTGAGTTCATGCGGGCTTCGTTTTACAAGCGTTGCTACCCGCTCTTCTCTGCTGCCTTTTAGTGCGCTCAGAAACGCCACCTGCTGGCCGAGAAATTTGCAGACTCGTACCCTGAGCTGTTTTTCGCCCTCCGTCCAAATCTCAGAATCTCCAAGGAAAGGCGACCACCGCGACCCTTTGTCACACCTTCTTCTTTCCAGTTGTCGATTCGCCTTGATGTTTATATCACCGCTGCGTTCAATTTTCTCCAGAATGCTCCATGTGCAATGTGCTAGTAATTATCATCTTTTTTTGTTATACCTACCAACAATTCGAAGCTTTTTTGAGACTGTGCTCAGGCACCGACTAGAAGCTGAATAATCTGTCATGAATTTAACGCAAACATCACGCGCGAACAATGCTCTTTTCCATGCCGGTCTTCGACCATTCCATCGGCCATCGCGCCCTGCTCGCTCCCTCGTGGTCCGCCTTCCGGCGTTGCTCGCGAAACCAGCGCTTTAACACCTGCTCTGGCCTTCGGGCTGTGGGGTCGACAGCCTTCGCCTTGCCCTAAACATCCTCCCTGCGTTTTGTGTTCTTATCACTCAGCTGGCGGCGGGGAGCATTGAATGAAGTGTCCGCGAATGTGAGCAGAGTATCAATTAGACCCTCGTGAGGTACAAATCGATCGCCTTTATCCAGAAAGACTGCCTTTTATTTGTTATTTTTTCTTTCAAGAAAACACATTCCTCAACAACTGTAGCCGTTTGTATTCTGCTTCGAGAGACCAGGAAAAGCGCTGCAAGACGTCTTTACCTGAACTTTCTGATGTATGCGACTGATATGAAAATTCAGCTGTGAAATATTCAATTCTTTTATTTTCTTTTCTTTTCAGTTGCTTCCCTGCGCGTCGTAAACACAAAGCTAATGGAGAATCGCGTTTTATAAACAGCGGAGGGAACATGTTCATTTATGCATTGCACGTCGTAAGATTCTCTTGTTCTCCATGGATGATAAGACCGGCAGGTGAGGTTGGAAAGAATGTGTTTGTGCCCAAGCAAGAACGAATTAGGCTCCTTCGCTTGGACGTAAGTGCGAGTGCGTGATCAAGATAAACGATATTTTTAAACTGTTTTCGAAAATTGCGAAATTACATCAGTAAGATACCTTTCGCGAAAAAAGCTTAAACACCACAAAGAAAAACTGCGCAAATAAAACCGCGACCAGTGCAACAGGTCTTCAGTAGTGAGTTAGTCACTGCATTAATACCGGGGTGGTATCGTTCTGTTAGAGAACTTAGCTTATTTGACAATGTATTAAATAACAAGTATCATCCCCGGATGAATTGAAAATAGTTAGTAAAATAATTCCAGTACATTTATTGCTTTGGCATACTGAGCACGAAGCCATGGGTGCGACCTCGACTGCGACAGCTGCACTCATACGCGAGTGGAATGCAAAAACGACCCTGTAAAAAAATTTTTGGTTTGATTAAAGAATCCGTGGCGGTCAAAATCAGTTGAAAACTAACTGTAACATCACTAGTAGTCCGCATTGATTCTTTCAGAAGTTAAAAACCATTAACCGTTAATTAGTGAACAAAACCTAAGCGGCTGACGGGCAATAAAAAGAAGAGGATCCTGTAGAGTTCCTGCACAAAAAATTGCCTGCACTACTTTCGACGGTATACGTTCAGCTTAAATTATGCAAGCGTTCGAATTTTTAAAAATTCCTATGAAGTTTATACTTTTTTTCTTCCCTGACGTTATGAGCAATGATATCTCTGTAGTGGAACGCGCTCAGTGCAGCGATCGTGTCAAAACTGTATAACAATTCAGCTGCGTTGTGTATACGCTCTTGTTAAACCTCGTAGCGGAGATTATCGTACAAGAAACGACAGCGACACGCGTACAGCGAGCACGTCCAAACCAGCAGCTGATTCAAATCCGGCGCTTCTGGAGGAGTCGCGTGCCACCTGCCCGGGACCTGAGCCATCGCCTACTCGAATACAGTAACCCCTTTCCTTCCGTCCTCCCCCCTTCTTCTACTTCCGCAGGTTTTGTTTCTATTCACCCATAACACAGCAGCAAGGCCCGAAGTTACGGATAGTTCAGCGGACACCTTGGCTGCGCTGGGGGGGAGGGGGGGGGGGTATGCATCAGAGCTGCAACTCCGCCGGGTGCGTCGTCGTCAGCGAAGAACAGCCGGCGACGCCGAGAAAAGGACCGGTGAGATTCACGGATCGCCGATCGGCGCAGGTGTTTAAAGGGAACGAGCCCAACGATGCCACCTCGAGAACGAAGGGGAGCACGTGCCAACGGTCGAAGCACTTTCCGTGCGAAGCACAACGCCCCCTTCCCTTCAGCTAGGCCTCTCCTCCCCTTCCCTTCCCCCAGTTTTGGCCCTCCTCTTGAGCTGCCATAGAAAGCGAATAGGTGGCTTTCGCATAGCCTGCATTCACTCCCGGGTGGAGAGAAAGAAATAAAAGTTACGGAAACAGAAGGAGTATGCGTTTTCGCCGAGTTCTAGTATTGTGGCGGAGGCTGTCATTGTACGCGCAGAGGAGAGGATTTAGAAACTGACAGAGAGAGAGAGCGGCAGGTGTGATGGTCGATGCGGTGCGAGAGGAAAGAGAGGGAGGAGGGGAGGGGGGAGGGGGGGACGCGCAGTGGGCTCGTGGAAGTTCCATACACGTGACGCGATAAGGCTGGCTACACGGCTTGATGCCTCCGGTGGAATCGGCGACTTAGGAAGCCGAGAAAGTGGAAGGGACGGTGCCGGGAGTTTTCGTGGTTCTTCCGCGTGCAGGCGTGGGCCCGTCAGCGTCTCTGGAATGGAGGAAGGAGTGGGGGAAGGTCAGACCAATGGGTGATCAATTGTTTTGAAGTGTGGAAGAGTTGCGGCAAGAGCGAAGCCGCTCACGATTGCTGGACAGAGATATAAAAGCACCCGGTGATAACACCAAGAGAAGTGGGTAAAGCTCCGTGCACATGAATTGCTGAAGCTGAAGAAAATATATGCGTATATGTATTTGTCTTTGTCTTTATTTCATTTCATTTTCTCACAACAGAGAAAAAAGGAGCAGGAGCTAAAGGCTCACAGCCTGACAGAGGCTCCTGCCCCAGGTAGCACAATTTGGCATTTCAGTGCACACTTAATAAAAAGAAAAGATAGACAGGGAAACAGCTCTCATTTACATAAACACATTTGAACATATAAATACTTCAACATATAAAAGTGAACATATAAATATGGAATTAGACAACACTTAGTAGAATTTAAGGAAAAAAGAAACGCTAAATGCACATCTCGGCACTCTGCAAAACTCATGTAATTGCAAACACACACACACACATAGATTACAGACACATAGCACACCGTACTCTGATAATATATATACACCTTGATTACACCGAAAATTAATGAATACAAACAATGTCTTATTGAAGGAAAGAAATGGGTTTTTTAACAAATACGATTTGACATATTTCTTAAACTCTGGTTTTTGGAATTTGATTTCTTGCCTGTAGACATCTGCTGATTGTCAAACCATAATACTTAGGACATGTACCCTTTTGCTCTCTTATTGGCCCTCTCAGATAAATATAAAAAAACGGCATAAAAAAGACAGGGAGTCCGTGCCAGCATTTTGCCGAGCTTAACAAAATTCAAGGAAAATGAAAAAGAACTAAATGCTCAAAATAAAAAAAAAACAATTTAAAAGGGAAAACCAGGGAACTAAAAACAAAAACAAAAAATATGGAATAAGCAAAATCACACAACACTCACCAACAAACTCATAGTCAGATAGTCAAAACACAAGTGCAGGTCACAACGAAAAGCATGAAAGTAAAAAAATGATATAACTAAAGTCAGAGCACAGTCAAGGTCTTAGTAAAAGTCAGCCAGAAGCACAGTGTGCAGTAGTGCACTGCACGGGCTCGGGCCGGCCAGAAAGCCCGAGCCCGGCCCGGCCCGCGGGCCGGGCCGGGACATGGTTTGTTTTGCCGGGCCTTGGCCGGGCCCGGGCCTGAAGTTTCGGGCCCGGGCTGGGCTCGGGCTTAAAGCTGCGGACCCGGGTCAGGCTTGGGTCCGTACAGAAACGGCTGGTGTCCGACTATTCACTGACTGTTGCACAGTGAAGTACACAACTGCGGCATTGGAGCAGTGACACGGATGAGCTATGGGCCATGGTACGCGCCGAGAAAAAAACTAAGCTTTATTCATTGACTTATATATTTCCTTTTTTCCACGCCGTGGTGGCTTAGTGGTCAAGGCGCTTGATTACTGAGCCGGGGAACCACGGTTTGCTCCTAACCTCGGTGGCCGCATTTCTATTTAGGCGGCAAGCATGACAGCCATGTATTTTGTAGTATCATTGCTCGTTGAAGAAATTCAGGTGGTCGAAATGATCCGGAGCCCTCTGCTTCGGTGTCTCTCACAGCCTGACTCCCGTTGGGCCCTTAAGCGCCAAAAACATAGCTTTTATTTTATAGCTATATTTTTCTCATGTGGTAAAATTCAAAAACTAAAGCGTGTTTGGTTTTCTTTTTGATCAGCTGACCGGAACGTCTCGTAAATGAAATAGCCACAAAATCTCGTGAGAGTTTGTAAATCTCATCTCACAAGTCTATCCCTCCTCGCGTCTTCATCCTGATTGTCATGACAAGTGTTATCACGCGGTTCGCGCGTTATCTTCTGCTCCACCAATAAGAGTAAAATTCAACCGGTCTTAATTGGCAATTGATCGTTCGTCATCCCAAAACATGCTTATACACTATTAGAAATGCATTCGGGAAGAACATATTAGTCTAGGACGTTTATAGTCTTCAAAACACACACCGTGAAATACTCAAGCCTTTCAGCTTTTCGTTTCTGCTGAAAGGCGACCAGTTCGGCTATGAGCTCAGCCTCTGAGATCGCGTCCACTAAAAAAATGTCATCCCACTGCTTGCTAGGCAGCTTTAATGTTTATACATCCGGGCGGCAAAATATAACTGATTAAAATCATGGGGGAATGGAAAGTAGTCTACTGCGCGCGTATGCAGCCCTTTTTGTTTGGCTCTCGGATCTCCCCGAGTTTATCTTTGCGCACCTACACGAGATCACTGTCCAAAAGACGGGCCTGGCGAGCACAACTCTTAATCACTTTCTTCTGGGTTAAAAAGAACCAACTTTCTGCAAGCCAAACTGTGGTTTCAGAACCTTTGTCGGCCAGTTTCTTATCGGTCCAGTAGCAGTCTACTTGCTCAGAGTGAGCGGTATACCTCAAGCGTTACTGTGAAACGGGCCAGGCCGGGCCCGGGCTGGGCCTCACTCTGGGATTCACGGGCCGGGCCGGGCTCGCTACAGCGATAATTTAGCGGGCCTGGGCCGGGCCGGGCTTGAAGCCGCGGGCCTGGGCCGGGCTCGGTCTTCAGGTCGCGGGCCCGGGCCGGGCTTGGGCCTCAGATTGAGGCCCGTGCAGTGCTCTAGTGTGTAGGCCACAACGACAGGCACCCATGCCCAACAAAGGAGAACGGAGCCCTCTTCTGTGCACAGCTTGTGGAAGAAAAATGAAAGAAAAGAAAGAAATCAGCGTGTATACTGAGCATCCCGCGTATAATACTCACTGCTCAGTTCCGGGCGAGAATAAAAATACTAGTTTGTCCGCGCGCGGTACGCGTGTTCGCCAAATGCAGCCGGTACAGCCAGCGATGACAGCGCCGCCCACCGGCAGGTAGCAGCCATATTGAGGCTGGTTATAAATATTCATTCAGAACGACGGCTTGACATCGCCGCTATGGCGCAGTGGATTAGAGGCACTTGTTGCGTATGGAAGGTCGGCCGTTCGACTCCGCTCTCTGTACTGTAATTTTTCAATTTCATTTTTTTTTCCATCTTTTCCCTTTTAGGTCGCAAATCGTTATGCTTAGTGGCATATAACGCCGTTTAAAAGGATTTATTATCCCTTTTAGGTAAGCCATTGTGACAATGTTCAGTCACCGTGATCAATTCACCGTGGTTTCAAGCCTTGTGGCTGTACAGGCTGCAGTTGGCGAATACGCGCGCGGTACATACTGTGGAGCAGCCAGGCCTACAATCCGAGTATTATGACTTATTTGTATGCGTTCAGTTGGGTTAGCTGTTCCACTGCCACCAAAAGCGTATGCACCAGCTTCTCAAAAGATTAGTGAAACTGATTTCTCAAAAGTTCAAAGATCACGAGGCTTAGCTTCTTGGCAACGCCGTGTGGCTTCCTAAGCATCCCTAGCATTCTAAATCACCTGACTGAGCACTGGTCCTCACCCTATGGAGACGGCGACCTTCACGGATGCTGGAAGAACCTCACTTTACCGGGCTTAGACGCAAACTTCCTTGGACTCTAAACTTTTGAGAAAGGTTGTACGTTTTTAGCGCCTGTGAAACACCTAAGGCATTGAACGCATCAAAATATGCCTCTTTGAGAATTCACTTGTTCACAATGAAAAGCCGATTATCTCACCTGAGCGTCAACCCAGGCCGCTTTGAATTAAAGCAAACAGCCTAAAGTGTAATATGGCCTTACTTTTACCTGAAACTGCTGAAAAGACAGCCAGATGAATGAATGAATGAATGAATGAATGAATGAATGAATGAATGAATGAATGAATGAATGAATGAATGAATGAATGAATGAATGAATGAATGAATGAAAGTAGCGTATTATTAGCGAGCATCTCTCAAGGTTGGTTTGCTAGTGCGGCGTAAAATTTCAATAAATGAGCTATGAGAGCCTTCAGCTTTGCAACGAACAAATTTCCATTTGTCAGTGCAATCAATATTCGGGGTCAGCCTAACTTTAAATGGCGCAAAATAATTTATAGCACGCCTATGTTCAAAGTAAAGATACCTGATATACAGAATAAAAAGGCACCTTAGATTAAGAGAATGCTTGCATATATAGGGAAAAAAGGCACCTTGCTCGCAGTTTTCGGCTTTCCCTCATTCTTAGTAACCCTTTCATGACGCCCATGTGGACGCCGCAAGTCTCTCCCCATTATGACGAGCCTTGAATTTCACTTTCATAGACTCACGCCTCAATGCGGGAGGGAGGTGCCTACTCCCTCTCTGCCTTTCAACTGCAGACGCTCTTCACGTCACCTCCCTAAACATCAACACGGTCGGGATGCGAAACCCGGCTGTCTTTCCCCGTACAGCGCGCTTTCACCCAAGAAGCAGCGGGACAACAATGGCTTCCTTCTTTCCAGTGGCAAAAAACGCGCATCTTCGATAGAGTCCCTGCTGCATCGCGACGCGTGCAACGTGGCACGAGGGTTCCGCATTATTTACTCCCTCTTTCGGGAAAGCGCGGCCCCTTTCAAGGAGCGCCATCTAGGGACCCGCTTTTCACAACGCGATGGTGCCTCATTTACCGTGACCACAATACAAGCGTCTCTTGGTCACGGAGGCCTATTATTTGTTCTCGGTATGCAAGAGTCTTCGCAAGGATGAAAATAAAACGAGAAAAGGTTTGATACAGCGGGCGAATATTGGGGAAAGGCGTGATGTGGGAGAAGAGAATAGGGAACGATGAGAAAAAGTGCTATGCGCAGGCCGGTGCCGATGAAGAGGGTAGGAATAGGAGTAAGGAAAATAAGGAAAAAAGGGAATGGAGAGGACGTGCAGGTGAAAAAAGGATATACGGCCGCTCATTGGGGAAACGAAGAGGTGATTTTTGAGCTTGCTATGAAGAACAATACAAATAAAATAGAAAGAAGTTCGGCTTAGAATACAGCAGTTGGATGGAAAATAAGCATACGTTGAGGCAGAGACAGACATAGCCGGTTAAGGAATTTGGGGGGAAATTATTTCACCGGTGCATAGGGGAAGTATCCCAATAGAACTGTGCTTGTTGAGAAAGGACGGAACTGGAAAGGAAAAAAGGAAAAAAAAAACACAGTAAAGGAAAAGAAAGCAAAGAACGCCGTGTACGCAACGAAGCTTTCAAGTGCACTCTGCGTTATGGTAATGAGTTGCGGCTCAATGAGTACGCGTCCTCTCGGCATTTTTCCATCGGCGTACCTCAAAGGCGCCACACTGAGTTGTGGAAGGCGCTTTATAGTGAACCTAGAATATTTTTTTCTTTTGATGTTGGCGTCGTGCTTCCCCCCTTTATTGTTGAGCTTAGACTCTTTCATCTTCATCAGGGCTTGCGAGGAAGCGGCAAAAGCGTTTTCCCAGCCATGTCATTGTGATTACGCGCAGGGGCTTCGATGTGCACGGTTTTTCGGAGTGTCCCCTGAAGAAACGGCGCATGCAGGTAGTCTTCGTGCCGGGTGTTTGAGGGCTCTCGGGAGGCGCGATCGAAGGGCCTCTTGTATGCTAAACTCGATGGGCATACATTGCCGTGCAAAGCGAGTGTGCTATGGTGGGGGCTGCAATAGGCGACGCCCGCAGAGAATGTCGTCATCGTTCCTTCAAGCTCTAAAGATAGGTGTGTGGTATGCGGTTACCCTCTGGACAAAAAGGTCTGACTTGGCATGGGGCAGAAATATTTGGACGCTTACGCGTCTCCGCCATCAGATGCGGAGATACAAGTTCGGGATCGTGGTGCCCCTTGGCGTCGCAACGGTGCGGAGATGTAAACATGATCTTGGAAACAATATTAGTTACGGGTACTTGGCGCAGCAGTCTTGCCGCGCCTTATCACGCTGTTGGCAGGCTCACCTGGCATAAATTGGTGACATAAGTACGGTACTAAGTAAAGAGATCAGAGATGCTTATATATATACACAGGGTGTTTCACCTAAGACTTTCTGCAATTTTTAAAAATAAGCTATTTGAATTAGATGCGCTCTTTTTCTGGAATAGCATTGTCAGTGGTGTAGTACATCATAATTCAGCTAAGACGTGCTAACTAGCAGGCTTGTTAACCAATATTTAATAGTTAACTTTTAAGCTATTACCGTTGGGCCCCTTAATTATTGAGAGGCATGCAGCCCACCGTAAGTAATGTCCATATCCGATTTTAGAATTTCGAGAACGCGATTATCCTCGGCGCTGTGGCCCAACAAATTTCGCCTACATCGCGCCAAAATACATGCGGTTGGAGAAGCTTGCAGGCAAAGCAACCTCTCCAGTGAACCTAACTCGTCGAAATAGCCCAAATTTGTTGGGCCACAGCGCCGAGGATAATCGCGTTCTCGAAATTCTAAAAACGGATATGGACATTACTTACGGTGGGCTACATGCCTCTCAATAATTAAGGAGCCCAACAGTAATAGTTTAAAAGTTAACTATTAAATATTGGTTAACAAGCCTGCTAGTTAGCACGTCTTAGTTGAATTATGATGTACTACACCACTGACAATGCTATGCCAGAAAAAGCGCGCATCTAATTCAAATAGCTTATTTTTAAAAATTGCAGAAAGTCTTAGGTGAAACACCCTGTATATACATATATGGTATAGTTAAAGAGGCTTATGTATCAGCGTAAACCTATAGGGGTTGGCCTCGCAGATATTATAGTTCCCGTGAGGGTGCTTATAAGCTATAGCCTAAATGTATGCAATGAATATCGTATACAGATTAAAGAGATTTGAAAGGGGCCATAGCTTGTACGGAGGGGCAGCTCACTTTTTTATAACGCTTGAGCTGCATGTTGTCGGCGTGCTCCTGACTTCATGCGCGACATGTAGCGATAAGAGCTGTTCCGAAACCGGCTATAGATGCGAGCATGAGCGGCTTGAGTCATGGCATTCGCCTTTCCTTGCCATGCAGGTCACCACGGCTCCGACAGCTGTTTTCGCAGTCCTGAGCAGGGTTATCAGGTTTATCTCATGCTTGTCAGATGTTATAGACAACTTTTTTGCGCTCTGCACGAGGAGCAGGGGAAGAGCGCAATGAACAGAACGCTGAAGTTGAACAAATGTAGAAATTCGATTCGTTGAAATAGTATTTACCGTCGTACTTTCTCAGAGGCAGAATTCCGTGCTTGTGCCCAGAGTTGGAATAAAAAGACGCTGTGAGTGCTAATATTTTCCATACGACGGGACCCCCGATATCCCCTTCGACTTTCCTGTGGACGTTCCCGAAGAGAGGCGGATGTTCTATGTGGACTGCCAGTCGGAGCGGCTTTCTCGAAAACTTGGCCTTTCGTTCTTCCGCATTTGGACAGACTGGTAGTAACATTCCCAAATAGCACGCCTTCCGTTGTGAATAAGACATAAACCATTTACTTCGCCACTGTTCTTGGTACTGCTTAGAAAGGCAGTCGCTCCTTGGGAGGCCTGGACGATCGGCCAATGTTCGAGCAAATCGTTTTTATGAGGCAGCATTGCACCCTCCTTCGGCCAACACGCTAAGTTTTGAAGGCACTGCTGCGGTTTGTCGACTTAGATCGTCTCTCTGAATCCGTAAGATTGCCCAGTATGTCCCTTGTTGTGTGCGATAAGTATCCCTTCTTTCCTTTTGTTCCTGTCAGCTCTCTTCTTCCTGGAGGTTACACACCAGATCCAAATCAGGATCACCTCCCTGCATTTATATTCTTTTATCGCCTCTCAGGGCATCGAAGAGGTATTCCTACTTCTCATGCAGCTTGCAAATAGCTTTCGAGAAAAAAAGTTCACATTGTATTTTGCGTTATGCCTTACTGTGACTCGTACTTAATTTATCTTATTAAAACGAGGTGAACTTGTGTGCACCGTCACAGTTTTACAGCTTAGTAACACATTCTATGAATTCATATATCGTACGAAATATCCTCATAAGTGGAGGTAGCTGTGGTGAAAGACAGGTTCCTTGCATTGCAGCGTTTATTATGCTGTAGCTAAGGCTCCGATGAGGCATCCATGGCAGGTTTTGCCCAGGGCAAAGTCTGCAAATTTATCGGAAGGCAGAATGAAGCATTCTTATGTGACCTACATCTTTTACGGGATAAACGCTGTACTGTACGCCATATCTGCAATTATCTAATTTTCAAGCTATCACTTGCGCTTCGACCAAGCGCTGTCGAACA
Organism: Amblyomma mixtum; assembly: GCF_055824585.1. Classification (NCBI taxonomy): domain Eukaryota; kingdom Metazoa; phylum Arthropoda; class Arachnida; order Ixodida; family Ixodidae; genus Amblyomma; species Amblyomma mixtum. The sequence goes on from NC_143020.1 coordinate 52,255,081, forward strand.
AGTTTCGAAACCAACTAACGCAAGTAGAAGACCGGTTGCCGAAGGAAACTTTTGCGGGATTTGTCGGCAAGACGTCATGATCGGACTGAATCATCTTTATGCACCGGCGAGGCTATGACGTTCTCGAGGTGCATAAAGATAGCACCAACGCAAGGTCAAAATAGCAACCATGCCACGAATGCGCTTACGACAAACGCGCATTAAAATGGCCGCCAGGTCGACTAGAGAACTGCCTTCGACCTTATCGAAAGAAAGGGAATTTGACGACAAGCCTTTTGCTAGAATCGCTATTCATCCAGACACCGGAATGAACTGCACAAGAATGAAGGCACCTTGACAAGCATTTACACCAGACCATTAAGTCATATTCTTCGCATATAAATATGCAACTGGTCCTGTCTCTCTCATTATGAACAAGGAAGTCATAGCGGCTTCGAAACGACTCTCTTTAGTTTTAACTATTGTCAGTGAGTGCTTCTTGATTAGATAATAACCTTCCTGTGCAGAGATATAATTATGCATGCGCTCATGCGTGCATATACCAAACAGTGATTAATTATTCCTTTAATTTCAGTCTCCTCCACCTTGGGGGTTTCCTCGAAATGCAGTGGACTATCATTACCGAACGGTGATGTTCAATAATTAATTCAATGTGGTAGCTCGGTTAGTTATCAAAGCACAATCCAGCACCGACATTGCATATTCCACTCCTATGTAGTCGCACTAGTAGCTTGACGAAATGCTTGTCGAGGTATAGCGCTGCTGTAGCTCTGGCCAGAACTCATAAACGATTTTTAAAATGCAACGCCATGTTTATCCTGCGAAGCAACGAAAGAGAAAAGAACGTGTATTCGCTCGCGCGACAAAAACAGTGGAACGACCTTTCGGAACGACAGCTCTTCCTTTCTGCGCTCCGCGACTCGACGCAGCACGCAACGAGGTACGTTCACACGGCGACGCGACCGTGAAAAGCCACTGCGCGGAGTAGTAATCGGCCTCCATACGCGTCTTTCCCCCTCGCCAAGATGGGCCTACCCACTACCCTCTACGCACCGTGACCTCTTGGCTTCGTGGCCCTCCGTGCTGCTCCGCCCCTTGCTACGCGCTGCTCACGGCAGTCACGTCCCGTAGTAAGAACGCGAGAGACGAGCAAAGGCAGCCAAGAGACGACGAGGCCAGAGGGGACGGGGGTGAAGGGGAAGGGCACTTCCATTCATTGTTCTTACGCGCGTATCGTGGCGGCGCCCCCTCTTACGCGCGCCCATTCACGTAAAACCGTGGGACAGTTCGCCCTCAGAATGCGCCGGGGTCACTCCGGACAAGAGCGGGCGCAGGGGAGGGGAGAGGGGGGATTCTCGTGTGTGGACGGGCCATCAGCTTAGGCATTTCCGTTTGCCCGCCGCAAGTGCTTACAAAGAAGAGCCGTAGACAGCACGAAAGCAGGCTGGGCAGGGAAGAGCGCACGGAGAGGTCGAAGAGTAGCACACGGAGGCCACGGCAAGAAAGAGGAGGGGCGGAGGGGGCACCAGCTGAGAAGAGGGTGGTAGGGGGGGGAGGGGGAGAAGGGGGGGGGGGGGGAGGGGGTTGCCAGCTTTGCCCCTGCACCTTGCGTACGCTGCCCTGGCTCGTCCGCTTTCGATTTCGTGAGCCTCCTTCAAGACGTAGAGAAGAGACGGGCTGTGGCGATCTTGTCTCGCCTTACCCCCGCACGCAACCCTCCCCTCGTTTTACTCCGGGAGTTGGCAGCGTTCTTTGGCCCACGTCCACGAAGAATGCTTTGTTTAGACGCTACACGAAGATTACGCACTCGTAGTGTGTTGCTGTTTTGTTTCCTCGCAACCTTCGACTTCATTTAAAAACCTTATTGTTTTGCCTTTCGCTTTAGTGTCTTCACCTTGTCCTGGCTCCGTGCTTCTGCCGCTCCACGCAAGAAGAGTGGACCTTTTGCTTGCCTTTTTGCTGTCCCTGCTTATGAATGAACGACGTCGAGTCTTACGTCGTGGGAGCCGTTTTTCCCGCGCTACTCGCGCCGACGTAGTTTTGCACGACAATGAGAGTGGCGTCACGATCATTGTCTTGGCGAGACGCCGGAAGCGTTGCTTTCTCAAGCGCGGTGGCTCTCTCACGTCGTTGGAGGTCACGGACACAAGGCGTGAATGAGCGGCTGACTGTGTGGTGAAGCGTGCCGGAGCTCGGAACAGTCATTGGCGTGTCAAAAGAAGTGGTGATTTGAAGCAATTGAAGCGAGTGCCTTTCGAGAGAAAGCTCAAATTATGCATCCGCATCCAGATGTACAACAGTAGGGTTCAACTGCTTCAGCACAAATAATTTCTTGTAAAAAGGCCTAGCGGAAAGTGTGAATCCTAAAGAACAGCTGTAAAACTTTCTACACAGGGTTCTTTTTTCTAATTGCGCTTTCTTTATATGTAAGGATTTCCTGACTGATTTATTTTTGTGGTCGCCTTCGTATTGAGCCCTTGTCACACCGCAGTTCACTTGCAAAGGGTGGCCTGTTACGATATGTGCTATCTCGATAGTGCGTGAGATGATATACTTTTCTGTCGCTTCAAAATTTCCCCACAACATTGTTTTTACAAGCGATAGTGTCCAGTGTTTTCCTCCCGTGTAACTTTGCACTTTGAAGTAGTAAGAGCTTTATTCGAAGAATTTAGTTCTACCCCCCCCCCCCCCCCCCCCCCCCTCGGCGAATAGGATTTCCTGACCTGACTGCTTCATTTTTGTTTTCGTCTTCGTACCGAGCCGTTTTCACACCGTAGTTCGCTTCCTAAAGGTGACCTGTTACGCTATGTGCTATCTCGATAGTGCGTCAAATGACATACTTTTCTATCGTTTCAAAACAATCCCCCAGTATTGTTTTTGCAAGCGATACAGTCCAGTGTTTTCCTCCCGTAAAACTTTGCACTTTGAAAAGTAGTAAAGCTATATTCAAAGAATTTAGCCATCAAACCACAATGCGCGTACATCAAAGAGACTTTAACCACCTGTTTTAGTTTCGTTCGGCAAAGTAAATCACCCGGAAACAAACAATATACAGTTACTCCCGGGCACGACGCCTCGCCCCTCATCACAAAGACGTGTCGACGGAAGAAAGTGAGGAAAGATATTCTCCTTGTTGAGGTAGCATAGTATCACAATGTGGCACAGTCCAAGCCAAAACCGCGTAAAATGGACATAAGTGCACCACTAACACCTTGCGACGAACGCTTTGCCAGTGCGGCGACAGAAATGTGCTAGTGATATCATGAGGGTCGCCTTCTCAGGGACGGCTTATAAACTATTAAAATCCCAGGGACCAGAGGCAATTTTAGTCCCTTCTCGCTTGGAGTGCAACAAAACATTCATTTTTATTTCTTATAAAAGTCAGTTATCTGGTTCTTATCCATGCTTGTCCAAGCCGGCGTCCGCCGAAGAAACAAAGGAACTTCATGGTCCTGTGATCTCTCACTCGCAAAGCCCAAAGAAAAACAACGCAATTTCACCAATGAAATCGAGCGTACGCAGCAAACACCGTACGTAGACTCAAGACTTCTAAGGCTATGGGAAGCTAAGAGGGGACTCACAAAAAGGTGGTAACGATAGAAATACAATAGGAAACTCAAGCTGTAAATCGCGGAAATCGCAAAAAAAGCAGAGGAGTACGCGACGCAGCTAGAAAGACAGAACTGGCAACAATTTAGCGACTCCCTAATCGGAACCTTAAGCACCGCAAAAACATTGCGCATACTCAAGGCACTTCTAGATGCCGCAAAAACAAAGACAGAAAACAACAAAGCCATATACCGACTGGTGCACCCATACGAAGGAACAGACTCGAAATTATTGGACAAAATACGCAAAAAGTGATGCGGCGAAGGCAACCCAGCAGCCTACAAAGGAGAAAAAAACTAAGCTTTGCCAGTGATATCATTAGGGGCGCCTTCTGAGGGACGGCTTCTAAGAAACTATTAAAGTCCCTGTGGCCAGGGGCAATTTTAGACACTTCTCGTTTGGATTGCAAATAACAACTCTCGTTTTTATTTCGGAATAAGCCCAGTCATCTGGTTCTCAATGTTCGTGCACATCGTTGCTTATACATGTTTTTCCAAGCCGGCGCCCGCCGAGGAAACAAAGGAACTTCATGGTCCTGTGACCTCTCACTGGCACTGGCCGTTTCACGATGCCATCAAAGACTTTCCGGATGCGCAGCCAGGTAGCATTCAGATCGCGTGATGCGAGCACATGAATTGGTCTTGTGCGTCCCCCTCAGTTTTCGCGGTAAAGGACGCGTGTAGGTCGCGTAGGAGGACTACGTAGCCTCATCTCACTTTCCATTGTCTCCCCCCGGGTGCGTCGCCAATGTGGGCCACGATGGGTCGCTGCCGTCTCGGAATTCGCTTCCTGCCCCGCGAGTCTGTCACGCACCGGAACGGCCTCTTGTCATCTTTTCCCAAGGTCTAGGACGCGCCCTTCGTTCTCTACGCTCGTTATGACTGCGGCTCGGAGAAACTGACGAAAGAAAGAAGCGGTTACTGCAGCGCTCTGCCGGAAAGCCAAATACCCTCCATCAGCTTTGGTCTGGAGGGTATACAAGCTCCACTGGAGTGGCAGTATACGTTCATTGCACATATACTATAGGTATGCTTATATTAGAGTGGTACAGTCGGGGACCGGTACTCACCTATGGAGCAGAAACGTGGAGGCTAACAAAGAGGGTTCAGTTTAAGTTAAGGACAACGCAGCGAGCTATGGAAAGAAAAATGTTAGGTGTAATAACGTTAAGAGATCGGAAAAGGGCGGAGTGGGTGAAAGAACAAACGCGGTTTAATGACATCCTAGTTGAAATCAAAAGAAAGAAGTGGGCTTGGACAGGGCATGTAATGCGAAGGCAAGATAACCGCTGGTCCTTAAGGGTAACGGAGTGGATTCCAAGCAAGCGTAGCAGGGGGCGGCGGAAAGTTAGGTGAGCGGATGAGATTAAGATTTTGCGGGAATATGGTGGCCGCAACTGGCGAAGGGCAGGGTTAACTGGAGAGACATGGGAGAGGCCTTTGCCCTGCAGTGGGCGTAGTCAGGCTGATGATGATGATGATGATGAGTCGGGGACAAAAGTCCCTGGACCACGCGTTCCTCAAACGAAGCCGATAGCTGAGCGATTAGCCGGCGACTGGAGACAGCACTTGTGGAGGTGAAAGACAAAATTTTGTTCCGTCATCTTTACACGTGTAGTCTCCAGCCGCCGTCTAATGGCAGAGCTATCGGCTTCTATTGAGGAACACGTGTTCCAGAGACTTTTATCCCCGACTGTACATCCACGGGAAGACTGTATGCGGGAAACGGCGCAAGAGTCGCCGTTATTTCTGTAGTATGTGGTAATAGGAAACTCTTCTGCGCCCCTACTGACCAAAGGTAGTGTCGATGAAGTGTACCGCAACTGCAAGGGACATGTGGGCCAGGGGGTAACCGCTCTTGAGACTAAGCCTCTTCCAGTAATAGAGTCCAGGTACGGATCAGAGTAGGTGAACTCATGGTTTCCGGTACTGGTTGCGACATAGCTGTAACTACTACTGCTGTGCCTTGAGGGAAAGGTGAAACGCCTGAGAGTACCTGTTTCTGTGTAGCATTAGCTTTGGTCGCAGTGTCAAGACGGTAATGTCCTTGGGAAATTTATGTGGAGAAGGTGTCGACATTGCTGAAGAACCTTGAATACCATTGGATGCTTCTGTAGCTTATAATTAAGAAACAGACGAGTTAATGACTGATTTAATTGATGAAGAATTACCTTTATTATTTTATAAACGACGCGCTTAGGTCTTTGGGAGGCTAGGGAGAGCATTTTAAGTTTTTAAGGTTGCTACCTAATAATTATTCTGACGGTGGGTACCTGGTAAAAGGTGAAGCCAGCATGCAACAGGGAACTTATTTAAGCTCTTTTGCACTGCGACAAATAGTATTCAAGGCAGCCTTTGTCGCTGCAAGACAGTGGATTTAGCACGGCTGTTAGCATTTGGCCGCCGGGTACATGCGAACCAATTTCACTGTACTGCATGTCTCAAGGCACGCCTCAGGCGTAAAAGGTCGCATATTCAAAAGTGGGTCTCAAGAATGCAGCATAACGAAACTTTTTTTTTTAATCCACTACTATACAGGGTGTTTCACCTAAGACTTTCTGCAATTTTTAAAAATAAGTTATTTGAATTAGATGCGCGCTTTTTCTGGCATAGCATTGTCAGTGGTGTAGTACGTCATAATGCAGCTAAGACGTGCTAACTAGCAGGCTTGTTAACCAATATTTAATAGTTAACTTTTAAACTATTACCGTTGGGCTCCTTAATTATTCAGAGGCATGCAGCCTATGGAAAGTAATGTCCATATCCGTTTTTAGAATTTCGAGAACGCGATTATCCTCGGCGCTGTGGCCCAACAAATTTCGCCTACATCGCGCCAAAATACATGCGGTTTGAGAAGCTTGCAGGCAAAGCAACCTCTCCAGTGAACCTAACTCGTCGAAATAGCCAAAATTTGTTGGGCCACAGAGCCGACGATAATCGCGTTCTCGAAATTCTAAAAACGGATATGGACATTACTTACGGTGGGCTACATGCCTCTCAATAATTAAGGAGCCCAACAGTAATAGTTTAAAAGTTAACTATTAAATATTGGTTAACAAACCTACAAGTTAGCACGTCTTAGCTGCATTATGATGTACTACACCACTCACAATCCTATGCCAGAAAAAGCGCGCATCTAATTCAAATAACTTATTTTTAAAAATTGCAGAAAGTCTTAGGTGAAACACCCTGTATAACTAGCATTTCATTTTCACAGCTTCGACGAAACCATTGCACACTGAACAACGCTAAACAACGATGACGATCGTATCCAACATTAGATAGCCCTATCCAATATTAGTCGTATGTGAGCGTGTCCGGGTTTCTTCTTCCTCTATTCCTGTCTGTATATATTTCCTTTTTCGCGGGGATAAACCTTCCGTTGAAAGACAGCGCCTGTCTTGCCTTCTCTGTTGTCTTCGTTGTTTAGCGCTATGATGTATAGTTCAATCCAACTAGCCCAACTTTCCGTTATTTTGGTTACTCTTCGGCTTGAAACAATTTCACCATCCCTTGTTTGGCGCCGACGAATGTACAAACATGTTTCTGCCCACCTAAAAGCCTCACGCTTCTTCGCCACAACTCCGCTCCATACGAGGCCTGCTCACCTCCATGCTCAAGATGTCGCAATTTTTTTGCTGCGGAGCTATAGAACTCGGCAGAGAATAGCAGGAAATGAACGCATTCCTGTCTGGGTCTTTTCCCTCCCTACCTCGATTCTGATCCAGAATACACGTATCGCGTGCGTAAAACGCGTTTCGAAGAAGAAATTCCAGCGACGCAGCCAACTGCGCGGCATCGTTAGAACTGTCCCCTCCTCCACTTATTTTCCCTTCACTCGAAAAGCAGCATTAGCCATCCATGTGCTGTGATGCCCGTCGCAAGGTCTTCACGAGATGTACCTGACGGCTAATGGGGTTCTATGCGAGACGGCCAACGCTTATGCACAAACTTCTCTCCACAAATTAATCTTTGAAGCAGAGTTATTATGTTTGACAATGCACAACTCCAGCAGCTCCACCCTGGCAACACTGCAGGCTGTTGCAAGGTAAGGCTTTGGCAGCTGAAGCAGGACGCGTTCCTCTTTCTATGACAATCTCCCTTTGGATCACGTTTTGTTAGCTTCTTTCCTTGTCCGTCGTAGTCACGGAAGGGGAACCCCATGCGTAATTGTGCGCCCGGTCGGGATAGTGCGGCTCTCCACACCTGTAGTATCACAGCAACTTCCACATAAAAACAAACAACTTGCAGTTGGAATTATTCCCGCTAATTCTCTAAACAGCATGATGCATTTTGTTCAGGCGAGTCATGATGATGATGATCAGTAACGGTGATGGTGATATCATTTTCTTTCCTAGATGTCGTCTTAATTATCCCGTCAATGTCGTTTAAATACAACTGGTAATTCATAAACAGCATCCTTTGTATTTATTAGCCTGTGAATAGCGGTGATAGCACAAGAGAGATAGGTGCATGCTATCCACTGCTTGTTGAAATTCGAAGGTTGTAGGAGATTGTGGCACCGCCCGATATATTGAAAGAACCTGCTTATTGTTACTCGAAAGAAATATAGAGATCGGATGCAAGCCGCGTCCGTTGACTGACTAAGGAAATGATGAGCAGCATTTCCGCGAGCTAACCGCCAGAGGCGGTAGTGAAAGCTGCGTCTAAACTTTCCATACCGCCGTCAAGTGCTCCTTAGCGCAACGCTACGTAACCGTAGAAAATAGCTTCTTCTCTTCTCTTCATAACAGATGGTCATATTTTCAGGCACTGCATGAGACAGAGGAATGCGGTAATCTATAGTGTAATATAATCTCTATTTGCAGCATACTACGCTGGGTACCAACGTTAGCGCTTTTACTGTCCGTTTCTTTCTGTTTTTTCCTGTGTATGTTCCTTTTTGCACCGTTAAAAATATTGTAACCTGAACCAACAAGCCCTGCATCAAATACGTTGGGTATTCGGTTATGCTTTTTAGTATAATACCTATCTTGTGAATGTAGTAATCTATGATGTAATATAAATATGAGCATAACTGCTATATTCATACATGATTGTAACTGCAAACTAAAATGCGATAACAATAACCGCATCTGCTGTAGTTCTCGCATCGGTTTATGGGACTATTATCTGGCACCCCTACACTCAGAAACATACGGCAGGATTAAAAATACAGAGCAAAAGACGCTTCGTTTTTTTTTTTTTAACAGCTTTCGATGCACGTCAACATGATTTATTTGGAACAAGGTTACACTGCCCGCACTAACCGAAAGAAATAACGCTTTGCGTCTGAAGTTTCTGTTCCACTTAATTATGAAACATTAAAATGTAGATCTTTCACACGATTTTTTTTTCTGCAGGATACGATACAAGATACACAAAGATACCAGCTGGAGTTAGCGATGTAGATCGGGTTGTTTATAACCTGGATGGAATCAAGAGGAGGTAATAAACTTCTACAGGTCATGCAATGGCACCGAATAGAAAACTGTAGGACCCGCTGCGATAGGTTAATGGCTATGGGGTTCGACCTCTAACAACGAGCTCGCGGGTTCCGGCCCAGCGGCTGTGGCGAAGCGGAAAACATCATGATAACGATAATCTTATAATAACGAAGAGGATCGTAATATCTCTTTAGACACTGAGCAGACTCTCTATAGACTTTGTGTAGACAAATCCTATATTCTAGTCTATAGACAGTACAAATCATATCCACAGTCTATAGATAATTTATTGGTTTAGGGCCATAAAATTTCAGTGAACTTCTGTCGATAGGCAGCCTATAGAGTATGAATTTACAAAATGAAATATCGATAAAAAGTCTATAGACCATTTTTGCAAGCTGACAAAGGCGTTTCCTAGTCGAGAGCCTGTCTCTAAAAACAAGAAAGGTGTTAAAGAAAGAGGACCCGGACCTCATCTTCCTCGTGTGAATTATCAATGGACAATACGACGAGATTTATTCATCGGGCTCTATTAGAGCGACTCAGACAAACGCTATTTCAAGCCATGCTCCGAACACGTGGTGTCAGGCGTGTTCCATATGTTTCCATATATTTCATATGTTTGCATACGAAACAGTGACAACGGTTTCCCTAAACAAACGCAACGGATGTTATTAGCATAGTGCTGCGGCCGCCATAAACGATCAGTCCAAGCTGCGAAATGCACTTGTGCGCCCATTATATCCTTCCGGTGGGAAAACACACACCCGCAAAAACAAGGATAACTGGCTCCATAAAAATCTCACAACCACAGATAACGAGCGTTTATTACTTGTACCTACACCATCAAATAACAGTTTCGTTCTAGCCGCATATACGACTACAGATCCACGCACAGCTTTATGCTCCGTCAACTGCGTAGAAACGTAGGAGGGATAAACAGCAACACAGAGCTCAAGTCCCCCATACAGCCCACTTGTGCTCAGGCGTGCGTGCCCTAACAATCGCAAGAGCTTTTCTGTGCTTCGCGCCGCCAGTATGTGCCTAGGCCGTCGACCGTTAATTGCATGCAGTACCAGCAACGCGGTACTTTCGGGCTGTGTTTGCTGGAAGGACACCATTCGTACTTACATGCTGCAAAGAGGTCCAACAAGTGCAGGTTGTAGAAGTATTTATTTCTTTATTTTACCGTCCATGCCAGAGGTATTCCAGAGGATGGTTACTATGACAGCAAATAAAACAAAGAAAAAGAGGATAATGGTAAGTAAATCTCCTGAGTATGCAATATCCGCTACTTCGGTTTGAAAACGATGAATGTCTTCGATGGTGGTAATCCTCCGCGCGGACAGATGTCACCAGTCCACTGGAATCGGAAAATGCCTGGAGAATGCATGCCACTCCATCGTTCTAAACACCGTATGGTTTGTGGTAAGAATTCTTGCTTCCGTCTGCGCTCTAGTAGAAAGGGTCTCTCTGGTAGAAAAGGTCTCCGGACGTCTCTGCATGTAGTCTTTTATATTATGACCAGTGTAAGGTCTTTCTTTTGAAAGAGGACACACAATTGAGAAAGATGTTTCTTTCTTCCTTTCTTTCTTTCTTTCTTTCTCTTTTTTTGTTGTGTTTGAAAGAGAAAGCGCACTTGTTATAAACTATGTATCGCTAACAATCCCACTGGCTACTTTCCATAGCCTTTCACCTCTTCCACGGCAAAGCACAAAAAGGCACCTTAACCGAAGGGGTTGCCTAACAAGGATGACAGCACACATTTTTCTCTTTCTTCTTCCGTTGTTCTCAAACAAAGAGGTAAACAGTGAAGAAGCCTATCCGGTCCTTAGAGTGGAATTGAGAGAGAAGGGGAATAAGCTACCATTTATTTGTAGCATCTTCGTAATGCCGAAACAACTTAAGCCCCGGCAATGCTCCACTTCCTCTCCCTGAGCGTTTCCAACTTCGGAACTGCATCGCACAGCCACGCTTTCGCTCACACTGCACGAAACTGGCCAGATCACACGCAGTCTTCCCGCCCGAGTTAAGCCTAACGACGAACGACGGCGTGAGTACCTGCCGTAGCGACCCCTGGCGGACGCGTTTACGGCCGCTTTAACAAGTCCGCAGCGACGAGGTTGCCGCGCCTGCGGCCTCGTCGGCGTGAAGCACGGTCACGGCTTCGAGAATGTAAGTACTTGCACGTTCTCGGCCGCCGTGGGAGTATAGCAGCGCCAACACCCAACAAAAGCGGGGCCCAATCATTCTCCGCTCAAGTGGAATAGACAGCAGCGGCCATCGCCAATGTTGCGTGAAGAACGGCGGTCCTGCGGCCGCTGTCTTTGCGTCTGTACGCGGCTGAGTTCGCCTCTGCCATGTATTATGGCTGCGAGAGGAACGACTCGTTTATGTCCTGTCGTCTCTTCGCGTGCTGCTTCACGTGCTCGTACAGGTTACCGCTACGAGTTGGTCCTTTTTATAATAAAACGGGGCTCCGAGCTGGTGGTGCTAATCATTCATAAGTAACCAAAACGCCTTCAATGTAACATCAAGCTTGACAATACGAAGCAAGAACAGCTTTTTAGTGTTTAATGCCAAGGAAGGAGCTTCCTTGACAATGACGAATGTGAATCGTCATTGCATTGCCAACCAATGATGACAACGACGAGTCACATTCGTCGAGACCGATTCTGCTTTGATTTCACTTGAAGTACGCCTGTGGTGGAGATAAACTCGTCCTTTCGGCAGTTCAGACACTAAAGATGATTACGACAACGTGTTTATCTCAGATATGGAGTCTGAGATACTCGTTGAATTCGAAATGGAATGCGAAGAAGACGCGCTAGACAGTGCTTGCGTGTTATGAAACCTTGTTTTCGCTACTACGACACAACGTCTAAGTCCCTGATATTTTGTTATGGTGCGTCTGTGCACCGCATGGGACAGGCACCCCTTTTGGCGAGGTCCTATCGAGAAAACAGGGGGAGGGAGATGCATCTTAAAGCGCGCCGCGACACCGACTCCCTTTCTCAGCGCCGCTGCCCGCTTCTAGACATTTCGGGCTTGGTTATTTGAGAGGATTTTGGGTATAGTTAGTCGCTTCTTGGCCAGGATTCGCCGAAGGATGTTTACAGGCCCCAATGAGTGTTAAACTCAAGTGTAACCTATTGTATCAGATTTTGTAGCTGAGCATTAAGTTTGTAGTCAGCTTCGGGAGCTCAGTGAAGCTTCTGTTTCTTCAGTGTGTATCTGGTACCGTATTGTTTTAAAGGTATTATCAAGTCCGGTTCCTTTGTTCATCCGTGCATCGTCGTCCATCGTCTGGCTATCCGCTTCACGTCCAACTCCAAATCAACGTGAGCTCGAAGTAGCTAGGTGAAGAGAGACAAAAATGATCTTTATTGGTAGTAAAAGAGCTCCATATTTGAAGTTCTTCGGTGATAATAACAGCTTTGTTATCCCAGGTACTATAGGATCATGCGGCCGAAGGCAAGGCGCGAAGCACGATAAGGAAGTTTAGTTTAAGATCACACTGTTTAATATCACTGCACTCACTGGCCAGTGCATCACCCTGGCGAAAGCAGGAAGCCAGTAATTCACGCACAAACAGTGAGCAGTCAGCTCCATCAGCGCATTATATAGAGACAAAGAAGGAAAGCGCAGACAGGACGAGTGAAAGGAGATCAACAAGAGTGGCGATATTTGCTATGTGCATTGCTGATATGCTTTTTGTCCTTCGCTGGGACATTTTAGTCCTAGGTCCCTGGGTTCGTATCTTTATAACTCTTTAATACCTGTGTAATTTTGACTTTTGGCGCCTGCCCTATTTAGTGTTTCACGTCTGGTAGTTCTAGAGTGTTGTTTCATTGCATTTCATTTATTTACCTTAAAGTCCCCTTTCGGGGTATTACATACGGCGGGGGGGGAGGGGGGTAACCAAAATTTTTGTTGCATTTTTTCACGATGACATGATGAGGCGCGCCATTAGCATAACTGATTATCACATGGAGAGGCAGAAGCAAATTTCAGTTTCAAAGTGCAATCTTTCACAGCTTGCAGCCTAGGCGACAAAACGTAGTGATGACGGCCTTTCATACCGCTCTATTACTGACTAGTCCAAGAGCAAAGATGCGTGATCTTCAAGGGACTAGAAGAATCGATTGGTGGGCAAGTTGGTACGTGACTAGATGATACAAAGTGCAGAAGGGCAAAAAAAGCGCAAAAAAAAGCGCTTTGTCCGTGTTGTTTCTTCGTTCGTCCTGTCCCTTTTGTGATTTGTATCAACTCTTCAAGGGACACGCCTCGAAGAGCGTCAATCTACGCTTCCGTCGCTGAGGTTCAGACCTTCCTCAATCTGCACACGCATCGTATTCGCACGCTGGCCAGCGGCGGTCCGCTCAGGCGTCGAGTGGTGGCAATTAAAGGCGTCCAGCAGGCTCTGTAACCTCTTTCCCATCGCCACGGCTTCCTGGTTACAGCGGCCACGATGCCCTGCGTGCCGTGCTGTCCCATAGGCTTAGCGGGCGGCCGTCGGCTTTCATCAGTGTCACGATAGCGGGAGGCAGAAAATAAGGAACAATAAGGGGATGCGGGGGAAAGGAATGGCTTGCGGGATGCATCGATGCGGCAGAGGAGTGGCGGTCCGAAGCGGAACACCTGCCTTACGATGGAAAGCGGCCCCGCTACAGGTCACGTGACCGGAGCCGCCCGAGCGTTGCGACGACGCGCGCGCCACACATGGCTGACCCCGTAAACAGAACGACACGTGGTTTTATTTTTTACCTTTCTGCGTGTCTGCACGAGCACGTTTGGCCGTGCTCTGTGTGCGCATAATTTTGTGCGAGCGTGTTCAAGTGGCCTGTAAAATCTAAAGGCAGGAAAGCTAGCATTCGCCCTGTAAACAAACCGTAAACGAGCTTTCCTATGGGGCCAGCTAAATGAGGCAACTAGTTGGCTTACGCGACACTTTAGTTTTGAGTAATTAGCTTTCCTAGTCCTAAATTTAGCATCTCTTCGAGAAGGCGATATTGTGAATTCTGTCCTATAGCTGACGCAATACATGGTCGGCAGAGTCACCATGAAATTTTATTGGCACGAAGATATTTAACCAGCTCTAGCCACGATTTCGCTTGGCGCACAATACGAACCTGGTTTTGTATGACTCGACACTACTCGACGCATGACTCGACGCAAGTTGCAACGTTCCACAAATCGAAAAATGGGACTCAGCGGAATCAGCTCTTCTCTTTCAAAACCAGCCCTTCCAGCATTTTTAGCTCGTCTCTCTGAATCCAGAATTTGGGATACACTTGCTTGATGAGATATGGCAGCGATTAAATTACTGTAATAAAAATTCGGTATGTAATTCATTTCCTTGTCTGGTAATTCAGTTACACAATGACCATCTTCAGCAGAGAAACGTCGCTGCGAAAGTGTTTCTTTCTGAAAAAACATTCCTTAAAAAAGCACCACTACCATATGTGCCTGATAACATTCTGTCATTGTGTCGATAAAACGAGGATAAATTTTCGTTGCCCGCTGTGAAACGCAATTTCCTCTTCACCACAAACGAAGTAGTTTAAAGATAGCGACATTACGTTTAGGAAGCCCGTGTATTCTGAAATCTGCTGTTTCTTGCGGTCAGTAAGCAATAACGCACTATATTTTCACTTGCTCATTAGTAAGAAAATATTAACTAATGTAACTTATATTATTATAGAAATTAATTTTGCCACCTATGGCCTTCACTGTACATATGCAGATCAAAAACTTTTTTCCAGTCATTCGTACCACACACATCGAATGAGTGGAATCACCTTCCTTCTTCGACGGCCACCATCACCGATCATCATTTATTCAAGAATGTCATAGCTAACATTGTTTAACTAGGATGTATTTTATACTGAGCTATTGTTTTTTTCTGTTTTTTTCTTCTTCTTTTTCTTCCCTGAACGCCTTAGCTAACAATGTATGTGTAGGAGTCATGTTTGTACTTTGCCTGTTTAATTAACTCCTGTTTGTTAAATTTCATTTTTTGTAAACCACTCCCCTCTGTAATGATGTAATGGCCCTGAGGGTATAATAACTAAATAAATATAGCTGAAAAGAAAGCTGCCGCATTTACTTTATCTTTACAAGCCCTGCTTTGTTTTCTGTATCGCGACCATGGGCGGCTTTGGACACTACATAGGTCATATTCGTCGTGATCCCTATTACTTACACTGCAGTGCCAACGCTTCTCCAGTAATCCCCACCTCACTTTTACTTGAAGCACCCGTTGCCTCACTATCCTCGAAAGTTCGTATTTCCTCACCTGTCCATCGAACTCTTCGCCTCTCCGGGCCGCTTGCCTTCTCTTGGAATCCACTCCGTTACCCTATAAACGACCATTGGTTGTCTTTCCTTCGCTTTATATCATCTATTCATATTAAGGCGAAAGCCTTTAATGGCTCATGCTGTCGTCCGTTAACAAAGCGTGTCACACCTTTGGCAGCGTGTTAACTCGTTTTAAGTCGGGAACTAAAAAAGATAGGAGATAACGAATGGTTGCTTCAGATAGAGGAGGAAAAAATAAACCTAGAAGCCACGTTGGATGACTGTAGAATAATTCGCTAATTAATCATAGTCAAAAACTGTCAAAATTTCGTCGAAATAACGCAGACGTCGGTATTGCCACGGGAACGGTGTGACGTCACACCGACCGGAATTTGTCACGGATTAGTCAAAGTTGTCACAGAATGGTCGGAAAAACACCGGATTTGTGTCAAATTAGATTGGAAAATGTGTAATTAAGCGTAATTAATACTTTTCATTTCTTGTTTTCGATTTTGTCTAGGATATCATTACATACTGTTAGAACAGGGGACCTTATCAGTTTTGAAGATAAGGAAAAAGGGGGTGCCATTGCACATGCGCAAAACAATAACCCGAGGAGCATCATTTTCCTGTGCCTGCGCACAGGCACCCCTTTATTCCCCTGTCCTCCAAACCGATGGATTCCCGCAGTTCTAAAAGTCTCTATTAGGCCTAACTCAAGTTTGTACTCTAAGCCAGTTTCTTTCTTCCTGTCTCTCAACGTACCCCTGCCATCTACCCTGCATGACTATCTGCGCGCTGCTTAATCAAATTTCAAAGCTCTGTTATCAACCTTCGAGTCAACCGCAAATACACGAATCCAAGCACCCAAATCCAGTGGCGCACCTGCGACCCGCTGATACGCCACACACAGCAATGTTCACGTACCGAAATTCACACTCCACTGGACACGCCAGCAAAGTTCTGCCGCCATTCGTCGTCATCTCATACTCTCTCTCTCTCATTCACACACACACGCACGCACTGTACGGTGCCGCTATAGTCGATCGAGCAATAGACTCGGCGTTTTATCGAACCCCAGTACAGCTCAACCTGTTGGACGCGCGTTCCGCTATGTGCTGCGCCATTAGCTTCGGAACAATATGGAGACACGCTTCACGAGCTTCGCCTGGCAATCGCGTGGGAACCCCGAGCGATTCCACGGATGACGTACGCGACGTTTATTAGCGTGGGGACGGGAGGACGACCATAGCGTTCCGCGTCTGCTACTGTCCCATAGCCGTCATTGAGGTCCGACTGGCAACAGGACGTATCGGTTTGATTGCTTTTATTGGTTTGGTGGGGCCGAAAAGACCCTGCAGTTTTCGGGGCGTCCGCTTTTTAAAGTCTACTTAAGGCGTCGTTCTAGGGGCTTCAAGAAGGCCTGTGGTACGTTCAAGAAATAACATTATGCGCGGTTGTTACGTTATAGTCAGCAAATTTTGTTTGTTTTTGTCGTGTAATGAGTAACCTACCACGCTTTCCTGAACTAATTCCCCAGAACCCTTCGCCTCTTCCCTCCACATCCTTTCCCTCTGCCCGGCGGACCCTCCCCCGCGGGACCTTGAGAACCTCAAGACCTGGGAGGACTGGGAGACCCTGCTGCGCTCGGAGGACCCGGCCGTGCAGACCATCGCCACCGGCCGGGCTGCCAGTGTTATGGACCTTAGGAACATAAACACTTGAGTGCAGTGGGGTCGTGCGGGGACCCTGGGGCGTGCCCCTAATTCCTCTTCAAATAAAGTTTTTTTCTCTCTCTCTCTCCGAAAAGCTCACAACGCGATTTCGATACTCGATCACGTGTTATTTGAAGGCGCCTATTGTAGGCGATCCTTCCTTTCGGTTTCGTTTATGGGTGTTTTACGTCCCTGAGCTATGAGGGCCGCCGTAGTGAAGGGCTCCGAATAATTTCGACCACCTGGGGTTATTTAACGTGCATTGTCACCGCACAGTACACGGGTCTTTAGTATTTCACCACACTCGAAATGTGACCTCCGCTGCCGGAATCGCTGCCGTAGTGAACAAGCCGCGTAACACAGCGCTAGCGAAACTGGGGCCGGTTAGGCATGCATATCCAGACAGCCTCCCTCGCACGGTTTCTCCGGAGACAAGCTATTATCATTAGAAGTTTTTAGCACACCAGAGACGTTCTACCCGTTTACCAGACTCCTACTGTGCACGCGCAGTCGCAGTCGCATGCGTGCAGTCAGGTGTGGCCACGGCGCGTGGGCTAGAGGCGTCTGCTAAACCGATAGAACGTCTCCGGTGTGCTAAAAACGTATATTGTGTCACGGAGGGTAGTTCCACACTATCACCTGTTCTTGCATCAAGTTCAGACTCGGAACGATTAAGATGAAACTTGTTTCTTGAACAGTGAAGTACCAGATTGCTGGTAAACATTTACTTCCTGACCACACGTAATCAATTAATCGTAACGCGTTACGTACTACAACTATCCAGCTGTAAGCGCGCGCTATACCCGAAGACGACAAGGCTAGCGAATGCATGTGAAGAGGGGCTCACGTGATTTTTTTACAACACAACCAACGCCGGTCAGCAGCAAACAGGAAATTGAAAAATTTTCTCTAGAACGTCTTTCCTAATGAAATAGATTGAGTGTAAGTTAGAGATGACAGAAAAAAGGAAGGGGGAGCGAGTAAGAACACTCCACGCACACACAAAATTATTGGGAATAAACAATGGATATTTTGCGGTTACAATTCAAGTTCGCGCACTTCAATAGGGTTCGCACTGTCTTACACACGTCCGCTCAGGTCGCTCGCGCACCACACTCTCTCGCTGCGCTTCCTGCCGCCGACGCTGATGACGCGCCGCACTCGCGAAAAAAACAAACATCACAAACACAAACCGCGTCCTGACGGTGCCGGGAAGAAATGGAAGAGGATAGGCAGGCGATGAGGTATGCACTCCGGACCGACCGGCGCACCGAGCCAGATTCACGTGAGCGCCACTTGAGTCGAGGAGACGACTGCCGCCGTCTGAACGGGAGTAGGCGCCGATGAGAAATTGCGTCGTACAGTCGCTTAAGCGAACAAGTGGAAGCTAGACGTCGCGCTAGGGAGCCGTAACTCTGCTTCTGATCGCAAGAAATCTGAATCAATTTTGTCACGCAAGACCTCATGGAAAAATTTTTTAAGGGTAGATAAAGTCGCAAAAATTGCAAAGGCTCGTCTCACGGGAAAGATTTGTTTAGGCACCCTCATGTAAGGCAAGAGAGAAGCCAACAGCCACAGAAACCAAGGGGCACGGGGGATTTTTTTTAATTAATTTATTTTTTTGTGGTGTTGATCAAGTAAGAATATTACTGAATATGTTGCCGCTTAAAGCTAATTCATTAGAAAAGCATAAGAAAAAACAACCACATGCCGCCGGTGGGATCCGAACCCACGACCTCCGAATTACGCGTCCGGTGCTCTACCTCCGAGCTACGGCAACGGCTGTCAAACCTTCTGCTTTCGGGGGTATTTATGTTTACAAATAACTTAACCTTGAGAGTGTTCATCAAGCAGAAGGTTTGACAGCCGTCGCCGTAGCTCGGAGGTAGAGCACCGGACGCGTAATTCGGAGGTCGTGGGTTCGGATCCCACCGGCGGCACGTGGTTGTTTTTTCTTATGCTTTTCTAATCAATTAGCTTTAAGCGACAACATATTCAGTAATATTCTTACTTGATCAACACCACAAAAAAATAAATTAATTAAAAAAAATCCCCCGTGCCCCTTGGTTTCTGTGGCTGTTGGCTTCTCTCATACTTATAACGAGCCCCTCATTCCCCTTCCCTTGTTTCCTCATGTAAGGCAGTTAGTTCAGAATGCTGAAAGCGGGCAAGTTTCATCCCCTGAAATGAACACCAACTGCCTGGGCAGCGCACCAACGCAGCTAGAATTATCTTTGTTTTCCGCGATACCAGACGCCGTTAAATTTTCCTCCTGAGGTAGACTAACGGCCATACTAATACGGAACGCGCTTCTATAGTCGACCTTCCCTCGCACCTTACACAGCTGAAATTCCTCACACGCTTCATCACCATCAGCCTAGCTATGTCCACTGCAGAAAACAGGGGCAGTATTCCATAACCTGTTCATTGTCCACCTGTCCATTTGATGCTTTGTCATCGGTTACTGAGATATACCCGCGCTTTCCAAGCGTCGGTCGGTGGTGGTGGTGGTGGTGAAAAACTTTAATCAAAGATAGCTTGAGGGTAAAAAAAAAAAACCCTGCTGCATGGTCGGTATCCTTAGTCTGGGACACCGCACGACGAGGCCCCGTCTCGCGCCCGCTTGACCAGAGCCCTTTGGGACTCCAGCGTGGAGCAGTTGAGGAGGGCAGTCTCCCATGCCTCTCGGGTGGGGGTGGGGGAGGGGGAAGGTGAGGATTCTGAGTACATGCCCACACCATGTGAAAGATATCGCAGATCTCTCCACAGTGCGGGCAGCGCCCATCTGTGTTCGGATCGAAGTGTTTTGCTATTGCAGGACAGAGAAGGGTTCCTGTCTGCAGGCG
The DNA here is from genome assembly GCF_055824585.1 of Amblyomma mixtum. Classification (NCBI taxonomy): domain Eukaryota; kingdom Metazoa; phylum Arthropoda; class Arachnida; order Ixodida; family Ixodidae; genus Amblyomma; species Amblyomma mixtum. The sequence continues at coordinate 52,274,997 of NC_143020.1, forward strand.
CCGCAGAGTTCGCTCCTCCGCCTTACTCAGCCCCTTGGCAGGTGCCGGAAGTGACCGTACTATTGGGTGGTTGGCGATGAGACCTCACCAGTGGCTGCAAATCGCTGCCAATGGTAGCCAGTGGTAAGGTCCGGTCGGCAAGCACCCAATGATCCTGCCACTTCCTGCAGGCGCTTGGTATCTGCGGGTACATCTCAGTGACCAATGACAGAAGACCAAGTAAACAAATGGACAGTTTTGGAATACGGCCCCAGGCCTGTTCCATATTCGTACAATGAACCCTGTGCTCTGGCAGCCGCGGGAATCTTCTACCTGCAAACTCAACCGCCTACTCGACCTTCTGACACCCTTGCTACGATTGCCCTCTGTTGCGCTGCACGACACTGCTGCCCTGTGGGCCCGCGAACTCCGGGAAACTGTTTGTGCCGCGAGCGTCCCGGTCTACCCTCGGCGCCGCAGGGTGCCGGCCTCGTCGTGGACGCGGGGCTCATGTTCAGCCGAAGACGCACGCCTCCCGAACTTGACATGTTTATGAGGGTCGCGAAGCGCGGCTGTCACCTCTCCTCTCGCATCGGAACTCGGGGTGGTCTGGATTCGGCCCCCAAGGACGCTTCCTTCCGAGAACCGCGGCTTGGTCACGTGAACACGGTGTTCGAAAACTCGACCGTCAAGGGACAAAGGGAGTCTTCCTCCAGCAGCGGAAGAGAGCAGCTGCTCGGGGAGCCAGTCTGTATTTTCCAAGGGCCTGGGGCCCTCTTTTCTTTTGGGTCAAATTCTTTAATAAAGACCCAATTCCTAGCCTTCAACGAATCAACAGCCCGTACCTCGCAACACCTCGCTAGGAATCCACTCCGTTAGGTAAAGAGACCATCCGTTATCTTACCTTCGCAACTACATCACCCAACGCGGCGGTTCGAGGTGGCTCTGGGCGAGTGCCCTTAGCATCGCAACTGCACCGTGCTGTGCTTAGTTCCTTTGAAAGTATTGACGGTTTACTCATATTGCACTTAGTGATACCTTGCCGATTCACTTACTTTAGATTTATGCGTAACTTGTGTCGCTCGGATCCCAAAGTTAACGCAATTAAAACGTGCCTCAGCGCTGGAGCCCTCTCTGCAATGAATTCTTTATGCGCTCCACGCCTCAAAGAGGAATGTCTTAATTTTTTTTTCTCTCTTAATTTTGAATACTCGTCCTACAGGCGCTTCTGCGTTAAGTAAGACGTCGCGTAGCGCAATCTCCAGTCTTGTTTTTGCGTGGGGCGTGCGTCCTTATTTCGGCATTTATCTTACAGCAAGGTATATTTCGGCTGCAGATGCCAAACACGTGAATGGTGTGACCCAGTAACAATTTCCACGGTTCGCGTCAGGGCACGTTGCTATCAGCAGACTAGATAAACGTTTGAATTTCACCACCTCCTGTGCTTTAATATGACCGTCACTGCGACGTCAGTGCAACCCATTCGTCAAATTACGAGGTGGTTACCGCACCCAACGCCCGTCGGCAGTTGGTCCCACGCCGGCGTAGAACTGGACAACGGTTCCTGGCAATGCAGCAGAGTCTAGGCAGGAAAAGGACGGAGACGGGCCTTTGTCCCCGTGCCGTGTTGTTCCCTTTTCGGCCTCGTAACTCCCATTGTTTCACCTCTCCACAACCCCAGCCCGAACAATGAACACCCCCCCCCCCCCCCCCCTTACACCATGCAAGACGCCGTGTAGCCAAGAAACCATCCTAGTTGTGAGCAGCTTTGCCAATTCTGTCATTGGCCATTCGAAACTATACTGTGGATTCCGGAGCAATGTGCGCTTCTGTAATTCCACAACATACACCTTGTATCATGATGATCATCAGCAGCAGCAGCAGTCTAACCACGTGTAGTTTAGAGTTAAGGTGTCTTCAAATCACCTCCATTCTTCATTAACCCTCTCTTAGGCCGGATCAGCCCAACTGATCCCTACAAACTTCGTAATCTCAGCCGCACACCTGACATACTGCTCCTACCTGCTATGCTTGCCTTCTTGTAGAATCCATTCCGTTACCATAAGGGACCATCGATTATCTTGCCTTCGTCCTTATATGCCCTGCTCATAACCATGTCTTCTTGATTTCGAGAAGAATACTATTAACTAGCTACTGACTATTTTCTCTACCTGTCCTTTAAGCGTCCACCCACAATTTTGTTGCCTTATAGCTGCGCGGTCATCAGTTTATCTCCAAGCCTTTTTGTTACCCTGTCAGCATTAATAGGTGCACCGCCGCGGTGGCTCAGTGGTTATCGTGCTCGGCTGCTGACCCGAAAGACGCGGGTTCGATCCCGGCCGCGGCGGCCGAATTTCAATGCACGCGAAACTCTAGAGGCCCGTGTACAGTGCGATATCAGCCTACGTTAAAGAATCCCAGGTGGTCGAAATTTCCGGACACCTTCACTACGGCGTCTTTCATAACCTGAGTCGCTTTGGGACGTTAAAACCGAATAACCAATAACCAACCTTAATAGGTGAGCTCTGATAAGACAGAACTGCTATAAATTTTCCGCTCCATAAAGGACCTCAGAGATGGTGGCACGAACCCTCCACCCCACTAATGCTTGCCGATCTGGAGCCCGTGAAGCCGGGACGTTTGCGCGGTTCATTTCGGCGACTCCGTTCAAGCGAGTCGATGCGAACACCTGCCGACGAGGAGCGCTTCTGCGAAAAACTCTGCTGAGGACATGTACTCGAGCTGTGCACGGTGTGTTGGACTCCGTGATGCGTGTCGCGTTTTCGGCGCGCTCACGTGCGCTGGATCCAACACGTGCACGCATGCGGCCGACTCGTGAGCGTGTCGATGGAGGAACGACGACCACTACTGCGGGCTCGGAGGACAACGAGGTCGATCGTGCGTGGTCGACGTGTCACGGTGACTGTCCCCTTCTGCCAGAGAGAGGGGGATGTGGGGTAGCGCACTCTTTTTCTAGAGAACCCGGTCTCAACCTATAGTCGTGCGGTGTTTTTTCAAAAGGAACCGCTGGGCCTGTTGTCACAGGTAGCTGTGACGACGACAGCTTTGAAAACAAACTCTTTATCGGGAGAAATTGTGCCCATTCAAAAGATAGGCATGGCAGAGTGCGCATTTGTCGACCGCAATAGCAGCTACACTGGTGGTAGTATGAGTACTATTTACTGTAGTTTTGTATCAGTAGTAGTAGTTTTGTTGCGGAAGCAACACTACTGGAGCCTGCAGCTCGGCTCGTCGCGTATGCTCGTGGCGGTGCGGCTACCAAACGACCTTGTGTCGCCGTTGCCTAGCAACCCGGCTAGCTACTCGGGAAAGCTCGGGTTGTAACTCGGGTAAGTTCGGACGAGCATCGTGCCATCTGCGCCAGAGGTTGCCCGGGAAGAGCAACATGGGTCGTAAAATCCCGACGGGTGGCTGGGATAGAAACATCCACCTGACAGTGCAGAGGCGTCTTGCTTAACCGCTTAGCGGGTAGTGGTATATGAGGACTCGCCGCCATCTATGAATCTTAAGTAGGAATTACGAATTCAGCATACATGGGCATTAGCCCACTAAAGATATGCCACACCCCTAAGGCGTAGTTTAAGTGCCCCCTCCTATTGAAGAATGAACGCCTGCCTTCACAGGTCTACTCGGTTTAACTACATTAAGCCCCTATCAATTTTTTATAGTACGATGCGGCTCTAGGTTTAAACAGGAAAGAAGGAAAGGCAGAGAGAGCAACCTGGATAATGCACTGTTTTGCTACCCTGCAGTGGGGGAAAAGGGATGACAGGTTATAAGGTGAAGGAAAAAAAGGAGGTAAGTGCAAAATGAAGTCAGTAAGCAGTTAGTGTGCTGTAAAGTCAGTCTGTTGTGCGGGCCCCACGCTCACAATAACCGAGTCAGTGTCTGGCAGGCCTTCACTGCCGACATTAACCGTGTACATCGCCCCAGGTTCTTTATCTCCGTCAGCGGGCGTTGATTAAGACGATCTAATTCACAGCACTTGAAGCTGCGAAGGTGCAGTAAAGTGGTTCTGCGAGCAGTTACTGAGAAGAACCAGCACGGAGACGATCCTTGCACAGTCGGCGACGTGCCGATCGGGCGGTCAGGACCCAGGATCCAACAGATGCGCGAAATGCTCAACGCCGGCCTCTGCGGTGTACTTCTGTCACTTGTCGTGAACGCGTCCAAGAACTAACGCCTCAAGGACAAGGATGAAAAATTAAATTGGGCTCACGGCCATTTGACGTACAGCCCTCAGTTTCAACTGTGCGGGCCGGAGCAATTAGGGGTAAGCCGATTAGACATGTTCGCGACCTTTCGCCATGCTCCCTGTGTTTAAAAATTTCGAGGACATTTTGGCAACTAAAGCATTGAGAGGCGAAAGCCGAGGGCACTATGCCGTGACGATTTCCGGTGGATGTGACGCGACACTGTTTCCGTGGCTATATCGATACCCAAATTATACATCTTTCGGAGATCTTAAGTATTAATTACGCTTACTTACACATTTTTCCATCTAATTTGGCACAAATCCGGCGTTTTTCCGACCATTCTGTGATAATTTTCACTATGCCGTGCCGGCTTCCGGAGGATAAGACGTCACACCGTTCCCGTGGCTATATCGACGTCTGCGTTATTTCGACGCAATTTTGACATTTTTGACTGTAATAAATTAACTAATTACGGTAAATTATCAAACGTGGCTTCTAGGTTCATTTTTTCGTCCTCTGTCTGAAGCAACCATTCGTTTTCCCTTATCTTTTTTAGTTCCCGAGTTAACACGAGTTTCACGCTGCCAAACGTGTGACACCCTCTGCTAACGGTCGTGTAGTGTGGTCCGGGCGGGGGACGGGGCTGGGGTGAGCGTCGAGGTCGGTTCAGGTCGTGCGGGCTGGGGCACGGCCGTGCGGCGCTGACCAGGTACTCACGGCTTGCGTCCACGGCAGGCCCAGGACGCCGAAGCTCTGTGACCAGGATGGCGATGAAGGGACCCCAGCACCTCCACCAAATGTTACGCGGCGGCCAGCCGAAGAATGAGACGTGGTGAACCATGGCTATGAGATGATTTAATGGCCGCTGGCCTAGCGCGGGCGCTCCGTCCCGCGCCACTGCCAGCTTCGTCTTCGTCACAATATGAGCCATTAAAGGCTTTCGCCTTAAAAAATGGCGGTCACTATGGCTCGAATGAAACCCCTCATAGCCTCCAGACCTACCTATCAAGGCGTATTCACGTGACGTCACGGCGCGATTTTGTCGTCAGTCCGTATCTACATAGGTGCTGGCCGGAGAACGTGTCGATTAGACCTTTAGACACGTGTGTAGCCTATCCATAGTGTGTTGGCAATACGGAAGAATTAGCAGCTGTTGATGCCATCGGAAGTGACGTCAGTTTGTGTTTAGGTTAGTCGAATAAGAAACTCCCGCAAAATTTGGAGTGTCTTTTCAATACACTATGCTTGCTCGTAAAATTCAGACTTCACGTCTAATACTTGTATACCAAGAATCTCATCTTGAAATGTAAAAACTCTGGAAATCTCTATCATGCAGACGTATCTCGTATTTAGATAAAAGTTCATCACTAAAAACTGAGGAAATACGCGGGCTTCTACGAGTAATTTAGAGCGATAACGTAACACCACGTGACCTGTCAGCTGTCTTAATTTGACCTTCAGCCTAGCCAAGGTAAAAATTTGCGTAGATAACAAAAAAGACACAGAACACATCCGCAACTGGGACTCGAACCCGCGGCAGCCCGAAGAGATCAGCTTCATAGGACGCTGCGCCAGACAAACTAGGCTGCAGCTACAGCTGTCTTTCCTCTATTTGATAAAAATGAAACCCACTGAGCTATCAAAAGCTTCAAGTGCACGTACACTATTCCGCGATAGAGATACACATTCTCATGTGTTCATACACTGCACACGGCCGAACCACACTCTAGCGATGTGCATTGCAGAGCGTCGCCTTCATCAACATCTATCTGCTCCGTCCCGCAGCGCCGTCTTTTGAGTACCACGAACACGTGCTTTCGCACTGACTTGAAGGTATAGTCAACATAATCTCTAGTTTCCAAAATTCCAAATTTGGCCCGGCCCACCCCGAAATTTGACCTTGGCCGATTTGGACCAATGGGGCAGAAACGCAGCGAGCTATGGAAAGAAAAATGATATGTGTAACGTTAAGAGATCGGAAGCGGGCGGAGTGGGTGAGAGAACAAATACGGGTTAATGACACCCTAGTTGAAATGAAGAGGAAGAAGTGGGCTTGGGCAGGGCATGTAATGCGAAGGCAAGATAACCAGTGGTAACGGAGGGGTAACGGAGTGGATTCCAAGAGAAGACAAGCGTAGCAGGCGGCGGCAGAAAGTTAGGTGGGCGGATGAGATTAGGAATTTTGCGGGGACAGGGTGGGCGCAACTGGCGAAGGACAGGGTTAATTGGAGAGACATTGGAGAGGCCCTTGTGGGCGTAGTCAGGCTGGTGATGATAATTTGGACCATAATCGATGTCCAGCCATTGTGAGCTTACCAGACATGATGGCGACCTCTTAATTAGGTCCGGGCCATTGCCAAAATGCTATTGATCGACCTGTGGGTGTAACTGTGATAAAACTGCCTTCCTTTCTTGGGGTGGGGGGGGGGGGGGGAGTTATTGAAGGGGATAGAAGCTGTACTGCCGCGGCAACTTAGAACAAACATAACTGTAGCGTGGAAGTCGCTCTCGGTGTCTTAAGTTCCTAGTTACGACTTCCTAAATAAAGGCCAGAAACACTGTTTCAGAGAAAATGGCGTTTATTTCTTTAAAAAGCCCGTTATGCACGTCTGCGTAAGGCGTCTTCCGAGTTCACATCGCTGTCATGTATCCTGCACTTCCCTGCGATGGCCAATAACCTCTCGCGACCAATCATTAATTGAACTGACACCTGCCACGTTGGGTAAAATGCGTGTGCGTGCTTGTGTATGTGGGTGTGTGTGCGCGTGCTTGTGTGTATGTGTGCGTTTGTACGTGTGTGCGCGCGTGTGTGTGTGTGCGTGCGCGCGTGTGTGTGCGTGTGTGTGTGTAGTCATCGGTTTTTTGCTAGTATGCGGGTAACGCACAAAAATGAGCTGTCGCTCCGCTCCCTATAGCGCCAGCAGAGAGCAGCGACAGGAAACGGGCACATATCACCAGCATTAACAACAACGTCTTATGTGAAGTGAATTTTAAATACACACCTAATCTGAAAAACGCAGCCTCGTGGATGGTCGCCCTGACATTTCTCCGCGGTTTATACGGGCGAAAATGGAAATCTCGATACTTGACATGCAGCTCGTCTCATTTCTGACAGTTAAAGGGCAACGCTCTTTATAGTTATATAATTCCATAGAGTACAATAAACTTGTGGATACTTCATGCAAACCACATTCTTCAATACAAATCTAAAAAAAAATGGCAGTGGTTTAGCTCCGGTTAAACCTGAAGCACTGCGAAAGCAACGAGGAGAGAGAGAGAGGCGATGGAAAGCGCGCGGCAGAGGCGGCGGCCCCGGCACGCTTTATATGCGCCGGTACTGCGCATGCGCAACCGGTGAGCGCGGCGGCGGCACCTCTGAGTCACCCGCGCAGTGACGGCGGCGGCGAACCAGCTGTGCGCCGTGTGACGTCACCGCTCCTCGCGCATGCGCAGCATGACCTTGATCATCATCAGCAGCCTGACTACGCCCACTGCAGGGCAAAGGCCTCTCCCATGTCTCTCCAATTAACCCTGTGCTTTTCCAGTTGCGGCCACCATACGAGGGGGTACCCAAAAGAAACCGGACTAATTTTTTGAATCGGCACAGCTTCTGTGGTACCGCGTTTTGCCGCTAGGAGCGCATAGAACGAACATTACAGAGTCAGTAAGCCGAGTGCCGTCGCTGAAGGAGGTCAGACTAGTTTAGGCAGAGTTGTAGAGTGACGACTGTTTTGTGTGAGTGTCGTTTTTGCCATGGCTGATTTTCGTGAACAGCGTGCGCCGGTGAAATTCTGATTTTTCCTCCGAAAAAGTTGAACGGAAACTCTTGAAATATTCAGAAAGACGTTCAAGGACGATGCTGTGGGGACAACTCAAGTGTTCCTGAATTAAATCCTGAATCAAAGCAACAGTCATGCCAATGGAAAACTTCAAATTCACCTCGCCTCAAGAAAGCTCGTCAGGTGAAACCAAACCTCAAAATAATGCTGATTTGTTTTTTTTTTTTCGACTTGAGAGCAATCGTCCATTCAGAATTTGTTCCGCAGGGTCAGACAGTTAACCAGGCTTTCTGTTTGGATGTTTTGAAAAGATTGGGCAACAGTGTTTGGTGGAAGCGGCCTGATTTGTGGCAGACGGGTGACTGGTTTTTCCACCATGGCAATGCCCCTGATCACACAGCCCTGTCTCTACGACAAATTCGGGCCAAAAATGGCATGACCCCTGTTCCTCAACCTTCATACTCACCCGACCTTGCCACTTGCTACTTTCTTTGTTTCGTAGAATGAAAAGACAGGTGAATGGAAAGCGTTTCGCTGATGTTGCTGAGGTGAAGAAAAAAACGACGTAGGCACTGTCAAGCATCACAAAAGATGAATTTAAACAATGTTTTGAAAAATGGAATGAAAGATTCGACACACGTATCATTGTAAGTGGAGAGTACTTTGAAGGATAATGAAGGTCTGTGCTGAAAATGTGGTCAAATAAGTTCAAACAAAAATAAGTCCGGTTTCTTTTGGGTACCCCCTCGTATCCCCGCGAACTTCTTAACCTCATCCGCCTACCTAACTTTCTGCCGCCCCCTGCTGCGCTTGCCTTCTCTCGGAATCCACTCCGTTAGCCTTAAGGACCAGCGGTTATCTTGCCTTCGCATTGCATGCCCTGCACAAGCCGATTTCTTCCTCGGCGACCCGCTTAGTGTTGCTTTCGCAACAAAAAAAAAAGGAGGGGTGGGGGGGTCACTTGGCTGTGCTTAAAATCTTATGGTGTTGTTCATGGTACATTCTTGACATTTTCTATGAATGACGGTTTTGGTCGTTAGACCCAAACTGCCTCCGGAAGCAAACTGTGAAAGTATTCATCAAATGGTCACTCGGCGCCGACACTTTGGGAACACGTTAGGAACATAGGAGACTATTCTTCGCTTCTAAATGCGCTCATGGTATACAGATCAGTACGCACATTTACCGCGTACTAAACCGGGGCAAACGTACGCAATTAATGCAAAAGGGCACGAAGCACAAGTAAGCATGAAATGCAAATTCAACTTCATCGAAGACGCACGCGATGATGGGCATTCTTGAGTGTGCGCTAGGATTTGCAGTACAAGTGCAAATAAATGAAATCGACTTCCTGCCAAGGACTAATCGAGGCAGCATCTTTTGGGACGAAATGTGAGCGAGCTAAACCCCCATGGCGACGAATATAGGAAATGTCTTCGAGTGTCATTTCCCGCTTCTTCATGACTAAGATTCTATGATTCTGCCCGCTTGGAAGGCGTCATGGCTTTATATTCGGTGGTCGGATGCTCTATATGACCGTACCGGGCTCTGATCCACGCCGATCATTCAGCAAACTTACCTAGCCCCGCGCATGCAGCGAATTTTATACTAAGCGCGACGTAATTTTCAACAATATGCCGCCGAAGAGAGCAACGGTGCGGCACTGTCGACCGCGCTATGTAGTGCAGTAATCGCATGGGAATGGTGCTATCGCAATTTTCTTTTCGCCCACGGGAGAATTTGCCTTCGACGAACTCGTACTGAAGATATTTACTCGTTCATTCAAACACTCTTTCGCGTGTCGGGTTACTTTCTTCCCACGTAAATAATGAGTGAATGTGTGAAAACAGGTATATCGGTCCACTCTGCCGCACTTTCAGTGCTGCTGTGAATGACACGTACTGAGGGGATTGTGTAGAGATACAATGAAAGACAGGGCGGAAGGCTACCTCCGCAGAAAGCTCTATTTCGTGTGTTGAAGACGAGCGAATTTCATTTAAATCTTCCTAGGCAAAAAAAAAAAAGAAAGTATACACAACTAGTTAGGTCTAGCGCTAAACGCTATGCAAGTATTGGTTTTTTCATGGATGGACACATTAATTTCGCCCGGGGTATCACAATGATCCCAGCGTTGTGGTACTCGTTAAACTAAGCTCAGCTCAAATACATAGAGGCGGCGTTAATTTGATGGCCTGGACATTTTAAGGCTTTCGTTACGTCGCCGTTTAACGTCTTTAGACCCGAATCGTGAAAAAAATAAATAAAAATCAACTCCACACGAAAGCGCGCGCTTTAGTCGCAGACGCCGCGAGCTCGCCGGCAGTTTCCGCGTAGCAACAGCCACTGGTCATCGCGTGAGCAGTCCTGACCAATCAGCGGGCCTCTGAGACGTTTCTATTGCTTGTTTGTTTTTTACTTTCCCTTCGTGTTCAAAGTCACGGGCGTTTTCTCAGCCTACTCGTCCCCTACGACCAATTTTTGTTTATTTTAGTTTGTTTTTTCATCGTTGGATGAGCTTTTGCTCCGCTGGCACCCTTGGCGTCGTCCGGCGGGCGGGTTTCTCGACGTTAGAAAGCCTCATGAGCTAGTCCCTAATGGCGACGCCATAGCGGAAATTTTGTTCGGGGCTTCGTTATTTCGCCAGGCTGATTGAATCGTGCTCATGATCGAAATGAAGCCTTTCTTCTGAACGCTCGATACAACTCGTCGTTATTGTTAGAAGCGATCTCTTGGCCGCGGCGGCTCAGTGGTTATTGCATTCTAATGCGGGCGCCGAGGTGGTGAGACCGAATTCCAACCGCGGCGACCATATTTTATGAGACAGGACAAATGTACTCTTGTGGCGTGCGTTGTCAGCGCCCGTTGAAGAACCCAACGTGGTCGAAATTAACCTGGTGCCTTTCACTACTATCAATATCGTGTTTTATATCATTCCATGCTTCAGCTTTTCTTTTACGGCGACTCAGGTGTCCATCGAAAGTGAGACAGTAGCAATGTGTATTGACGAGATAAGAAGCACGTACTAGCGAAATGGTCTAATTAAGAGGCGTAGTATCGGCAAATTAGAAATGTATTGAAACCTTGATGAGAGAATAGAATGTTAATGAGAGCATCGTGATCAAGAATTGTGAATGTTGAATGCAAAGAACTTACTCTTTGCATAGTACAATCATCCGCAGCTCGCACTGAATGAGGGGTATGTAAGCTGTGTTTTGATCAGAAGCTCGAACAATTAGTAATTTCATTATTCTTTTCGCCGTTCAGTGTGCGTTACTTCGAGGGCTATTTTGTCACGGACTCGTTTACTATCACCAATGATAGTTATTTCTTGCATCATCCATGGCTTTGTACCAAGCTCTGGTGTGTATTGCCGCCTAGTTTCTGTTGACGTGAAAGGTGTGGAAGTGTTACGTCGACATCTTTGTGTGACGTCATAAAGTGTGACGTCATGATTGCGCATTTCTCCAATGCGGGTGCAGCAGTGATATGTAACGTTTTTTTCTTCCTGAATCGTTTTATTAGATGTATTGCAGAGTCTCCCAAGCATTGGGCTCTTGTCTTGAGCAGCAGAGAGTATATAGGCTGGATATACGTCCGGGTATTCGCACTCTCGCGCTGTCTTGCTGCCTACCAGGTCAAAATTCATAAGCGCTGAAACAATGACCCGCGAACTAGTCTAAAAGCCGTCAGCTATACGAGTACAAATCTAGCGCTTTTCAAAGCTCTCACTCACGTAAAGTTCGGCGACGAAGGGGCTCGCACTCGTGTTAAAACCGCGAAACGTCAAAATGGCGAGACATTCTCCCTGCTCGCTGTTTCACTGTCTCCGTTTCTCGTGCGGCCATTTCTTGTCCATTTTACTCTTTTTTTATTTTACTTAACTTAACGCTCCGCTACCGCCGTCTGCCCGGTTTAACGGCGTCTCCTCTCCGAGCATCCGACCAACGGGGGAGCGCTGAGAGAGAGGGCGACGGCAGCGCCGCCGCTAAAAGTTGGCTGCCGCGCGGAGAAACTCTGCGCTCTCTCGCAGACGACTCCCGCGAGCTGTCGTCTGCGGTCGTTGCCGTAGTCGCTCTCGTTTTGTCGTCGTCCGGCGTGTCTTCGCGGCCCTGGTGGTGTGTTCAAATCCCACCCTATTAATCCACCCGGTGTTTGTCTTGTGCCGCATACCGGATTACCGCCACCCTGGCTCCCACGACGATTAACGACTGCCAGCAGACGAGCGCCGAAGAAGCGGCGATAGTCGGAATGGAACTGATGTGTATGGAGGCGCCTCCGCAGTTCGGGCCTGTGGTACCCCGAGCTGCTTTCGACTCTGCCATTGTGGGAACGGACTCAGTAATGGCGAAGCTTTTGGCGCTTCAGGCGCGCTACACGGTAACCTGCGACTACTGCAAGCGGGTCCAGACCGAGGTGCTTTCGTCCATGAGGAAGACGGTCGCCATGTGGATGTCAGAGGTGAGTTGTGTGTTTGTTTCAAGGAGCGTCGCGCTTTGCAGACGAACGGACAAGTGCGGGTAGTTGAAGTCGTACCGCTCCTTCACCTACTAAAGAAGTACGAAAAGGCGCATTCGAACGTTTTCGGCTCGCCCTATAACTCCAGCCGTTTCGTCACCTGGCATGACAAAACGGAATTTTGAGCTTAATTAGGAACTTAGTTCATTGGCGTGCAAGTCACAGTGGATGTTAGAGACATTTTACGAATTGCGCTGGCCCTACTCTTGTGCAAATTTTGCACGACGAGGTATGAAACCTGGAAGACGAATAATTGTTAACCGAGTCTTAGCCAATGTTTTTTTCCGACAATGTTACTAACGTCGGGTTTCTCTCTCAGCCTTTTTTGATTGACCCAGAGCGCTTATTTGTCAAAGAGAGCCCGAAAAGTGTTATTTGTTTTATGTAGTGGGTTGTCGAACCGACATGCACTTGAGCAGCCCTGGAGTTTCTCTAATTGCTCAACGGTTTGGACTGGTTTGATATCGCATGGCAGTGTCCTAAGCCCTCTTTAGGTTGCAGCTATATGGTCGGTTTAGCGTTTTTGAATGGAAACCCATCGGAGTAATATGGAGGCTTGCTAGGCGCGACCCGTGGGTGATAAAAGGCGCATCGATATTCAAGTCAGCCCTCGTGCTCGAGTTTATGAATGTCAAAATGACCGTTTCACATCGTATCTTCTGCTCCGCGGCAGGTTTCTCGTCAGAACATTGTTCTGCTTTTTTGTTTTTTGTTGTTTCTCTAGTCTCGGCGCCTGTAGCATTGCAGCCGTGCGGATTGTCTTCACCGTTAGCGGCTGGGCGAGGGGAAGTTCGTTTGTTGAGAAGACTGTTGGTTTTCAAGAGGCGACGTTTTGGCGACACCGTCACAGGAGGCCGTTCCACTATTTAGTGGCATCGAACCTCTTCATTGCGTCACGACTAAGCTTTGAGTTGCCCATTATCATAACTTATGTATGCAAAGACGACATCCGGCTTACTACAGTTGACAATTCTCTATCGCGGTTTCTGTGTCAACAGCTTGACAAGCATGTCGCGTGGGAACGCGCTGTTAGCGCTCGTTAAGATGCTAATAAGCTTCGTCGCACTGGAAATGCTCTGTGTCTCTTTTTTCGTGAATATGTTGGACGGTTTAAAAAACTTATTTGACCTTAAGTCTGCAGGCGTCAGTGAATGCAGTCGAGGCTAAGCTTCCGGTAAGTTGGTGCATGGTGCTTGACGTGTAGAACTGATACTTGCGCTTTAAGGGGCGCCGTATTTTGACCACGTGGGGTTCTTTTACGTGTGCTGTCGTTATGAAGTCGAACCCGCAACCTTCGGTTCCCCAGTTCGACCGCACAGTCACCCCGACGGGACCTCCTTGAGGCCTGCTTAGTGTGGACCGATGCACGAAAACTGAAAGCACGACTACAAGACATGCTTTCTAATTCTTGCATCCGGGTTAGAGTACGAGTCAACAGTTTATAGAGTTGCAGCTTTAACTGTTATAGATCTCTTTTTTTCGAATACGTCCTTCACGAAATTTTTCTAAGCCTATACGGGCATGAATTTATTAAATGACTCTTGAAGGTTTTGTTAACTTATTCGTTTCAAAGCTCCCCTTTCGAAAACGCCAGAGCGGAGTGTACCGCGTGTTGGCTTAGTATCACAATGCGATATTCTGGTATGCACAGGAATCTCAAGGGGAAAGGGGGGGGGGGGGGTCGCACCATCTACCTGTTTAAAATAGGGTCGTACCCGTGACCTTCATTGTGATGGGCAGTTGCAGAAAGCCGTAGGTGCTGAGACCGCACCGCGAATTTGGGCTTACTGTCGAGGACGACAGGCATTACAATTGATTCGGCTGCGATATCTCTGGGATTGCATTCGATTTTCAATACGTTCACTCGTTTGCTCTCCAATTCGAAGCGACATCTATTCAAGCCATTACTCCGGGGAAATGGTAATACCGAGCGAAGTCGGGTGCGGGTAAGCAATCTCATTAGACGTTGACCTTGGGACGGTTCGCGGAGATAAGCTATCTGCAGCTCGTGCATTAGCCATAGTTATTGATTTTACTAGCGGCGAAACTTCCCATATAGTTAATCCGGGCATCTGATTGGGCCAAAATTTGGAGGGTAGACGATTGGCGCGACGCCCGTGGTCATTAAAGTAAACTGCGTTGGAATTCTGAACTCAGATATTGTTGATAAACTCACTAGCGCGTGGGAACAAACTAAGTCAAACAGATGGAGCAAAAAATATATTCTTTACATATAAGTCCTAGATATGAACTAAGAGTTAAAACAAGCAAAAATTATCTCAGCTCTGCGGAAGATAATGCCGTCAAACAGCGATAGGTTTTATTGGCCGCTTCTAGATGGCGCACTAATCTGTGAAGATCCGCAAAGTCACCATTGGAACTGGTCACATTTTGAAGCTGAGTTGGCGAGCTGGTATGATCAAAGAGCTCTTCCCAAAGGTTTTCGTCCGCGCCATGTTTCGTGGTCGTTGGTTCGTATGTAACTTTAAATGTCGCGCCTTTTAAAGACACACAAAAGATCATGAAATAGCATGCGCTTTTAACATTTTTTTTTTCGCCAATTAGCTCTCGCATCTGTTCTCATTGTCTGTCTGTCAGGAAATGAACTGTTATCGGAAGACCGCTTTTCCAAGTTGGTGTCGCGTTTGAAAGGAAATTTCAAGAGTCGTCACACGGAAAGAATGTTACTGTAAAGGTTATTAAAAACCACTCCGGCAAACTATATAGAGAAGCGTCATCCGTCCTTTTCCTTTCTTTTTTTTTTAATGACGCGCTACTTTCATAGCGCGACTTGTGACATCTTGTGGCATTTTTCTTTTCCCGCACGGATAGATAGTGCAAGGCCGCTTCATGACGCCATCGCTACGCGTGTCAGTCGTTGCCATTTCACCGGGTTCCTTTTTTATTGTTGTTATTGCAACTTTCGCTGCCAACGAAAGAAAGTCGTCGCGAAATTCCTCCCGTGAAAGCCGCTCCGTCTGTTTGTGACCTTATTATTTTTGCTTTAGAAATCAATCTCACGGTCGCTGTTGCTGGCGCGACTGCTGCCGCGAACCGCTGCACACCGATTCTCAGTGGCCGTCTCCGCTCAGTAACAAGTTATCACTTTGTCGAAAAGGTGCTTGTGACGCGCGCGTCAGCCGTTGCTTTTCTTGCTGTAGTTTTTGGTGGGTGTCTTTGTTAGTTTCGGTGAAATGGTTAGGCCTAGTTGGAATGCTCTTAATTGTCCTGAGGCCTAGTTGGAACGCGCTTAATTGTCCTGAACTTTCGCTGTTCGGCCGAGGTGAATATACCATGGCTTAACGACAGCGGGGGCGAAAGTTGACGTGCGTGTTATAAATGAGAATTCACGGTATGTGTCGCCCGCTACATCAAAAACCGGTCGTCCACGTTATCCAGGAGTTGTCGGGGGCTCGGTATAGCTTAGTGTGTGGATTCATTTGTGGGCGTTAAAAGTATGTGACGTCCTCCTGCGAAGTTCGATGGAACAAGTGTCAGTGTAGCTCGCTGTATATTGGTGAATATCCGACATCATGCCCGAAAATTCTGGACAAAAGCTTTTTTTTGAAAGGGAAACCGTTTGTCAACGCTATTTTTTTCACATAACATAACAATCAGTATATTCTCAGACTACCCGACGCCAGTCTTGCATTTTTTTTTCCATTTACGATTTTTCCATCGCCATTGGTTGTCTATGGCAGACTTAACTGTTCGATGCGATCGGTGGAAGTACTTTAAAAGCAAGGTTTTGCTACATATTACAAGAATGGGCCATCACCTTCAGTATTTCCATACGAATCTCTTACAATTTTCTTTTTTTTTTAATTTTTTCCGAGAATGTCGGACATGTGTTGGCATATACTGCTCGCTTTGTGAAGCGCGTGAAAAATTCCAAATTCATACGCGTTCTTCTTAAAGGAATTCGTATGAAACGCAGGACTTCTGTGCCCTGTTAGGAACTTCCGTTTTAGCATTCCGGGCTTTTTTTTTTGTTTCACTGTTCTTTAGCCTTATTAAAAAGCAAGGATATTTAAGGACCTGCATGACAAACATTAAGAAATCAAGAAAGAAATTCTTCAGCCGGTCGTTCACCGAAAAATGCATCCTTTATCACGGCAAGGGTGACCTTTTTGTGTCGCTAACGTAGCGCCGTGGGTGAGTTTTAATTCATGAGCGTTCGGGGCACTTTTTGGTTTTATTTGTTTTTTTTTATGTACTAGAACGCCGACGGCATTTCGCTGAAGCCAGACGAGGTCGGCACCGATGGGCAGTTTGTTTCTGACTGTTTTCTGCATCTTGGGGCTGGAACTTAGTACTGAAGGTTATAGTGCGTTCCCTGTAGAAATGTCGACTTAGCTTATCTCGAGCTTATGAAGTCTGCCTAATCCGAAGCGCCAATCCGATCCGGTTCGCTCGATACGGCAGATAGATTTAATTAAACGCTGTCGTTGAAACCCACCACTGACCGCCACCTCTGGGCAGAATATCGCTCTCATTCCGGGGTTGGATCGGTATTTATCCGCATATTAGTTCTTTTTTCCTTCACCAGGTTCCGCGTGTAGCTTCCTGAATTAGTATCTCTGGCAAGAACATCAGGCTGCAATGGCGTCTTTGTCCCTCCCCTTGAAACTATAGCAGCACAGTGGAGGAGCTGGCGTAAAGCGAAGCGCAAACCGAAAGAGTTCTGTCGTTGGGTGGGTTTGTTAGGGTCTTGAAACTGTACCGGGGAAGATTTGCTCGCGGCAGAAATGATTAAGAGGAGGTTAGAGGATCGGTGAATGATCTTGAGAAAGATTATGCGAGGTGCCGGTAAATAACTCGTAATCTTTGGGCAAGTGAAGCTGTGGGAACCTGACAAGTATCCTTATTTCTACATGTGTGTATCTGTCTGTCAGTGCACGATAAAAAACCGCAGGTGGTCGAAATTTCCGGAGCCCTTCACTACGGCGTCCCTCATAGCCCGAGTCGCCTTGGGACGTTAAACCCCAATAAACCAAACCAAAGCTATCTTCCTGTTTGCCTTAACCTCTTATCTGAGGCTTTGCCTGCATCTCTCTTTTCTCAAAAGCTGCTAGAGTCTAAAAATGAAACGGATCATCACAAAAGGCATTAGCTGTCACCATGCCCATGATTCAAACAGAAATATGCCGTACAGCATACACCGTCCAAGATGATGATGATGGTGTTGTCCTAAGGCTTAATGGCACATACCCACGGCGGAGGATTGGCAAGGGTATGTCCCATCTTAAGCCTGAGGACATTATCATCAGCCTGACTACGCCCACTGCAGGGCAAAGGCCTCTCCCATGTCTCTCCAATCAACCCCGTCCTTCGCCGGTTGCGGCCGTCGTATCCCCGCAAATTTCTTAATCCCATCCGCCCACCTAACTTTCTGCCGTCCCCTGCTACGTTTGCTTTCTCTTGGAATCCACTCCGTTACACTCAAGGACCAGCGGTTATCTTGCCTTCGCACTGCATGCCCTGCCCAAGCCCATCCCTTCCTCTTGATTTCGACTTGGATGTCATCAACCCGCGTTTGTTCCCTCACCCACTCCGCCCGCTTCCGGTCTCTTAACGTTACACCTATCATTATTCTTTCCATAGCTCGCTGCGTTGTCCTTAACTTAAGCTGAACCCTCTTTCGTCATCATCATCATTCTCCACATTTACCCCCCCCCCCTCTTCTTTCTTTACACCTTACGCTCTAAACAAAAGGAAGTAAAAAGAGTGTAATCCCTTTTATTATTATTATTATTATTTATTATTTTATTTTTAGTAAGCTGCCCTATTGGGCAGCTTACTCCCATATAATCGTATTCTTGTCTTGACTGTAGAGACACCTCCTTCACGAAATGTATTCTCTGTCGTCCCCAGGTGTGCGAAGACCAGGGCTGCGAGGACTGCGTCTTCCCCACTGCCATGAACCTGCTGGACCGGTACCTGTCCCTGGCGGCGGTCCGCAAGACGCAGCTGCAGCTGCTGGGTTGCGTCTGCCTCCTGCTGGCCTCCAAGATGCGCCAGACGAGGGCGCTGTCCGTCGACGCCCTGGTCTACTTCACCGACGACTCGGTCACCCACCAGGAGATACAGGTGCGTCCCCCTTCCTCCTCTTGTCTTCTCTGGTTGTGTCTCTCTCTCCACTGGGCGCGACTTTACGATGGGCGGCATAGGTTCCCTGAGGGCAGACCTGGTTACAGGGTGTTGCGTTGCGTCTGCCCCGATAGCGGGCTCAACGGGTAGCGAAGAGCCGAGTCTGAAGTCGGGCTGCAGGCACTCGGACATCACGGTGGACGCCGAAGCAGAGGTCTCCTAAGCAGCACGAGTAATCGGCTTAATATTGGTAATTTGTTGGCCAAACTAGTCCTACAAAGGGTCAATATTGGTAATGCATTGGCAAAAGGGCCAATATTGGTAATGTATTGACAAAACTAGTCCTACAAAGGGCCAATATTGCTAATGTATTGGCAAAAGGGGCTAATATTGGTAATGTATTGGCAACACTACTCCTACAAAGGGCCAATATTGCTAATGTATTGGCTATACTAGTCCTACGAAGGGCCAATATTGCTAATGTATTGGCAAAACTAGTCCTACAAAGGACCAATATTGGGCCGATTGCCTGTTCTTTGGGGGAGAAATTCTGGAGGCCCGTGTACTGTGCAATGTCAGTGCACGTTAAAGAACCCCAGGTGGTCGAAATTTCCGGAGACCTCCACTACGGCGTCTCTCATAGCCTTAGTCGCTTTGGGACGTTAAACCCCATAAACCAAACCAACCAAACTTAACAGAGATATTAACATGATGATCAAATATATTTCGGTACTGAAAATAATTATGAGCACTGCGACTCTTTTTATAGTTGGTCTCCTGGCCCCAGGTCCCTAGTTGGGGAATTTAGTTCACTTAAGTCCAATCACTGTTGTCTGGGTGACGTGCCCAGTCTTCGGGAAACCGCCTACCAAGACGTCTCCGACGCACTCTTGCCACTTCCGGCAAAATGCTGTCCAGGCTGTTCCTGTCTGTCTGAAAAACTTTATTATTGTTGCACAATAGGGAGGGAGTTTGAGGTATCCCAGAAAGGGCCACCTCTCACAACCACTAGGTGCGCTCCTCTGTTCCTGCAGCAGTGTTGACGAGCCCGCTAGGAGACCCGAGTGGTGGTGAAGGTCAGACACGGGCACTGCGCAGCTCTCCGTGGGAACGGAATGCCGAAGCTGCGTTCGCGCAGAGGGTTCCGCGCACGGGAAGACGAGAAGTCTCTTCAGAACCGCGGGTGTACAGGCGCCGTCGCTGGCTGTAAACAGCCGCTGCCGCGTCCGCATCACACAGAGCACCGCCGCCGACGCGCGATACCTAGCCGCTGTGGCCCGAGTGGATGGCCGCGATGAGCTTTCCCAGGCAGCGGACGGCCATCTCAACGCCGCTGTCTCGATGCACAGAGGAATTTGAAACGTAAGAGCGTCTCCGAACCCGTGGGAGCAGGCGGGATGAATTTTGCCAGACGAGCGGATGTTCATTTGAAAAGCATTGTGTCGAAGCTTAGAGTATTTCGAAACGTAATGAGGGGCAGAACAATAAATTTTAAGGGCCCAATTTTTTTTTCGCACAATGGAAAGCTTGCTCTGAGGTGCTGTATTCCCCAACGGTTTTGTTGGAAACGCTGTAGAAAAATTTTAAGGCGAAAAGCCTTTAATGGCTCATACTGTCGTCCTTTAACAAAGCGCGTCAAACACGTTTAACTTCGGAACTAAAAAGGACAGAAGAAAACCAATGGTTGCTTCAGATAGAGGAGGAAAAAATGAACCTAGAAGCCAAGTTTGATGACTGTAGATATATTAGTTAATTAATTATATGCAAAAATGTCGAAATAGCGCGCACGTCGATATGGTCACGGAAACGGTGTGACGTCACATCCACCGGAAGTCGTCTCTCGACACTTTACTTGCCAGTCTCCTCGCAATTTTTACCGAGAATTTTTAAATCAGTGCGTGCGCACGTTTTTCATTTATCCCGATGCTGCAAGGCGCGAAGAGCGAGCGCGAGAGCGTTTCCGCGTCGACGAAAGTGCTAGGCGTTTCTTCTTTAACACACCGTACGGGGTAACAATCTACATATTGTGATTCAACTAGATGATTAGAATAGTGCGCAAAGGCTTTCTGCAAAAGCCCGAAAGCATTCCTCGGGCAACAATCTATAGAGCGTGTACTTTCATCGGCTCCAGTTGCCTCTGAACCTGCGGTGGTCCCCCGGGTTCAATATCCTCGAAAAGTACCCGAACTCTTGAGCCTCCAAATTTGTTTCCTCGCTTTTGATCTGCGTCCTATCTGGTAATCAGAGCCGCTTTGTACCTTAACGCAGCATCCGGACACGACTACCAACCCTTTTCCCCTACCTCCCGGAGCGGGCTTTCCGCTGTTCTCCGTGGGGTTCGACGATTCCAATAGCGGTCCCTACCGCGAATGACCTTTGACCCCGGTCAGCGGGGATGCTAAGGTCAGCGGGCGAAGAAGCGGCGGTGCGCGCGGAGGAGGGGTTCGAATAGCGGTCGCGTGCGCGAGCCTGACTCCAGAGAGGGCGTTCGGTCAAGCGAGAGAAAGCGACGGCGGGGAAACCCTTATTCCGAGCCTATGCTCCGAATCGGAGGTGGAGGGACCGTGTCCGCCCGCTGGGAAGTGAAATCGGAGAGAGTGTCAAGACTGAATGGCGACAAGAAAGCAAGACAGCATAGGCCCTCTAGTAGCAGGAGGCGGAGAGAGTTCGTGACGCTGCCCAGCAGGGTGCAGAGGTCAATGGAAGAGACAGCGAGGGGGTTGGGGGGGTGAAGGGACGGCGCGTCAGACCAAAAAGCCAGACGCAGACTGGACCTCGCCTTTTATTCTTCCGTCCAGGATGAACGAGGGGCACATTCTGACACTTTCGCTCCTCCGTTAGAAGGGTTGCCCCTTGTTTATTTATTTTTTCTTTTAAATGCTCGTTTTGTTGTGTGGAGTATGGTGGACCGTCTGGAAGTCCCGCTACGGTGGCCGACCTGTGTGTGAATGGGAGGGACGGTGCGGTGTTGAGGGCTTGTTGACGTCAGGAGGGTCTGCTCCCCCCCCTCACCGCCCGGTCTGGACAGTTCTCTGTCTGTCTGGGCGTTGTTATGGCTGCCGCTTGCTGCAGACACGTCTGGAGCTTTTGTCCCTCGCCGCGTTTTTGCTTTTCGTCTGCTCGCCCAGCGCCCGTCTGCTACCTTTTTCTGACCTTGTACGTTCCGTCTGGAGTACCGTTTCGGTGCTTGTTCTCGTCTGCGGACCGTTCTGCGTTTGTACTTATTCTGCGCTGTACATTCTGTGTTTGTAATTTTATGTTCGCTACTTTTGTCGTGTTAGTGGTCGTGTTCTGCTAGAATATTCTGTGACTTTTTTTTTTGTCTGTAAACATTTTTACTTGTGCGCTGTTTTCGTCTGCTCGGCATCGTCTGCGTTTATTCTCCTCATTTATTATCTCCTCAGCTCTCAGAACTATTCACTGACTCCGAGGTCAATGCCCTTTCGTCAGCTAACCGCCGCCGCCCGCAATTGCGAGAAATTTCACCACATTAGCCGTCGTTTCCCTATCATGCAGGAGGAATTGCTTTCCCGCCCACGTATCCGCTCCGTAACATGTCCAGCCAGCGATTTTCGAGCGATACATTCTTTCTTTTTTTTGGATTTCTGTCCTACGGCCATTCTGACAAATGACCCCCTCTTCCGCCCTAACGTCTTATCACCGATCGCCACCGTTAGGCTTAGCGCAGATCGCTATCGAGCCAACATCCGGCGTTTCTTTTCTTTTTTCTTCTTTTTCTAAGTGAATCCGCTAAAACGGGATTCACCGCTAACAGGCCGAAAATACGACACGGAAAGGCACATTCGTGACTACGGTTCCTCGCGCGCAGCGCACCATTAGCACGACCGATTATTCAAATCACCTGCTCGAGTGGGCCAGGTTGGGATGCGTGGCCTCAGAGAACCTTGTTTCATCCCTGCGGCTCGCTTCTTGTAGTGTCTTCTTTTTTTCTTTTTGGTCTTCTAAGTGTTGGACTTCATGACACGCGCATGCGTTGTTCGCTCAGTTCCGTAATTGTCCCGTTAGAGGGCGTCTGGTCACGTGGCCAGGATCCCTTTAGCCGAAGTCTCCTGCACGACATGTTTTTCGCCGCGGGCACATCTGTCTTCAATGGTCCGGGGTGTGGAGCAGACGTTTCCCGTCGGAGGATGGGATGAGTTCTCAGATAAGGTAGAGGGGCTGGAAGATGCTAGACCGCGGTACTCCCGGAATGGTAGCCTGGAGGGAACCTTCAGAGGCATCTACTCTCGTAACCTGTTCAGAAAACAGAAAAAAAAACGGTACGAATGTTAAGGCGGGAGCGTTTCTGGGACATCCTCGGTTCATTGAACCACAAGCTCGGTGGGTCTTGTAGTCCGCGCACCATGGCTTCTTGGCCCCTGTTTTATTCGGTTTGATTTACGGGGCTTAACGACAGCGGACACGTTAATGCGGGCAAGTTAATGCGAGCTCATTCATGGGATGAAATCCCAGCTTGAATGGTACACGAGCGTTCCCTCTTATACGGGACTTGACTGTACCGTACTCTTCACTGTCCGCTTCCCTTCTTCGAACGTCAAGAAGCTGCGCTCTGTCAACATGCTTTTGATCGACTACCGCCAGTGGTCATCGGAAAGTGAATACAAGATCGCTTATAGGAAAGAATCTGATGGACTCGTACAGAGATGTTCCCTTTTAAACTGTACACGACTGTACCGTACACTGAAAGCCATAAAGAGGTATGAATAGCACAGTGGTTATTCCTTTGGGTCTTTCGGGTCTACCACAACCATCAGGCCCTTATAAGACCAACCATTACACCATCTGAGGTTAGTCCCATAGATGTCGCCGGCAACAGTTAGTCCCTAAGCACTTGATATAGCAGCAAACGCTGCATGTAATCCCGTTTTGTCCGCCCCCGGATATAGCAATACAGCAGCGCTTTAGTAAACACTGCTCTCCCTATTGATCATCGGACCAGGAAACTCCGTATCCGTCTGCGGCAGCCCGCGCGCCGTGCAAGGTCATTACCTGCAATGTCAAGATCCCCGCCCGAAGCTCGCGGCACAGACTGTGTTTTCCTGCCCAACGCAGCCTACCAGCTGCCGCGGAGCCGTGCCATGACGACGACTGGCGCCACAGCGACGACTTCATGGGTGCGAGCTAGACAGACCGTAGCGCACAATGGCCTCCCCTCTCGGCCTCTAGTCCCCAGCGCCGAATGTGTCTCTCCCGCCATTTGTCTTTGAGTTTTCTTTTTTCCTTTCCCGCCACAGTGGCCGTAGAGACCTTATAAGTTCGCGCTAGGTGATGCTGTGTGGCGAACGCACAATGCCGCATTGTGCCTTACCCTCGTTGATGGAAGATCTGCTTATTTCCTCTTGTGTGTCCAGCTCTTGCTTTCTCTCTCTCTCTCTCTGGAAGTACCAGGCGCGAGCAGTTGTTGCCTCCTATCCGCTCCGGAGTGTGGATTACGCGGAGGCTACGGCTTCGACTACGGCTGGCATCTCTTCCTCACCTCCTCCTCCCCCGCCGAGCTTCCGGAGAGTCACGTGACTTTTAACAGCAAAGCAGGACCGCGCAGTGCAAGGGAAGGTGTCTGCCGTGACAGCTGACAGTCCGCGCAGGAGTTGACGTCCTCAGTCCTGGTCTGTCTCTCTGCCCCTGTGGCGTTGAGAAAGGCTGTCCTCTGGAGGACTGTGCGGAATCCTCCAACCGTGACGAGATTGAGCCGCCCAGTGGGGAAACGAATGCGGCCGATGAATCAGCGCCGCGCAATGCGCTGTCCTGGAGTTGGTTCCAGAAGGTGTGCGATGCTGTTGTTCCTGTTGGAAACTGCGCGCGCTTTTTTTTTTGTTTTTCGTACATTCTGGGCTCTCTCCTCTTTATCTTCGAGCGAGTTTCTTCCTTGTTTGCGGCTGGCAAATGCTGCCTCGTCAACCTGAGCTGCAGCTGGGTGTGGTTGGTACTTGGCGACGAGGATGTCTCCGCACATGCGCCGTTGTCACTGCTGCTCGAGGCAGTGTCAGTCGAAACGTCTGAGTTAAGTGGGCTTTGACATCCCCTTTGTTAGGTCGTCTTTCTATTTTCTTTCTTTTTTTAAGAAAAGGGCGGAAGACACAGTGTCGCCGATGGTTGACTTTTCTGGAAGCTTTCATTTCGCCCAGCTGAGGACTCTTGGAATATCCTTGTCAGTCAGTCCTCTGGAAAGCAAGAGCTGCTCTTCAAACGTGTCGCGTGTTGACTGCGTTGGCTGTTTTTTTTGTTTTGTTCTCTGTAAGGCGTCCCTCTGTCGCTGTGCAATGTCAAGCGCATTTCACTGAGGAGTGACGTGGTTCTGCAGCTGGCAGCGAGCCGCCTTCGTTTCAGTCGGCTTCTGGGGACGTAGCATCCGGGCACCGGATGATCTGAGTCGACTTTACCTGCCCTCGGAAGAGGCGTTCTTGGTGACAAAGTATTCTTCTCGTCGGGAATGTGTGTTCAGGACAGAGCCTAGACTGGCTTCACAGCCTAATTCCTTTTCTGATCCTTTGATCTCCTTATCACGTCAACTTCCTGCCGAAACCCGTACATCGAAATCCCTACCGAAAGCTGTTCAGTGACGTCTCCCCCGGCAGAGCATTTACGAAGTACGTCAACAAAAACCTAAAAGCAGGCAGTAGGTACGCCAGCGCCGATGCATGGCACTGGGGGAGATCTTCTTAAACAAAGTCATTGCAAACGGAGAGTACTGCCCGCGCGTACTTCACAAGTGGTCTCTTGCCAGGCGCGAAACACTTGTGTTCAGCAGATGCATCCACTGCCAGGAATACTGGAGAGTGGATCTGTAACACCTTATATCGGCTTGCCCATCTTTCTCGCGAGGGACGCACGAAATTCAGGACACACCACATGACGAAATTACCTCCTTAGCACAGCTGATACGATCTAGCACCGTCGCACAACAGGCCATCGCTGCGTACGGGGGTGAATGTGGCCTGCTTCGAGTAGTGTAAGATAGGTCGACTGACTTACAACGCGTAGTGTGAAGGCTGTGAAAACAACCGATTGAATGTCCACTCCCATCCCTCCTAATTACCGAGCAGCGGCCTAGTGTCATCCCTCCCTTGCAATAAAGGCTTCATTCATTCATTCATTCATTCATTCATTCATTCATTCATTTCAGAGCGACAACTGTAGGGCATGTTTTTCAGTTTTGCGGTGCTGACGTAGCACCGCGCCACGTTGATTGGTTACCATGGAGTGACGTCATTCCTGACGTTACTGCATGCTCTCCAATCAGCGTGGCGCAATATGCGCTGCGCCGTGCTGATTGGTCCGGGCGCAGTAACGTCACGTACGTGACAGCACAGCGCCATGAAGTGCATTCTTTCGAGAAGACAATAATGAATCAATAATATGCAGCTTACCAGCACAAAAAGCTCTCGCTGAATCTCGCGCTACTCTGTGGTAGCCTTTCTGTAAGCCTCTATTTTTTAAGAGGTTCCTCAGCTCCCTGTCAGTACCACTGTCTTTTGACTGCACTGCTTGCTTCTGATATTCCGTGGTGCTTCAGCAGCTGTGCCCAGCATTCTTGAATCTGCTTCTGATATTCCTTGGTGATTCACAGCTGTGCCCAGCATTCTTGAACCTGCTATTTCTTCTACTTGCTAGGTTTACTGTTGAGAACCGCTTTCTTGAGCTGTGCGCTATTCTGGGCGAGATATGACAGCGGCGAGGGAACGGCGAGCAACACCAACAGTCAGCTGTTGAGTTGCGGCGTGTCATGGAATTCACACCGCACAGAGCAGCAATAGACTACCTTGCTCAACGCCGTAGCAGGCTGCAAATGTCACCATCTCTTGTGGCCAGTGTCGTCAGTGCATTTGAAAACAGCAGTCGAGATTTGATAAACAAAAACAAAATGACACGTGAGGGTATGCGACTTGCTCACAGTATCAGGCACTGAGCAACAGTATTAAACGTTATCTATGCTTGTTTCTTGTGACTCCAAATGCAATTCGGCCAGCGGTGTACAGCGTTGGATACTGGCTGACAGAGGCTGACTGAGAACGTCGACTTTTTCGTCTAGCTGGCCTCTCTGGAACGTTCACTTTCTATTCTACACGTACTTGATGCGGGGCATAAACGAGGCGATAAATTCCTCTAGTGACATTAAGTTAGTGAGCTTAAGTTAAGGACAACGCAGAGAGCTATGGAAAGAAAAATGATAGGTGTAACGTTAAGAGATCTGAAGAGGGCGGAGTGGGTGAGGGAACAAACGCGGGTTAATGACATCCTAGTTGAAATCAAGAGGAAGAAATGGGCTTGGGCAGGGCATGTAATGCGAAGGCAAGATAACCGGTGGTCCTTAAGGGTAACGGAGTGGATTCCAAGAAAAGGCAAATGTAGCAGGGGCCGGCAGAAAGTCAGGTGGGCGGATGAGATTAAGAAATTTGCGGGAATACGGTGGCCACAACTGGCGAAGGGCAGGGTTAATTGGAGAGACATGGGAGAGGCCTTTGCCCTGCAGTGGGTGTAGTCAGGCTGATGATGATGATGATGCCGGGCATAAACGAGGCGATAAATTCCTCTTATGACATTTTTGGTTAATGGCGCTGGTTGCGAATAGCGTCTGCGAAACGAATCTCCTAATTAGGTCAGCGCCGCGACGATGTGATCTTTCGTGGCATTCGTGACGCATTTTTACATGTCCGGTATATGTGTGCTCCCTGTAGGCAGGGGGAGTGGGCTTTGCCGGTTTACCCCCCACTTGGGCAATCGCGTATGGGATCCGCTGACGTCCGACGTCCTGGGTAAACGTGTAATACCTTTTGCTCCTGCGGTGATATGCTCGGCGAAGTTCACTGCAAGCGTCAAGTCTTAGAATTGCAAAAGTGCGCCGCGCTCGGCAGCTGCCCGTCTCCGCGGTCATAGCCGTTCCCTTTCTCCCGTACCGTCAGCGCCATAGCCGTGCCATTTCTAACGAAATCGCCGCCTCTCACCATCTTCGGACTGCCGTCCTGTCGCGTACGGGGGGCTGAGTTGGCGTCACTTTGCCCAGTCGTGCGGGCCTCCATCAACGACGCGGCGCCTCACGTCGATTTCACGGAGTCGTTGACCCGCACGAGGCTCTAATGATGACGTGGTGTGGTTAGGTAACAGGAGAGAGATTCCATGTTGAATGCATGTTCGCCGGTTCCTTGCCCCGATGCAATCGAATGATGTGTTCTTTGTTTAGAGTGTTTTAAAATTTTTTTCAGCGACTGCTTGTTGGGTTTTAACAGTTTAATGGGTTTTAACGGTTTAAAAAGCTGTGTATAGGCAGCGCTATTGTTATGCGCTTCGTGTTCTCTGTTCAAATGCGGTTGTACTCGCGTGTCTAAAATGTCATAACTCGGCGAATATATCTCAGTCGGAAAACGCATACAGTTATAAGAATACCTTGCTTAGAAGCGAAAAAAAAATGCCTCTTCGTTGTAGCGAGTTTTTTCGGAACGAACAGTTCGCAATAGGCGGACATTGCGGATCGCTCCGACCGCGTTCGCAGTGGAATGGTCATTCAAACGGCCTGTCCTGAGAAAACATTTTTTGTTATTACAAAATGTAGAAAGGCTAACCTTTTGCATATATACTTCTCCTTGAGCCGCTTGAGGCTGATGATGATGATAATGTTGAGTCCTTTGTGCAGTGCTAGCAGCATGAGTTATCTTGGCCCGTTTCGCTACTTCTATTGTAAGCACAGGATAAGCGCACGTGTATACGGCATTGAGCCTTTCGCAGGTGTACACCTGTGCATACGGACGTTTTAACAAAAATGAGTGGGTGCGGGGAAGACTGTATGGACACCGGGAAATGCGGGAAAAAATAGTAGACCAGACACTAAAAAAAAGTTAGAATGCTGCAGCACGATGCCTCTTCGGGCATCAATACTCGTCTCTCTCGCTCAGAAGCGTCGAAGTGAAGACGATTTTGAGGAGAGCATTCTCAATGGGCGCGTAAACAAGACGCTTTCAATCCCGCGCGAGGCAAACGCAGTGGCAGCGGCGGCTTTTGTCTCCTGAACCGCATTCCGTCGAAGTCATCCGCGCGATATGATCGCCTTGTTTCTGCGCCGCTTACGACAGCGATTCGTGGCAGCAGCGACGTGTCGGCGGCGCCTGGGAGTCGCGCGCCTCCTCTCCACTTCGACGGAGGTCGCGCGCGATTTGCGGGGAAGCCGACCTTAACCTGGCTTTTCTTTGTCCGTCCGACATGCTTATTCTGTCTTGACATGCATAGAAAGGATAAGAATGTCACAAAACCGCTCGAAACATAGCACTAACTGTATGGTGTATGGTATGGTATGGTATGGTATGGTATGGTATGGTATGGTATGGTATGGTATGGTATGGTATGGTGGAAGCCAACCTTGACCCGGCTTTTCTTCGTCCATCATGCTTCCACGCCATAGTGGAAGACACCGAAAGAATAATTTCTAACGCCTGGAGTAGATCGCACGAAATACGAACGTCTTTCTCAATGTCACATGTATCGCAGTACGGCCGCTACGGCCAGGGACTCGATTCCAAGACATTGGGCTCATCTTGCGAATGCAAAAGCTGTGACGATTTGGGTTCTGAAATATTTCATTCGCCTTTAATTCATTTACTGGCTTACATAATCAAGTGTGCGTCCAGGTCTGACCGTTTATTGTGCATAGGAGTTAGGAATTGTGCACAACGTGTGCAGAAAACGTAATATAATAGCATATGGCATAGATCATTGCAGTCTTGAATCTACGAATAATCGTTACACAAGTTAGTTTTTTGAATCGCATTGTTTGGCGTTCCACCTATCGGCAGATTGGATCCGAAGAGACGTCCGAACTTCCTGTTGGAGCCATTTAATGTTTGAATCGGGGGTGAAAAAAAAAAACATAGTGAGCGAAAAAAAGTGAACGTTCCTTACCGCAGCCACGACAGACGGACCAGGCTCCCACGAATTTTCCGCTATTGTTTATTTGTGTACTTTAAGGGCATGGACCTCGACATTACATTTTTTTCTTCCTCTTTGAATAAGCTTTGTCGATGTTTGGCGATGGCTGTACAACATACGCATTTTTTATAACCCTTCTTATTTGCATATGTGTGCAAAACCCGTGTACATCTATTTATAAGAAAAAATATTGCCCGGGCAGAGGCTGTTTAAAGGCTCGTGCTACATCCCTCATAATGTGACATAGGAAGGGCGCACACACAACCTTACGAAGGGGGTGAGATTTTAAACAACAAAAAAAATGCGGCTGCTCTGTGAACATCCCGACCAAGTAACGAAGAGGGTAGGGAAAAGAAGTTGAGGAAAAAAAAAACAAAAAAACAACGAACACAAGCAACGTATATCACCACCTTGCGGGTTGCCCCTTGCACCTTGCCCGTCCTTCGACAGGTTGCGGCGTCGTTTGTGTCGGCAACCTCTCGATGCGTGCGCGACCTGATCAACCCGCATTTTCCCCCGCTCCTTTCACTCTTATTTGTGTTTCATTTTTCTCTTTATCCATCATTCACCTTCTTTCTTCTCTTCTTTCTTTCTACCGCCTCACCTCCACTCCTTTACCCGTAGCGTGCCATCTGTTCGCACCTCCTCACCCGCGTTTGCTGGCTCGGTTTGGTTTGGCTGTGTCTCCTAACACACACCCCTTCCCGTATCTTCAGAGCGCCCTCTGTCTAGCTGTGTATACTATTTAACCGCTTGTAGCAACGCCGACAGCGCCTCCCTGTTGTCATCGCAAGGCACGGGCGCACATGCCACAAAGATGCGAACGAAACACGCCGTGCTGTATTACGCGCTGTCTCCTCGTATGTGTGTGTTTGTGTCACATATCTATTGTACACGAATCTCCCGAGAATGGCGTCGCTTTGTGGGAGATTCTTGGAGTCGAGGCAGGAACGCTGGGCTGGATGTATGGAGGGAGGGGTCTCAGGTGAATCGAAGCAGGTACGCTGGGGATGCGTAGAGGCTGCAGGGAGGGGTCTCAGGTGAATCGGTCGCTGCTGAATGAGAGCTACGGCTTTCATCCGTACCCCCCCCCCCCCCCCCCTCCTCTTGCAAGGGTGTCCGTTGTTGCGTGCGTGGCTTCTTCTCCGCTGCGTTCGGTAATCGGAGTCCTTAGACATCGGCGTGGAGGATGGCGACGCTGAATCCTCCTCGACCCTTTAACCCCAAACCACGTGACACACGGGTCCCTTTAAATCGCGTCTCTACCTCCATGTCGCTGGATTCACCGACCTCGACTCCTCCTTTCGATATCTCGTTTTGTTTTTTTTTGTTGTTTTTCACTTCGTATCTATAACCCACGTCCTCTTGTATGTTGTATCGATCGCACTGCGACTGAGTATAACTGCGGGTTGGGGGCGATGCAAGGTGCACCTTTGTCGTGACAGGTGGGTCGGGGGTTCACGCAGTGGGAAAGCGTCGGATCTTAACCTGCCTACACCGTGCGCCGCTCACACCCCTTTCCCCCTCTTTATTTCGCGGGCCTTCTAGCTGTTCCCGGGTTGGAGCAAACGATGCGTGAAGGGAGGTTACGACCGCGTTGAAGGTCGCTAGGTGCCGCTATAGGTCCCGCATATTAATGGCGCCAGTCCTGCAGGGGCATGCTTTTGCCCGTGAGGGAAGGGGTCAAGATAGCGGGGTCGAAGACAGGCTCGACTCCAGATGCTCGAGCGAGGTATATACCGGGCGCCGGCAGCCCACATCCGTTCGGCCGTATGGCGGACCGGCGGGCGAACCCCTCCGCCGAATGTGACGGCGAGTAAATGACCCGAGATTAAAGGGAACAACGCGGGGGAATGGGCGGAATATGTGCCTCTGCGCTTTTTGAGGCCTTGGCAGGTTGGCAGGGAAAGCGGCGTGGCTTTGATCGCACCTCTGGTAATTCATTTACCGTCGCTGACGCGTTGTTTTTGTTTGTTGTCCAAAGGACGATGGCTGCGTGGTTCGTATACATTTGTATGTGTAACACGTTGGTTAGAAGGCCATAGCCTACTGATCTTAACGTGGGTATGGACTGCTGCTAGCTGTAGAGTCGGCAAAATCTAGGGTTAGCAGTGCAACTGGACCTTGAGGTCCGCTCAGAACTTGCAGTTTGTGGCGGAATCCATGCAGCTTCAGGGATACGTGCAACAGAAACCACTCAGAGGTACGGATGCAGGTCTCTTAAACGCAGTTCTTTGGCGCTTAGTTATCTTGGGCCATGAACGGGTCACGGAACTCCAGGAACAAGTGCTACTCAAGGGGAAAGTGTATCTCGTCATGTTAAGTGGCGGGGAATATGGTTTAGTTCCGAAATCTCCAGGAACTCGTCAGTTGCAAAAGGAATCCTTGATTTGTGAAGATCTTGGAAGTGCGTTAGCAGCGAGACGCCATTGCGTAATGTCTTAGCTATGGGTGCAGTTCTTCGTCCTCGAGGAGGGTCCGGTGCGCCCCGTTAACCCATATTCCTCTGTCTTGTCCCTGTTTCACAGGAGTGGGAGCTCCAGGTTCTGGACAAGCTCGGCTGGGATGTAGCCTCTGTGGTGGCCAACGACTTTGTCGACCATCTGGTGGCCATGCTGGGCCTCGCCGACGACGGCGACACCGTGCGGAGGCACGCGAACACCTTCATCTCCCTCTGTGCCACTGGTGAGTCCCCTCTTCTCTGACGCCTGCGATTGCTCATAGGTGTCATCACACTCCAAGCAAGAAAAGAAGTGCTGAACGGGCTGCAGAGGACAGTGGCTTGTGAACAGTGTTCTCCGCAGCCATTACTCGTTTTAATTGCAAATCAGCATCAGCGACCATTTGCCTTCCCAAGGACTAACGTTCGCTGTGTAAGGACTGTAGAGTTCTTAAACCGCTCCGTTTTTTTTTGTGTTTTTTTGGGGGGGAAGCGAAATGCGAGAAAAGCATGTGATCTGTGCGATGTCAGCGCAGGATAAAGAAGCCCAGGTGATTTAAATTAATCCAGAGCCCTCCATTACGGCGTTCCGCATAGGCGATGTGTCATTTTGGGGACGTAAACCACACACTCACATGTTCGTATATGTCCCATTGTATCCAATGATGGCTGTGATTTCATGGCATACCATCCTTTCTTGAACGACTTACGGCCGTAAAGATTTCTTTCGGGCCCTTTATCACGGGCGGCATATCATCCAGAACGTAGTCAAACTTAAGAGGGCGAGGGAACTTTCCTACGCACGTCTTGACATTTTACGTCGCCTTGATTGGCTACATTACCTAGCAGGAAACCTAGTGACCTGAGAACTTCGGATAGAGACGTTACTTCTAGTATAGTCAGCAGTATTGCGTTAAATTTCCAAGGGTTTGCAAGAACCGCCATGGGGGCGATATCGATCAGCGTCGTATCCTCAACCCAGTGGCAGATCTACAAGTGTACGGTAGCTTCGTTTTCTGGAATTTTCCTAACTGGTTCTTCCAGTGTGCACTTCTGTCGCGAGTGTTCCGTTTAGTGCCGTCGCGCACAGCCTGGGTTCCTCGTAATCCCCGTCAGCGTTTTGTGTGCTGGAAGAGCTTCAACGCCAAGACCTCTTAACCGCCTCTTAAGCCCGCCGCTATCACTTAAGAGTGGTCCCCTCAGGGTATTGATGGCCTCAGCAACTTTGCTATAGTTTGGTCGTTGTCTCGACCTGCTGCAACGCCGCACCTCGTTCCTTTGGCGGCCGTATTTCCTACGCAACTCTCCCTGCTTCTTCGAGGTTCTCTCCGCGGCGTTCAACTGGACAAGTGTGGCTGTATACTTGTACAGTACGGTCCATTGTTAAAGGGAACATGTGATCGCGTGCCTAACGCGCTTCACGAAGCGCTGCCGCCTAGATGCGGCGAAAATAGGCGGTATCAGGTGCATGCGCGGAATGATCAGTCGTCATGCTTACGGCGCATGCGTCTTGTGCCGGCAATTCCCACAAGGTATCGGCGGCAGCGCCCCCGCGAAGCGCGGAGGCCGCGCGATCGCATGTTCCCTTTAAGAGTGGACCGTACTGTACACCGCTCTCGTATCGGCGGCGGTATGTAGTGTAATCGGCGCGCCGAGTTCATTCAAGGAGCAGCGGTTTGACAGCATCGCACTACTCTGCAGTGTTTGCACCCCTCTCGCCTTCGCGACCGCTATCTCGCTATACACAAACGCGGCGCCTGGTAGTTTTTCTTCACTGGCCGCGACAGCGATAACGTCTCAGCGAACTCCGCGCCGAGGGACGGCATCGGTCGGTGTGATTTACTGCGCGTGATACCCTCGTCACTTGGACGAGGAAACTGGGACGCTCGCCTTAGCTGGGCCTGTGCACTCTAAACACGAATTATAGCCAGTATGGGAGTGAAAAAGGAGTAAAGTTGTCCTTTAGCGCGCTCCCTTTTAAGGCGAGAGCCTTTAATGGCTCCTACTGTAACGCTAAGAGATCGGAAGCGGGCGGAGTGGGTGAGAGAACAAACGGGCGTTAATGATATCCTAGTCGAAATCAAGAGGAACAAATGAGCCTGGACAGGGCATGTAATGCGAAGGGAAGGTAACCGCTGGTCCTTAAGGGTAACGGAGTGGATTCCAAGAGAAGGCAAGCGTAGCAGGGGGCGACAGAAAGTTGGGTGGGCGGATGAGCTTAAGTTTGTGGGGATACGGTGGCCGCAACTGGCGAAGGATAGGGTTAATTGGAGAGACGTGGGAGAGGCCTTTTCCCTGCAGTGGGCGTAGTAACGCTGATGATGACTGTTGTCCGTCCGTTAACAAAGCGTGTCACACGCGTTTAACTCGGGAACTAAGAAAGATAGAAGAACATTAATGGTTGCTTCAGATAGAGCAGGAAACAATGAACCTAGAAGCCAAGTTTGATGGCTGTAGAGTAATTAGATAATTAATTATAGGCAGAAATGCCGAAATTGCGTCGAAATTGCGCGGACGTCGATATTGCCACGGAAACGGTGTGACGTCACATCCTCCGGAACTCGTCACGGCATAGTGAAAATTGCCACAGCATGGTCTGGAAAACGTCGGATGTGTGTCAAATTAGATTGAAAAATGTGTATTTAAGCGTAATTAACACTTAAGGTCCCCGAAAGATGTATAATTTGGATATTGATACAGCCACGGGAACGGTGTGACGTCACATCCACCGGAAGTCGTCACGGCATAGAATCCTCGGCTTTCGCCTCTCAACACTTTAGTTGCCAAAGTGTCCACGCAATTTTAGGGGCAGGGTGCGCTGCCCAAGTCCCGGTGTAGATTTCGATCACTAAATATTACTGTTGAAATTGAAGCCATATTTCCACTGCAAAGCAGTAACTTGATGCGATTAGAGAAAGGAGGAGGGTTTTTAATGTGGCACCGCAGATATTGAGGTAGAAACCTCGGTTAAAATCTTCGTAACTAGTAAAACTTCGCGTGTTTTGAAGAGGGGAACCTGTTTGCGTTGCAAACCATAACTATTTCGTACTTTTAGAGATGAAAATTACGCCGGGGTGTCGGCAACATACCTTACATGCTACTACAAAAGAAAGAAGGCATAAAAGAAATATATGAAAAAATACAAGGCAACTGGGCAGATCAAACAGATTAGAGAGTAATACAAGACGGCTAGAAACATAATGTAGCAGGTCGCAGTATCAGCCTACAAAATAACTAAAGCAATGAAGATTTACAGATGCTAATATTAATAAAGTTTAACCGAATTCACAATGTCTCATAGCACGCTTCTGTTGAAACTTTTTTTTTTTTTTACTGATCAATATAGATCCGCATTTCCGAGTGGTATAGTGGAGACGTGAAATATGTGGAGTCGGCCTAAATCTGTTTTCGTCACTCTGATATCTGAATCTTACGTGTATTTAAGTGTCAATGAACATTTTCTGAATTACAGGGGAAGTTTGATTTTTTTACCAGACAGCTTTGTGCGCCTGGTAGGATCGAGGGGTTCGATGTCCTCACAGGCCGCGAGGGAGTGGGGAAGTCCCTTCGTGACTGCCGCATGTGCAGAGAAGGGATCATTGAACTGGTTGCGACCGAAGCGAGCCGGCGCCACGCCGCGCTGGGTATTGTTCATCGCTCCCCCACCTATATACGTCGGACCGCATTGCGACACCCGCTGTCCTTATTCTCCGCTGCAGCAGTTCTCTCTAGGTCTCAAAAAGAGTGGCTCAGTGGTTACGGCGCTCGGCTGCTGTCCCGAAGGACGCGGGTTCGATCCCGGCCGCGGCGGCCGAATTTCGATGAGGGCGGAATCCTAGAGGCCCGTGTGCTGTGCGATGTCAGCGCACGTTAAAGGACCCCAGGTGGTCGAAATTTCCCGAGCCCTTCACTACGGCGTCCCTCATAGCCTGAGTTGCTTCGGGACGTTAAACCCCAATAAACCAAACCAAACCAAACCAAACCAAACCAAACCAAAAAGAATGATTGCGGACAGATGTGGTGGATGGCAGTTCGTTTAGGGTTATCCGACTCCCTTCGAGGTTTGTTTCTAGACCGACAATTTCATTAGTAACGAAATAGTTGTTTCTTGAAAAATAATTAACACTCAAGTCGCTGTTTGGTGCCTGAAAAATAGGAACATAGGAAATAGAAAATAGGAAGATAGGAAAAATAGGAAGATATTGTAAAGCAGAGTGGCTTGTTGGGCGAGTTGGTTGAGCATATCATGAAAAAATTGGCAGTGGTTTAGCTCTGGTTAAACCTGGAAGATTGCGAAAGAAACGAGGAGAAGAGAGAGAAAGGCGATGGAGAGCGCGCGGCAGTGGCGGCGGCCCCGGCACGCTAGCTATGCGTACTGCGCATAGCTACTCTCTACTGCGCATGCGCAAGTGGCGAGCGCGGCGGCGGCACCTCTGAGTCACCCGCGCAGCGACGGCGGCAGCGCGCCAGCTGTGTGCCGTGTTACGTCACTGCTCCTCGCGCATGCGCACTATGGCCTTTCCTCAGCTCCGCGAAATGGCCCGGCGACTCGCGTAGTGTTGCTTTCGCAACAAAAACAAGCGCTAAAAGACAAGAACAGAAAGAACGCGCGCAGTGTCTGTGTCCCATTCTTTCATTCATTGTCTTATAGCGCCGATTTTTTAAGATATTGTAAGCCACGAGTCTCGCAGTAGTGAAGAACGCGTGATTTACTGTCACCAGCCATGTTGTTTTCACGAGTACCGAACTCTAAGCTACACGGGTGTCTTTTGCCTTTTTCCTGCGTTGGTACGCGGCGACACGGCCGTCCTGACATCGAACCCACGACCTTCTCTCGCTGTCTAACGGGACGTCAAAGCCGTTCAACCTCCGCTGCGGGTCTTGAAAGCAATAATAAAGAAAAAAAAAAGAGATGGTGGCGTCCACGCGTGCCAAGCTGTTAAGGGGTTTAGGCACGCGAGCTGTTTGACCAGGTGTTGCTTGCTAATCTGTAAAGAAAGCTAGATATAGAGCAAGCCGCAGGGGAGACGGGGAAAGCCCGACGGTCCTTTGAGGTGATAGCACGCCAGCACTTATACGCGTAACGAAACTGGCTGCTAAAGTTCGAGACAGAAGGTTTCTGTCTACCCCTTGACGCTCGGCGTGTGCCTATCGAGTCTTCCATTGTGGGCCCTACCAGACGCGACGCCTTCCAACAATGGCTCCGAAACTTCTTCCTTTCTTCCCCTTGGCACACCATGCTCTGTGCCCGGCTATCCGACCCCCTCTCCCGGAACCATCACCTGCCCGAAACCGGTTTCTCCCGACAACAGCGGTCCCTTTAAGGATTCAACCCAGAACCGTCCCTTTAAAGACGACGCCGGAACCACATCAAGAGCGGATGCCAGCCGTCTAGAGGAGTTCTTTTTTCTTTTTTTGGAATAGAGGAAAAACGGGATTTTTTTGGCAGGAGGCGGAGAGGAGGTTGCTGAATCACCGTTCCATCTGGACTCAGGTTAGCGCCGACTGTGGTGGCGTGGTTACTTCTTGCGTGGTGTTATTCGTTTTCTTTTTTTAAACTGCGGTCTGGTCCGACGCGGCCAGATTGCGGTGTTAGCGTTGGGTGGCTTTCGGCGTGGCTTGCGGCTTCTTCGTCCTGACACGCTTCAGTAATCTCTCTCTCTCCCGTGTTTGGGCCCGCGGCAGGAAATGCAGTTTGCGTAAGCTTTTTGTTTTCTTATTATTTTACTTTCTTCGCTTCATTCTTCCCCAGAACGTCGTCTTTCATCTCGACCTTCGCAAGCGCAGAGCGCGTGCGTCATTCCATCTTTCCTGCCTATACAGGGGGATCGCGGGTGGTATCACACCGCTCCTTCTCTTCAAAGAAGCTCGTTCCTCCCTGACCTAACATCCTCGCCCGCTCACCGCTTACGACGTCCCTCTCACAATTTGAGGCCTGTCTTCTGTACCTAGCGCTGCTTGTCTTCTCCGCCTGCCACGCGAATTCGCTGCCTACACTACCTTACCCCCCCCCCCCCCCCCCCCTTCCGTACGCGCATATGTGTGTGTGTAAAGTATAGTAGTACAGTATGCCTGCCTGTGTGCACGCTTATGCCGCTTGGCGGCGCTGCGGACAATGGCGCGACATCCTCCTCACCCCCGTGGACAGATAGAACACCTGGACGCATCGAAGTAGTTCCCCCTTACGACCGCTTCTGCCCCCCCCCCCCCCTTTTCTCTGTTCTTCCTCCTCTCCTCTTCCAACAATGGTCTTTGGGCCAGCCGGCACGCGCCACACGCGTGCGCAGCGGCGACGCTTTGGGGGCCCCCGCGTCTTTTGTGTTTCCCTCCGGTCGCCGCTCTTGCATTGCGGAACAAGTTTTTACTTCTCTGTTTTATAGAAGACAGACGGGCCGGGCTTGTGTTGGCCGCGGTGTGGCCTTCCGTCGTATGCTCCCTCGTGGCCTTCTCGCTTCGCCCGTCGGCGTCGTCTGCTGTGCTTCCCTACGGGTTTGTTGCGTCGTCTGCTCGCTCGGTTCCCCGTCGTCTGCTGCGCGTAGTGCCTAGCCGTCGTCTGCTACGGTCTCTATGTCTTTAATCACTAGTCATTGTCGCGCTTTACCTCGGAGTTTCTGAAAAGTATTTTTTTTGCCCTGCGATGTGATTCGTACATTCGTCTCTTTGAAGACGAGGACAGAACCGCAGAAGGAGCTATATGCGAACTTTCGTCGTGTTCTATGATAGTACTTGGATATCGTTGTCTAGAGTCTGTGGCGATTTTTATACGATCAATTTAGGCTTAATCCACTCGGCCGTAAAGTTCTCTATGGCGATTATTTCTGCAAGCAAGTCGAAAGAAAAAAACGGGAGTTTAGCTGCTTGCTTGGTTCCTCTGTTATTGGCCATGCTTTTAAATTATGATTAAATCACCATTACTGCAGCATCAGTGCTAGCCCTGTCCGGTCAGAAAGCTATGCCTGGCGTTAAACCTTGCGTTATTATCTTCTGGAAGTCGTCTGCGAAGTTTGCCGTCCTCATAGCAGCCCTAGCGCCCCTCCAGTGGCCCTTTTCGTGCGTGTCCCTTTCCCAAGGTTAAGATAGTTAGGATTGTCAAGGCAGAGCTATTAGGCGAAGGTTGCGCTTCTATCGGAACTCCGGGAGTATGCGCGGTAGTGATATTCAAAAGGGGAGGTCCTCGCTACTGCAAACGGGATCAGCTAGGGGGCGCCCCGGGCGCTCATGGTGACGGGGGGGTTAGAACACCCCTCTATATCTCGAGGCGCGCGCCCGGACCCAGCTGTTTCCGGTCCCTCTCGGGCTGCCTGTTGTCGATCTCTCTTCATCTGCGCTCCCTTTCCGGAGGGTACGCACGCTTATTGATTTTTCGCCGCGGAAAAGAGAAAAGAGAGGGGGGGGGGGGTTATCCGCGATCCGACGCTTCTGCTATTGTTCGCCCCTCCGTGAAAGAAATAGCTTGCACGTGCCTAGTCTTTTCTTTCTGAGCGTGCAGCGTTTATCTATTAGAAGTAAAAATAAAATAATAAAGCCTACCTCCGTTCTTCTCGTCAGGCTTACGCAGTTAGCAGTGGGAGAGGTGGGCGAACCGGTCTGTCAGGGAGGCGAAACTTAGCGGGGAGGCTTTGATTACAGTAGGCGGCGACCGCAATGGGCATTACCTATCTACCTACCTCCCTGTGGAACTCGCACATGCCGGCCGGCTACCGTAAGCTGTGACTACTGTACGGTGGTGCCCGTCAGCAAGAAATAAAGGAGAAAAAAAAAGACCACGTCACGCACGCCAAACCCGCTTGTTAACTCTCCCTGCGATTGTTTCCTTTGCTCAGGTTTTGAAGGATTGGTAATTATTTATTTCGCCGTTTTTGTTTTGTTTTCGGGGGGGGGGGGGGGGGTGTTCCAGATGCTTTCTTGTCTTCTCTTAGTTACTTTGGCTTGGCTTACGTCGACTGCGAAGTACGCGGCTTCCGATTCGATCCTTTTTCTGCGGTTTTCCAGGACCTTTTTCTCGCTCTTATTGTTTTCCCAGGAGGTATACTGTGGCTGCTTATATTTTGTTGTTATCGGCTTTCCTGTGTGCTTTCTTTTTACTTTTTTTCTTATCGGCCCGCCTCGTCTCGCTACCGGCTTGGGCTCGCTTCGGATACGGAAGGCTTTTCCCATAGCCCCGTGCGCAGGCACTCGTCAGTGCAGGTATCCAGGTGCGAACCCCCCCCCCCCCCCCCCCCCCCCTCGCTTTTGCCTCAGTCGGTGATGCACATAGCGGTGCGTGCGCTAATCGTTTGTTTTTGTTTTTTTTTGCTTCCGGGCTCCCTGAATAGCTGGGACGGGACGTGTGCAGTTATCTCGGAGGCTGCTACTGCGTGTGTTACGTGCTGGATCGACCCCCCCCCCCCCCCCCCCCCCTCCCTCTCCTGCGCCATGTGTTCGGCACGCGTCGACTGTTGAGATATTTACAGCTGCCGATCTGCGATGAAGACCACGGCTTTTGTGGGTTTAGTTTTAAAATTGGTGGTAGTTGTAGAGGTGTTGGGTGCCGTCGGCTGACGTAGTCGTCAGGTCGACTGGCTTTCCAACTTCCGATTGCCGCTGGGTGGTTGGTTGGCAGGTTTTGTGGGGTCGGCTAAGGCTGGCTTTGTTTGGTGTTGTTTTGTCTTCGTGTGTGTGTTTTCGCCCGCCGTTATTCACTTGTGCGCTCGACCAGATGTTCGCTGTGCGTGTGATTCGCCATTGAGATGACGCAACGCGGGTTGTTGTTGTTGGCCTCAAAATATGGCGCGTACCCACTGCGGAGATTGGCCAAGACACAGGCGGCGACTGACAGGGGCTCAAAATGTTATAAAAATGGAATAAAATAAAAAAAATATGACGGTAAGAATAAAAACAACAATAACAGTAAGTAAATAAATAATTCAAATTCAGATTTGTTGATTGAAATAAACTAATCAAACACTCTAAGATCGGTGACTGAAAGAGGGAACGGGGCGTAACGTGCCATATTTAGGAAGGTAAGTTGCTCCGCGAGTTGGTTCCGATATTCGATGACTACAGCGCAACGAACGGGACAAGAAGAGGGACACAGGCACACTCTAAGAAAAAAAGGTGTGATCTTAGTCTTTTTGGGGGGTAAAACACTTGTCGCTGAGCTGACACCTTTTTGGGGGTAAGGTTACGCTGTTTCTTGGAGACTAAGTATTTATGCTCTCGCACATAGAGTAATGTTACGCTCTAATAGCCTAAACTTGCACTGACATAAGAAGAGTAACTTTAAACCAGTTAGGTATAACATTACGCCTTTCTAAAAGGGGTAAATGTTAGCCTGAGGAAAGCATAAACATATCCTAGCATGCAAGGTGCAAGTTTGCACCTTTAGCAGGTAAATTTATGCTATTATAGAAGTGCAAAGTTACTTTGTCAAAGACTAAACTTATACTGTCATAAACAGAGCAAAGTTTGCACCCCTGTGGTGCAAGCTTATACCCTTACATGATGGATAAAGTTACCTTCTAGTGGTACAAAGTAATGCCCTACTGCAAGGGGTATCTATACACTACTCGGTGGTGTATTTATACTGTCCACACGAGAGCATTATTATCCTTCTGTAGCGTAAACCTGCCCACTGAATGCAGAACTAAAGTTGACCCATATGGTAGAAGCCCAAGTCTTTCTGGAAGTGCAGGCAGTGTCAAAATGTTGCGACGAATCTTTCATGTGAGATGGTCTGTGTCATTGTGTGTTCAGGTGCAGGTACTACTGCAGAATGTACACAAAGAATTCATAAACGAATGGGAGAAAGAAACATACCGTCATATTTATTTTGTCACATGCTACACCATATTACAGCAATGACCCTGGCAGTCTTTTTCATACAGGTGGAGGCAGTCTGTACCATGTATTTGACCTGCACAGAGAAGAAAACATATAATGAATTTTGCAACCACAAAGCTCAGACGACATGACCATGGGCTTAGTTAATTCAGGTCTAAAAGTGTAAACCACACAAAAGGCAGGGATAAATGGAAATGCATGAAAACAATGCCACAAGTGCAGGCTTCTGTTTATTATTGAGAACCAAAATCAGAAAAGATATGCAGGAAAAACAAAACATGTCCTAAATGGCAGCTACTTAATCACTCACATATGCTGACATTATCACAAGCACAGTGGCTTCTCAGGAAAAATCCAGAATATTGTGCCCAGCTGCACGGTCAGGCTGTAGGCATCCCGGATGCCAGACTAAGAAGAGGGTCATATCAAGAAACAGAAAAACATGTGCATGAAATGGAAGCTACTAAAAGGTGATAAAATGAAATGCCGTTTAACAAACCCTTCCCTCCATTCTCGTGTTTTTATTTCTCCGTATCTAGAGTGGTTAAGGTTTCATGCAGCCCTTGCTAACAATATGTCTCTGGTCTCTGATGCCATTATATGATTTGTTGCCCATACAGTGAATTTTCTTCCTAAAAGGGAAGTGTAGGTGATTATCTGAGCATCAATGAGTGATACTTCCAACTGTAATTTTCCCTGCATATATTACCTGTGAATTCATTTCCAATTAGCAAACAGCAGGAAGCTTGTCCCTGTGATGGCATTTTTGGGTGCATTCCATTGTCACAGCCTTTCGATACAGTTTAAATACCTGGTGAAAGGCCTATGCACAAAGGCTATGCACTATAAATCTTAGTGTACCACTCCTGGAAAACAAAGAAAAGCTTTCGGCTAAATGTGAAATAATAGCAAGGGCAACTTACACATCTAAAGAATTGTCTCCATGCATGAGGTAACGTCATACCCAAAAAATTATTTGGACCACATTATAATACAGATACTTTTTATTCACGTTCATAGCCTGTTTCATACTACACCTCTACATTATGCCTGTGCAAAAAGCTTTGGTTATGGACTGGCCTTCACTGACAGACTACATTAACTACACAAGCAGCACAGAACAGTCTCCTTCTAAAGCACTATTTTTGCTTGAGGAAATTACAAATCTCGTCTTCTTATTTAGACAGT
Source organism: Amblyomma mixtum (assembly GCF_055824585.1). NCBI lineage: Eukaryota > Metazoa > Arthropoda > Arachnida > Ixodida > Ixodidae > Amblyomma > Amblyomma mixtum. The sequence continues at coordinate 52,317,962 of NC_143020.1, forward strand.
GCTGCTTCTTCCAATGCTTGCAGCATATGCAGCAGCAGTAATTCTCATGAATTACATTTTGCTCGCACAATAGAATGTTACCTTTACACATCTTTTCAGATGCTTAGCATAATGAAATTGTAAACACTGACTGACAGCATTCAAGAATGGCTATTAAAACAGTTGCCTTCCATATCTGCTGTCACATGCAGTGCACGTGACCTTAATTAAATTTTAAGTTCACTCCGATGTGAAATGAAACTAATATGGATTCATGTGAGTTATTGGAAATTATTCACATCAGTGAACAGCACCTTCCTACTCAAAAAGTGTGAACAGTGCAAAGAAGATTAACAGCCTCACATAGCTGCATATCACATTAAGCTTCACATGCATAAACGGTGCTAGTCATATTAGCTTGGTAGCATGCCACCCTGCCAAGCATTACCATAACTGTGTCATTTTTTTCTGACGTCAGCAACATGGATTGTAGGCAGCGCCTCTCAAACTAATTCAGTATGAAATCTTTGCTGAAGTCCAGCCTACTTTTGCAGAAAAAAAACTGCATTTATACTTCATGTCATAAAAAGTGGTCACAATTAATCAAACCATTATTCAGAAATTCTTTCAGAACTAAGTCCTCGAAAACATTGAAAAGCTCTAAAATCTCTGTAATAGAATGGCTGCAGCTGTGCAACATAGCATACTATGTTCACGGATGGACATCAAGTGATGATGAACTTGCAACAATGTCCCAATTACATAAAAACATACATACCACACACATCTAGTCCCGGCCACTTGTACGGAATCCAGGCTGAACTTCGGTGCTAGGAGTGACAATGGTTGTGCACCTTTGCATCCCTCCTTCTCCCAGGTGCACTGCAATAGAGGCGTCATTTATAGCATTAGTGTAATGGTTAGTGATAACTTATATGTGCATTAAACCACGTAATGGCAGCACACATGCTCAAAAAACGACAGGAATAGTTTGAAAACGAGAAACAACTTTTGATTCCAAATTTTTATCCATTACAGCACTTGCCACATATTTATAACAGGCATAATTGACGCAGTGCACTGGCACAATAAGCCTAGACAAACTTCTACAACACAATGGCCTATTACCAGTGAATTGTCACTAAGTGCCTAACATAATTAACACATTTTCTAACAGCCACTGCAGAAAAAAGAAAGAACTATACTGTTACTGCTTACGAGATTGACAGTATTCATTACAGAATTTTTTTTTCGTTGACAGATTACCGCAGTGCAACCAAAATCCTTATTGTTCTAAACAGAAAAGCTTAGATACTAGCGTATTCTTCTATCCAACCTCTTAGAGCGACATCAAACCTAAAGTCTCACTCTTTCACAAGAGAATACAAGAGCACAAAAAGAGGTGACATAGACTGTTAGACTGTACGCTTTTGTGAGCTAATGTTTGGCCACCAACTAGCCCCGACCTTTTCACTAGTAAAAAGAACTAAACAAGTTCACTTTTCTCTATTAGTTCTCAGCCTGAGTGAAGAGCCAGTTACATATCAACTTAACACCATTAGCAAGCGCATCTTGCCATTCGAATGCAGTAAAACTGCTGGCATGATAAGTCACATTCTGGGTTAGCAAAAATATTGGAAGGTGTAAGCGAAAACGGCCGCATGCCAGGAAGCGCAGAGCACAAATGAGCTGCTAATTTCGTGCCTATGAATAAATAAATTTCACGTTTACTGTTTTATCGTTTGCTTGCTACTCCGTGGTAAAGAAAAAAAAATGACGCCGTCCATTCGCAAAAAAAAAAAAAAAAAGCGGCCTGGCAGAAGGAGTTGCCTTGCAGCGCTAAAATTATAAAGGGATTATGGTCCAATAAGAATCACATACAGTGCTGCAGTAGATGTGAGCACTGCGCGCAGTATGTACGTGCCACAGAAGCGCGCACACTAATTTACTCGCCCCTTTCTGAACGGAGACTGCGGTTTGGACTTACCTTACTGAATGGTCGTGAGCAGGGACAAATACTTGGCGTTGAAGAGACGACCGGCAATGTTCTTTCGCACGGCAGACGAAGGATCAGAGCCTGCAGCGAAAGAAAGCATGAGAAAGACGCCGGCAGATTGCGCCGCTGCGATCGTGTGTTGTACACGATAGGCTCCCTCCGGCCGCACGCGACCGGCTCAAAACAAGAAATAGCAACAAGCAGCGGCTCGCGCACACAATCCATGATAAAAAATCTGTACTGAACACACCATAACTTGATGGCAGGAAACAACCCGTATGACCAAACGAAAATGTCACTTACTTGTACGGTTGAAATTGGGCGCAAAGAATCCGTACGATGAGGGCGCCGCGACGATCTGGCGTGCGCTGTTTCTTTCAGACGTTGACTCTTTCGCGAAGATGTCGCCCACTGCAGCGTCACACATCGATGAAGCTTGCACGATGAAGTAATCGCTGAACAGAACCTAAACGCACACAGGCCCGTACTGCAAGATGAAGTGAGGAATGCGCGTCGCGACTTGCACGCACGGCACCCAGGCGCGGTAAACAGCGGCTTCGTCTTCGACTCTACGCGAGCGGCCAATCCAAATAGACAGGCACGTGATCTGAAGAGAGAGAAGGAAGAAACCAGGAGAAACTACAACCCATCGCCAGCCATCGCTTCCAAAGCTTGCTTCGCGCCATAGAGGAATTACAGAGGAGGTTTTCCTTCCTCCATGCTTCGTGCCTTTCTTTCGTTCCGCCGGACCCCGCGCTTCCCCTCTTTTCCTTTTCTCCGCTGACTGAAAGAACGTCTGCGTTCCCAGTAGTGTCCCAAGGTCAAGCCGCCCGCGTGGGGGGCGACAACCTTTGGTCCTTGCAATGTGCTGGTAGCTTATTATTTTTGCATGCGCCTCTCTGCCCTTGTGGCACGTATTTTTCCGCGCTTTCGGCCTGCGCACAACTCTTCCGTTATCGGAGACAACGAGCGCGGCGAGACTCGTCTTATCAGTCCTTGCAGTATCCCTTTGAAGCTTTTAATGCAGCCAGCTATTACGCAGTATGAATTACGCAGATGCTGCCGTAAATGTGTGGCGTATGCAACAGAATAGTTTTCAGAGCAGCTGCAGCTTTAAAGTTACGAGCATCATTCGGAAGTTCTCGTCAGCTCTCATTTACTACTGCGTACAGAAGGCACTGCGAAATATATATCAATAAACTGCCCTTCCTGTACTTCTAAATCAGTCATAGAACCGGCTAAGAAAGCGATGTGAATGCTGCAGCATTATTGATTCAATGTCAGGCACGGTAACAGTTTTAAATACTGATATTGCCGCGTGATATTGCTGCGAGAAATTTCAACTTTCTTTTGTGCTTATGGGGCCGCACGTGTGAGGAGAATCCGAAGAAAAAAACCGCTCTGTTCAAAAATAGTTTAACTCAATCGAAATAGACACAGCTGTAGAAATATCGATTTAATAAAGCCGCATCGAGTGATCAGAAGCGTCAGGCAAACAAAGGGGATTCACAACATTTGAACATTTGAGGATGATGGCGCATAAGAGGGCTTCAAACGACAGTCGACAACTGCTGATGCAGCAGTTCTCACCTCTCATCGTTCCAGTGTTCGCGAAGTTCTCAAAATATTTTCAAAATGGGTCAACAGAGCAGAAATGGAGCACTGCCAGCGCTATACCAGCAAGCATCCGTTAAGACGCTTCAACCGACTGGTTATTCGGGCGATTCCGTCTATTATACGCGCTTTCATTTTATTCAATATAGGCAGTTGCCACCGCTGAATTTATGCTTTTGTTAAAGATTGGTTCGTCAGTGCGATACAATGTGTCCTTTAGCTCAGTTTTATTTGTGCATACAAGACAAAAGTCTCAGTCATCCGAAGCAACTAACGATGATGAAGGAAAACCTGCCGGTTTATACGCCGTAGTTTCATTTATTTTCGAGCTTGGGTCTTCGGGCTGCGTCTATCTAGTGCAATGTACTGTTTAGTGCTTCTCATTAGCCTCTAAAAGAAAGAGTTATTTCCTGACGCATGAACCATTCCATAAGAATTCACAATGCACTGCCGCAATATAAGCGCCTTGATTACTGTTTCCTCTGGCACCCGGTTTGTTGCGGAATTCGATGCTTCCATAGCGCTACAGTTCGAAAAAAAAAAAAATGGAGGCAGTCAACTTCATTTCTGAATATCAATACTATACTTAAGTGCATTAAAGCTGCGCGGAACAACCTAAAAGCTAAAAGTTACGTACACGTACACTGAGTTTAAGCTAATTTCTGCTCTTGTAGGCGTGCAGCACAATTTCATACGCAAGAGAAGTTCGAATAGACTTAAATCGCGTTGGTCACCTCGCTCCCTGTTTATCAATTTAAAATAAGCTGAAATTGAATTGCTTCTATGTGAAACACTTGTACGCGCCAAAACATGATCAGGAAATGCAGCTATCTCGAAAACTGATTACTATGGGCTTCGCTATCTTGTGCCGAGAGAAAGGATCCGTACACTTGTTGGAAAGGAAACGTAGAAATGTCTTTTACGCTGCGTTGAGGAGTTTCCGAGCAGATGTACAAATGCTGGTGATCTCATAGTAGACCAGCAAAAGTGCGACTCTGAGGCCTGGCTCGTGTCTTGGTAAAAGTGCTCTAAACAAAAATGTACCTATATATATGGAATGGTCAGGCCACGTTCACAACTAAGTTCAGATGCAGAATTATTCCTTCCCTAGTTTCTTGCATTTTTGTTTTTCAGCGTTGTCAGTATTAGTGGTGAAGATCACGCGTTTATCAGCGAGTAGGGCTCTTTTTTGTTGTTGAAATGGAGCAGAAATATGAGAGTGCAATTTATTCGGGATTTGCGTTACATTGCATCTTCAGCTAACATACAATTACAGCGTCAACAATCTCGCTCGTTCGTCTGATTTTGATTTATTAACTTGTATGCATGTTAACCTGAACCCTTTCTGTTATTCGTCTGTTATTTGCTTAGGAACGTGTGCCACAACGAGGGGTTATTCGAAAAGCAGTGCACGTTATTCGAAATTGTACGGAGGGAATTAACCGCCCTGGTACTTATCGTACGCTATTAGAAAATGAAGAACAGCGCTGACTAATAGAGCTTACGCTGGCTGTGAAGCAAAACTGTTCCTTTTAAAGCTTTTATTACCTCTTTAATAAAAGCTTAACCACAAGCCGATATTATAAGCGCAATAATTTTCATGCCTCTGGTGTGTTGAAGCGCTAAACTGTTGATTTCGTTCAGAGCTGCGATTGGTCAGAGGAGTAACACAGCACCGATCATGCCGTCTGTCTTTGCTGACTTACTTCTTTTTAAAATGATATCCAATCATGAGTATGAAAGCACATGCACCGAATATTAGTGATTATTTTGGTCGTTAGCAACCAAGAGCATGTTTGCATGCGTGATGGTTGTCGTGGCCGATCGCGGCCAATGCACCTTTCTTCAGTAACGTTCTGTGCATCCGCCAAGCCGCCTACAGGCGGAGATGGGCAGAAGATCGCTGTACATGTTCTTCCAAGAAATAGCTTCTGGTCCCTTGAAGAAGCGAGGAGGCGCGGTCAGTATCGCCAGCGCGGATGAAAGGATCAATGCAGTGGGGGAGCGTGAGCCAGCGTAGCTTTTAACTATTGTCCTCAAAATAACCGCGCCACCCCGCTTTCGAGAGAGGGCCATCTTCAAGAGGGAGGGGAGGCGGTGAAGGCTGCATACTTTGCTGTACAGCGTCTTCGCGCAGCGGGAACACAGCTGGTTTGAAGAGTAAAAAAGGGGGTAAGTTTTCTGAAAGAGACTAACGGCCTCCACCACCTCCACACGGGTGTAACGATGCACTCTGCAAAGTGCATCGTTAGTCCATGCGCCTTCAGATAGCATAAGTCGTGAAGATGCACCCTTCTTACACCCTTTTTTCTTAGAGTGCAGGGACACAACACAGCGCTTGTCCCGTTCGTTGCGCTGTAGTCATGGAATATTTAGGAAGCTTTGGTGGCAGATAAATTGTTAACGTGCGAAAGAGCTGAGGATGGCAACGCGTGTGGATGGTCGGTGTTTAGACTCATTCGCTTCCTTTATTGTTGCGTTTAATTGCAGGCATGCAATCTCTGTCAATATTTTGGTGTTTCGAACTAGATCGATTGCTGCCTTGTTTTCCTTGCTTGCTATTCTCTTCTGTGTTATTATTGTTCTCCTATTATTGTTATAATTATCAGCATCAAAATACCCTGACAAACTCTTCGGGGTAGCTTCCTAAATTCGCAAAAAGTTGCAGCGTCCGTCTTTTTTTTTTTCGTTTTTCTTCGGCCCCTTATCGTGTGACTTAACAAAACACGTTCTGGGGCTAGTTGGTGAAGCATGGTTTCTTGAAGAAGTTTCTTCAGCACTACAAAAAACGAGGACGTAGAAAGAAACAAGTGCGCAAACAAGTATCGTGTGCCGCGGTGATTTCCGAGACGTCATCAGCGTATATCAACGCACTCGCCATTCGTTTTTGTTGACCCAAGGTCGCACTTTGTTGTTTGCCTTCTTCTTCTCCACCTTCCAGCGTCTCTTCGTATTCCTCGTTCCGACGCCGTCGGCACGCCGATATTTTCAAACACGTGCATGCGTGGATGCGGTTCCGCTATGTTATTTCTCACGCGAGCTCATATTGCAGCAAATTCGCCAAATTTCTCCCCGAATCATCCCGCCGAGGCGGTGACCTTTGTCATAAACAATGTGCGCTTAGCAGTATTGCTTAAAACGATAGAGCGCATGAAAGACGTCCGCACCGGCCCTGGTGAAAAAAGAAAGTAGCCCCGTGGTTTGGTGGTTTGATATATTGGTTTATTAGGGTTTAACGTCCCAAAGCAACTCAGGCTATGAGGGACGCCGTAGTGGAAGACTCCGGAAATTCCGACCACAGTACGCGGACCCCTAGAATTTCGCCTACAAAGGAATTCAGCGGCCGCGGCCGGGATCGCACCCGCGTCTTTCGGGCCAGCAGCCGAGCTCCACAACCACTGATGGCACGTCAAGAGAGCCGTAATGGGGCATAAATCCCCCTAATTTGCGCCCCAATCGATTTCATCATTGACTGCCCCTTCAGGAGCATACAGAAGCGGCCGTGTGTGCGTCAGATGTCTATCGCCATTTGGCTGGAGAGGGAGGCGGGCGTTCCTTATCAGCAGAAGCCGTCACTCGAACACCTCTTCCGTCGGCATCCGGACGGCGCCCGCCTGAACACCGGGCAGGAACCGGTGTCCGGACCCGACCCCGAGCTTAGGTAAACAAATGCGCCAGGAGGCATTCTGTTAATAACGGGAGGTAGGGGAACATGGGGGGGAGGTTGTATTTCAGTCTGTGGTTGTTCAAGCATCACGGCGGGGAGCTCGGAAGTGGAGAGATAACGAAGGCTTTGAATCGCCATTCCGCTTTCCCCCCTTACCCGCCTTCCCCTTATTCGAAGCCGCGTGGTAGTCAGCGCCACCTGCGTGCGATGCCTGCGTTACTCCGGTCCATGCTCCATTGACGGTATTGGGGGACAGGGCTTCACGGTCTGCTGCGGAAAAAAAGGGTTAAAGTGAGGAGCCGGGCAGACGAAGGGGAAACCGAATGTAACTCTTCTACTACTTTGAGGTCATTGGTCGAGGGAAGGAGCTGTTGACAGGTCCGTTTGATCTTTAACCTCGAAGGGGTAGGAAAAAGTCCGGTCGTGGGTTTGTCAGGGCAGGACGGAGATCAGGGAAGCTCGCTGTAGTGAAGGTGAAAGTCTCTGGCGTTCCATTATGACGAGTGTTGCAGAAGTAGTGGATTGTTCTCCGGACAATCTCAGTAGGAAGTTCCTCTCCGAAATGCTTCTCCAATCCAATTAAGTTAATAGTAAACAGCGCAGAGGCTCGAGTCCAAAGAGAGAAAGGAAGGACGGGCCTTGTGCCTTTGCGCTGTTTACTATGAACTTAATTCGAGAATACGAACTAGCCCAGCAATTAACTCTACTTCCAATCCAAGTCCCATTTCGTGAAACATATGAAGATGTCAGTGTGCCACGATTTCTAGGTGTCTGTCGGCGCACATAAATGAATAGTTTTTCTTGTAAACCGAGTAATTGTGCTATTTAGGCGAGCTGAAGATAAAACTGCTGCTGTTGTCGGAACGGCATAGCCTTTGTATATGTTATCTGCGCTTATCTTTATTCCTCTGATTACAGTAACGCTTCTGTCAACCGGTCTTATAGACCACGTAAGGAGGTGCAAATACTAAACACTTCCACGTGTAGCAGCACCAACCTTTTCATCTGCCTCGCTGGAGTACTCGTCCTGCCACCACACTTCCAGCGGCGTTCTTGTTAAGTACCACCGCGAGTGGTCGTCGCCCCGCGTCCGTCTGACCGCATCCCCCGTTGGGTCCGTTCAAACTACCCCACCGCTTTACCAGCGGGCGGTCAGCGCCCCCCTCTGTCAGGGGGCACCTATTCCGCAAAGCTCTTTCCACACACTGGGTCCTTTCCCGCTGAGTTGGGAACTACGCCGGACATCCGAGCCACCCATTGGTCTTCTTAACGCCCGTGCCCCACCGCTTTCTATACCTCCGGTCGCCTCTGCACCGTAATCCCCTGTCCACCAAAAAGAACCCCCGCAGAGCGGCGTTTACGCTCAAGCCTTTATCCAGCTTACCCCTCGCCGATCGCTTCCCACCGCCCCCACTGTCTCGTAACTCTACGTACTTTCTCGTGCGTCTAGTTTGTCAGCTGGAAGCGCTTGTTAAGAGTACCCTGTCAAGCTTTCACGCTCGAAATTTGCTTTCGGCGACGCTGACCGCCTATTCTCCTTTTTTTGGGGGGCCAGTTATGTTTATTGTTTCACCTTGCCCGAGCTCCTCTCCTGTGTTGAGCCCCGCTTCGGCCGCGTACTTGGCTAACACACCTGGATCTCCGGTGTGTAGTACCCCCCCCCCCCCCCCCCCCCCCCCCCCCCACCCTCTCGCCTTATACGTATACATCCCCCTTTCACCTTCGGTGCGTTTCTCTCCGCTAACTGGAGGCTCTTAATAGCGGGACCGAGCAGATGGTAATCTTACGCCGGACAGAGCGCGGGTCCAAGGTGCGAGGCAGGAATATGTAAGGAGGGAGGGGTCGTAAAAATAGACAGGAGCGAGCCCGATCGAGCTTGATGGCGGTGGTTTGGAGAGAGGCCGTCGAACTGCACTGGCCCGCGTCCAGTTTGTTCGAGTGAGGAAGTTGGTTGGGTTGTCAGAGATGATAAGCGGTCACTTGGTTTGTAAACGACCTCTTCTGACACTGAATTGATAGAGTAATTCTCGCTTATAGCTAGTTGTAGCATTGTTTCAATGTGATTGAATACTGTCTGCGCTTTCAAGACCTTTCTCGTTTACTGAGCCATTTTTTTTCTCATTCAGGTGACAAGTCTTCCCTCGTTTTAATCAGGTTAGAGTTTAGTTGTTCATTGCTTTAATGTAAACTATGCGCTAATGATACTATTCCCGTTTACTCAGCAGCTTTTTAATTCAGGTGACTCAAGTTTTCCCGTTTTCACAAAGTTAGAGTTTACGTGTTTATTGGTTGAATGTAAACTGTGCGTAACGATACCATTTCCTTCTACTGAGCCATTCTTTTCGTTGAGGTCACTCAAGTTTTACCTCTTTTTAAATAGGTTAGACCTAGCTATTCGGAACAGCTTGGTATGTATCACATCGCGCTGTACAAGGTCGATGCGTACGCAGTTTTGTGTATCCGTGGCTTGTGCAAGTTTCGCAGACCAGATGCAAATATATCATGCAAGATCGAGCTTCGATGCGGCAAATCCTGAAGGGGAAATCGATGTCGCTGACTGCGCATGCGCTCTACGTGGAAACTGTTGCGACGAGAAACGGAGCTCAGTGGTTGATTGGCCAATCGTGAGCGAAGCGCTCAGGAAACAACTAACAGACGACGCAGCACGCTTCGCATGAGACAATGCGGGCGAGTTTGCAGACGAACTTCGCACACCTATGCTGTCGTCTGCCATCGTGCTGGTGCAGACGACGCAGCAAAAACAACAACAAATGCGGGCAAACGACAAAAAAAAATAAAAAAAACAAGAGAGGAAGTGTCTGCGGCCATGACAGCAGCGGCCTGCTGCTATAGCGTGTCGTGACAACAGGCGCGTGTCGCTCGGCACGTGGCGTCACGCATGACGTCATTTAATCCAGCCGGCCGCCTTGTTTAGAACCAGCAGGCACCCCCCTACGGAGAAGGTCCGTAACACGCACAAACCTTTTCCCCTTCTCCCCTAGTCGTCCACTTTTGGCGGTGAATAACACACCGCTGTCTTTGCTTGGCTTTTTGCGACAACAGCGGCCCGAACTGCGCGCCTGACTGACGGCGGTGCGTCTGCTGCTTTTGTCGTCGTCTGCCAGAAGCGAACGGGAGAGGGCGGTGCGAGCGCTGCGTATTGTTGTATAGAGTTATGAGGGAGGTGGTAGAGAGGGGGAGAAAAGAAGGGGCAGAGGTGTCTATATACGCGCGTATGGAGGAATGATGCAAGGAGGGGGAGAGAGCGGCCGTCGCCGCTCGCGTATCGCTCTGACCTCTCTCGCGGAGCATAGTCGGGAAGGTGGTGGCGGAAATAAATGGGAACCTTCTGGTGAGGATAAAGAAACCTGCGGCAGATGTACCGCAAAAGTGAGTCCCCCCCCCCCCCCCCTCCGGTTTTCCCCTCATCGGGGGGTACCCCTAGGTTGTACGGGAAGTGTAGAGGCACGCTCTAGTGCGCATGCGCGGTTTGCAGGAGGCTCCTTTGTGTCTTTTTTTTTACGTCACGTGTGTCGCGTGTCCCGTTCATTTCTCGCTGTATGCCTTTTTTTTTTTGCGCGCGCAGATGCGTTTCTTGAAAAGCAAAGCTGATAGCTTCAAGTGCTGTTAAATTGCTGCCTTGTGCCGCGTGCGTCCATTGTGTTCTTAGTCGCAGTTTTCGTCAACAACACTTTAATGTCTTCTTTTCTTTATTTAAACATTTTTTCTCTCTTTTTTTTTGCCCCAGGTGTTGCCACTGGGTCATTTAAACGATGGTATATTGTACTTTGTGACCTGCGATCTGCTGTAACGCACTCGAGCACTTTTATTATATTTTGTATATATACTATACTATGCCACACGAACACTAAAGTATTTAATCTCTAATTTTCTAAATACACACCCAACTTTTCTTCACATATCGCAGCAATGTAGACCATTTACAAGCTTCAGAAGTGCCTTCAGAACGTACTACATACTGTCCAATTCAAAGCATTAAGCATACACGTTTTGAAAACCAACTAAACTCTATTGTATGTGATTTTTTTTTCTTTTTTATGATGGCGTTAGCACTTGTATAATGCAGTACAATGTTGTAATCCTTTGTGCATGTCTGAAAACCGTATGGGTGACATTGCCCTCGTCAGGCAGAGAGCATCTGCCTGTAGCCCTGTTATCCTAGACCGTTTGTGTCTGGAAGAATGCTCCAAATAAATAAAATAAATATACGATGGGGGTGTTTTTCATTCGCCTGCTAGCGTAATGTTAAACCTAACTTGGTTATTTTGCATTCTCTGTGGCCTTCTTTTGTTTGGTGATATAGTAGTAGGTTGTAGTTCTAAATACACAGCAGTTGATGTTATGCATTGCCGAATACAAATGAACAGCAGGCTTGTCGGTAAGATTGGGATTTAGTCTTTCTTACTGGAGCGTAACCTCAAAGGATTTGCTAGGCCTAGACCTGCCTCCTCTGTTCATCGAGGTCATGGGTTCGATTCTATACCGTTATCCACGCACCTTAGAGAGCACGAAACACTGCAGTTCCTTATCACTAGAGCTGAAAGGCTTTGCGGGTTTGAGTAGGAGCTAAACCCCGTGTTGTTTCAAGACAAATATAAAATCCTTCTGGAACTCCGGCAGGATTATTTCAGGCGTATACATATGCAGCCTGGGGCCTTTCGATGCGAACGCTCACAGATTATGGCTGTCATTCGGGTCTTTGTCCTTTCCGCGTTCTTTTCTACCCCCTCCCCTTTTTTTTAATTCTAGGGATGGAGTTGGGGACCATTCCTCTTCATATCTCCCCACCCTTCTGCCTCTTCTACCTGGGCCCTTTGCTCGCGAGCGTCGTATGCAAATTAGGGGACGGCTGCGGGCTCGCGCGCCGCGCTCTCTCTTTATAGTAGCAGACGGACAATGCGAGTTCCCGCAGCAGACGAATTCCCAGTGCCTGCTGCTCCTATTTGCGCCTGCGCTGTAAAAAAAAATAAAAAAAAATAGGAAAATGAAAAAGGCGCCTCGGCGCCGCCACACTCTTTGGAGAGACAAACGCTTTAGCGTGGACTATAGCGCAACGCCAGATGGTCTGGCGTCCGCCATGTTTTTTTTCTTCTTCATGTCTTTATTATTCCTTGCGAGCAGATTTTTTTCGTCTGCTCGTACTCGCATCAGACGAAAAGTGCAGTTCATATATACATGTAGTAAAGCAGACGAAAGCCCCGCTCCATTGCGAACGCATTTTTCGTCTGCGTCGAAGAGAGGCAGACGATAAGTGGGATTCGTGGATTTATTTACACGAGGCAGACGATGCCGACCAGACTTTGTTTACTTTTTTGCTTTGTTTATTCTCGACCGAGATCATTTGTTTCATCCCCTGCGCGCGCTTCTTTTCGGCGAATGTGTTTATAATAGCGCCCTATAGTTCTTAACGACGTCATTTTGTAACCGAAACGATTCATTCTGGTCTACATTTGTTGCCGCACTCCGAGACCACTTGCGTTTCTGCGAAAGAAGTTCGTTTTTTTTTTTGCGGTCACCAGCTTCGCACAGTTCCGTGTGTAGTACGTACGCACGGATCTGCCGTTTAATTGTACTGTCGTAACAAGCTGGTTTGTTCGCCGCTCTTCGTGATCCGGCCGCGTTCTCTGTTTTTATCCCCTGACGGACACTTTATTCGTTGGAAAATTTTACCGAAAAGGTCATTTAGCACCCTTGATACCATCTGGCGGCAAACCAAGAAAGATATACATGCTTTGGACGACCCTGACTTGCACAGGGTGCCAGAAAACACGCGATGAGCTGGACTCGTCATGCGCCAGAAATGACAGTCGGCTTATGACGAGCGTGGCTGTGCTTGGGTGTATGTCGTGTTTGACCGACGCTACACCTCGAATTATTGATCAACTCGCTCTCGCCCTACCACAAGCTTGTCGTCCTGGTTAGACCCATTGGTAGAGCGACTGCTCCGTTGAAGCGGTGGTCTCGGGTTCGATCCCCGGACTAGGACCGATTTTTCTCTAAGTGCGAAGTTTCTGATTCTCTGTAGCCGTACGGCTGCGCTTGGCTGGATGCCAGTGAGCAATTACTCCGTTATTGCAAATCTACTCCACCTTGGGAGATCCCCCTAAACATTTGACTTACTTACTAAGATGTCGTAGATTGTGAATACTGCTGTCGTAGATTGTTGTAGATTGTGCATACTGCTCATTCGTTCATGACCTATCGCGACTCTTTTGCTGAAGCTGTCTCCAGCAGCTTCATCAACGTGCGATTATCAGTCCACGAGATCCTTTCTGGGGTCATCGGGTCACCAGCTTAAAAAGAATCCTAGCTCGCTGTGATTTATAGTGCAGTACATTTAAATAACTACTCAACCTTTGCAGAACATATGCGGTGTACCTCTCTGTTCGCTTTTACTTTTTCTTTCTCACTCTTGCCGTCTGCAGTGGAACAGCATTCACGTGACGTCACAGCGAATCGAGCGCTAGGAAGGCGATGGCCGCGCCATCTGGGCTGCTTGCATAGGGGCAATGCGCTCCGTCTCTATAACTATACTCCGTGTCAAGGCCATACCGCGGTAGCAGCAGGTATTCATATGCCTCACGCATGAGCTCTTCAAAACTTTTGCCCCCATCATCGTAATAGAGTGGTCGGTCTCTACGTCGGCGTGGTGGTGAGAGGGCGCTGCGGGAGGCGGTGAGAAATCGTCTGTCTAGCTGTATGTCTCCATTCGTTCTACGACGCAGACGACGAGCAGACGACTGTCGTCTGCGGGCCGTTGCTGATGCGGGCGCGTCCCGCCGTTGACGCAGTATCCTACACTGGCAGGTGTAATTGGACAGCGCGAGTGGTGCGGGTTGTCGTCGTTTGCAGGTTTATTTCGCTGGAGCGACGGACCAGCGCGAACTGGCGGCAAGGTGCACTTCGCTTTTTCGGCATACGTTATTGTTACGTGTTACAATATATATAGGATTGTTGTCGGATACAACTCAAGAACAAGGAACCGCATTCCAGTCAATGGCGTCGATCCATTCTCATGAGCCTGCTGTATAGCGTGACAATGCAAGCAGCGGCGTGGTGATGCAGAGAGGGGACTATCCTTTCATCTGCCACTCCCTGCTTTGTCACGCTAGCATGGTCATGAGAATTGGCTGACGCCATTGGCTGGAAGGGGGTCCTTCGACGGGGAAAAGCCGCTGCCTTCTTAAGTTGTATCCGACTGTAGTAACATAGGACAGTTCTTTTTAAGCATAACCTCCGTCTGTCAGCCCGGACGTCATCATTTTTAGTCACCTGGTCGGCGTCCGCGGTTTTTCTAACATGTTTCATTAAGTTGTTCAACATATGATCAAGTCTATTTGACGCGATATTCCTACCTGTCAATCAGGAAAGTTATGTGGATGCGCAGTTCAGTGATTCATTTGTTGTTACGTTCGGCGGTATACCGTTCAGGGTATCGTAGAACGTCCATTTGTTTGCGGAAGTTTCGAAACAGACATCACTTCCAGTCCAAGAACTTGGTCCATAGTTGGCTCCCCTGACGCTGTGTTGGAAAGAACTCTGTCGATATAACTGATTAGCCGTTGAACAAGTTCTATCTGTATTTGACCCATATCGGGATTATGGCACGAAACAGCGCTGCGCAACGCAAGAAAAACGGAGGTATATACAAAACTGTGCCACGAACCCCACTTGTGCACCTGTGGCAGGGTTGCTTCGCAAAGAAAGGATTGTTCCGGTTTCGCTTGCATAGCGTGGCCAGGGAATACCTTCTCCTTGACACAGTCTCGCATAGACTGCACGTACGAACAATGCGCATGATGGAGAGGCGTTTTCCGAGATATGGCTCCACCGCCATTCTTCGGAACGGAAACCTGCAGTGACCTGATATGAAACCCTTGAGGCCCTATATATATATATATATATATATATATATATATATATATATATATATATATATATATATATATATATATATATATATATATATATATATATATATATATATATATATATATATATATATATATATATATATATATATATATATATATATATATATATTGAAAGCAGAGCGCACTCTTCGCATCTGGCCGTAGCAGCGCGGGCCAGACAACGGTTGATGACCCCCCCTAGCATGGCGTCGTCACCACTCTGTCCACCTGTAGACGCCGCCCCCTGTTGTCCTCATCCCCAGCTGTCGCGTGAGTGTTCATCATCTCGCCAGCCTGTTTCCGGACGCAGCTGATCGGGGGGACTGTGTCCTGCCTCGCATGCACTACACGTGAAGTAATAAATCGCCTCCTCGTACTACTGCCGGGCCTCGTCGGCCCTTGAGCTGAGGGGGCGGGCAGGTGCATGTTCACTGGGAACCGTTGTTTTACGGCTCGCGACTGGCCGCTAGGTTTTTTTTTTTTTTTCATGTTTCTGCGAGTTGCCACTGGCCGCAGACGCAGTTTTGGTGTCGTTTTCGAGGCAATATTGTCGAAGTTGGGATGCTGTCACAACGAACTCGCCACACGCAATCGACGCCGTTTACAGAACGCTTCTTGGACGATACGCAAATACCCCAAGCAGGACAGGTTACCGGCACAATCTTGGAAATGCACTGGTAAAAGCCGCTCCTACAAGGTACCAGAGTGAGACCAACCATTTCCTCTATTGGGCCCATTATCCGGGCTGCTTGCGACATGCGGCTGTCAAAGTTCTGCTGTTAACGTCGGTAGATACTCTTATGGATGTTACGGAGAGGTGGAGTTGTTTTAATTATGTGACCATCCCTTATAAAGTGATTATAGTTTCGGTTTATGTGGTTTTTCAATAGTTGCTGATCAAACAATTTCATAGGATACCGAATTAAGTTAAAAGTTTCCTCTTTCCAGCTAGCTTTCAGAGAGGCGCGGTTCTCGTTACGGTATACCTCAATCGTTACGGTTTTCTGCAAGGATTAGTTGGTCGCGGGTTCGATTGGTGGATTCAAAAGCAGGCTAAGGAAGTCCACGTTATCTTATTTCATGCACAGAGCTCGCCAATGCGGCATATACTTTATCGGCTATTTGATACACAGAGCTCGCCAATACGGCATATACTTTGTCGGCTAGGCAAATGAAAAATTGTTCACTTATAGGCTGTTACGTCATGACGTCGCTTAGCGACGGTTGCTAGGCAACGGGCCGTGCTGGGCGCTTATCTCTGGGCGCTTCACCGGTGGTACAACGAAGGCTAAGCCGCTCAGCTGTTGCGTCAATTAAGTCGCGCAAGCGGAAAGCCACGGTGCGTTCAATAAAGTAAAAAAAGAAAAGTTGTCCGTATGGCTTTCCGCTGCGGCTTCGCATGGCTTGCTGCGCCAAATCCAGACGCGGCTGCAGCGCAAATGATTAAAAGAAAGCAACAAACTAAAAATGAAGGCTTCTTTTTATTCATTTATTTTTTTTTGCTTTCGGCTCACAGCATCGTTCCCTGTGGGGCCCTGCTCCATCTTCGTCAAGCGAATTCGCCACTAACCGTGCGGCCCGGCTGCTGCTTGAATTGTCCCGAACAGCACCTATACCTGCGGTGCTTATAATGTGGTCTAGAGCCGCACTGCAGCCACTGTTCCGCGCACTTGCGTTCCTACTACACAGCAGAAAGAAAATCTGGTCGAAAAAAAAAAAAACGAGCTCATCAGGAAAGAAACCGAGTTAAGGCCAATTTGCGTAACTCTCTGGCCGAAATCATTAATTGTGGTTTTTTACTACAAGGCGTGTATAGAATCGTCATACCTGCAGGCCTTGTCCGCATGCGTCTCCCGTTTATTAAAAGGGTTCTGCGCAGGTTGTTCTCGATACGCTTCGGTTCCGGCGAGTACCGATTTCTGCTTTATTTTTGTAATTATTAGAACCGTCATATAGCGGTTCTGCCAGTATTGGGAACACAGGAAATGTTGGGCCATCATTGGAACTTTCAGAGAGTGGCGTTGCCTATATTGGGAACAATGCCAACACATTTTCAATATTGGACCGATGCCCTGTGTTGCGTGGGTACTTGAATGGTGTATGCGAGTATGGCGTGTGTGTTATGAACCGTTCGCAATTGTGTGAGTGTTATCCATGGTTACGAAAGTGGTTTTTGCTGACTATGGGATTAGGTTCCACGAATACAGCCGCGCAGAATTTCTAAACGATAACCCTTGGCTGAGGCCGGGATGTTCTCGAGTGCTGCTGTTTGCGCTTGCATCCAGTTCGCGAATCGCATAACTTGTTCGTAGCTTTTCTATGCTGTTTCTTAACGTAGGCTTACCTATGCTTGTGCGATGATCTTTCCAACGTTCTTCTTCAGTGAAGCAATGCGTTAGTTGCATGCAGTGCTCGTACGCCTTTGCTTGCACGTGTGATAATCGCCTCGCTTTGAACCAGTTCGGTGAGCCCAGATGAAAGTAAATTGAGTTCGGTTAGCGTACGCACCGGCGCAAGCTACACTTTCGTATTATGGCGTCGCTTACTGTGGCTTCCTGTGCGCTTAATGACAAACTGCTCGCCGGTTCCATGATTGCACGTTGCTGTTGCAGCCTTAGTGGCATGGCACATACCCGAGACGGGGGATTGGCCAGGGTTCAGAGAGGGGAGCCAAAAGAAGGTAAATCGGTGCAAGCTAATGGTTTATCTTTGTTTGCCAAGCTAATGATTTAACGTAGGGTAAAAATTCAGAGGAATTCAAGTTGAAATTATCAATTAAAGGAAAAAAAAATGTTTCTCCGTTTCATCCTTCTTCACTTTTGTTTCCGTGGACACGCTTTTCGTTGCATGGTAGAGACAAAGCTGAAATTGAAAGATGCCAAAGCTGCCGCAGAAATCAACGTTCTATGAAGAACGGTTTCTAGCAGACTCACTTCAGCGTAGAATCGCAGATCCTTTGTGGTAGGAACAAGTGGAGAACGGGCGTGAATTTCGTCGTACCTAAAGTGATATACGTTCAATATCAGCACTGTAGGTGAGGCAAAAAAAAAAAAAGATCCCTCTCGAATCCTTTTTCGTAGCGTGATATCCCTGTACAAACCAACCAGCCTACCTCTTCGGTGAGAGCTTATCGAGAGAGCAATCATGTTTTCACACGGCTGCACGCGATAACAGCGCAATAACCGAGAGAGCACGACACTGCTCGAATCCTTGCCATCTTTTCGTCAGCATTGTGTTACCACAGCGCGCCGAGCTTGCAATGTTTACTAGCGCACGATACTACATAAATCATGTCCGCCGATTGATGTTGCGTTTTTATTTTATCTGGTGTAGCCGATATTCACATCTTTTTTTTGTACCACCAATGCCTTCCTTCTCATTGTAATTTTTTTAACTCTTCTACTCAGAGATGAGGTATGGAAAAAAAAGTGGCACGTTAAAAAAAAGCAATAAAAAGTCCCGATGCGATTAATGTCCTTTTGCGGCTGTGGGGTCAAAAGGCATTTATACTCCCGGGGATGAGTTTTTGTGGCTAAAGGATGGACCTCCATATGGCGACCACTTATAGTTGCATAGAAAGGTTTCACGGGGCTTGGCTCGGCTTTTGTTGATGATGCGGCGTTCACCTTACGGCGACACGCCTTTATGCGCCGGCCATTTTTTCTTCTTATTCCCCCCCCCCCCCCCCCTTTCTTTTTTTTCACTACACCGACGGAGCCGCGCGATGGGATGAAGAAAAAAAGAGAACCTTTGTAGAGAAAAAAAATAGACACCAGGAGCTTCCTGAAGAAACAATGTGTCTTTGTTGCTATTGCCGTTCTGTCGCTTTCTTCCGCCTTGGGTATCCGGCAACAATTTATGAGGGCTTTCTCACAACCATCCCTTCGTTGTGAACGCGAGAATAAGAGCGACAAAAAGAAAGGGTATTTGTGCTCTCAACTTGAGTTCGTGATGCGTTTTTGCGATGCTGAAGACGCTGCTTAAAAAAAATAAGGAAAGAAAAAGGTACAGAAACCAGACAATGATGCAGAGTGGGAAGGTTTAGAAGTCGATCTGAATAATCTCCGTTGAATGGATGTGTTTGTTACGGGGTCACATCGTCGGGGGATAGAGTGTGTCTTCTTATTGTTATGAGAAGTAATATAAAACATACCAAACCTGATACATGTTGTATGCAAATATTGCTTTCTAAGGCGTCGTTACGATTTTGTCACTTTTGTTTATTGTTGTACAACCTTGTGTGTAAACGTGACCTATGGTAAACCTGTATGATCGTGGAAGTAGTTGGAAAGAGGCGATTGCCGACCTTGGTTAATCATTGTTTCTCACGTAATCATGTTTCTTTTACGTGAGAAACGCATCTGCACCCCTCAGCGCCCAAAACAAGATGTCTAACGCAATCAAAATTGATTGGTAAACTATTATATATATATGCTAGAAATAGCTTCATACCTCAAGCAACCACCGCTAACAATATGCAATAGGGCCACTGGGGAAGCCGGATGTTCGACTCAGTGAATTCTTCCAAGATGGCGTGTACCGGTTCTTACTTGCCTGACTTTCCAGAGTCAACGATCTTACCACTCGACACACTCAAAGAACGTTTCCTTCGGAATCCTCTTCCAAGGCTTACCTCATACCACTCGTACCTAAGCCTCAAACAATGCTTCAGCTGGCTCTATTCGGTCTGTGGGTTCCACACCTTGAACTCGCATTGCATCGAGGTGCCAAGAAGGCAAAAAGAAAGACTCGTGGTCCTGGACTTAGGCCTTGTTCTCCTAACCACTATCCCACCTTCGAGGGGTTTGCAAACCGGAAAGACAAACGCACTCGACTCGAAACCCGCACGCTGCCGATATAGAAATGAACTTTAAACTAAAAAAAAAAACAACCAGCACCGGTTGTCGATTGCTCCCCGCGTGCGTCCGTTGTGCCTCGTCTTTTGTCTCGGCAGGTTTGGTCGACAAATGCGCGATTTCGACAGTTCCCATTGGAATACATAGCTGCGGCTTATTGTGCAACCGGCGACTCTTCTGGAACGTGCGACATCCGATTCATCGCATTCCCAAAGTAGCTTTTGTCTACGAAAAAAGTGGCCGTGTTTCTATCCCTCAACCAGTTCCGAATGTGCGAAGGGACGATGGAGAAATGTGAAGTGTTCAGGCGCGCCCATTCTCCTTCCTACATGCATAGCTCCAGTGTTTCCCTCCAACTCGTGGTTCTTTGAACGAGTATGGGCTCGGGCGTCAACTTGTTCGCACCCATCTTCAATTCATAGCGTCGTGAGGAAGCCGTACGATTAGTCTTCTACACAATAGGGTGTAGAACATGAGAAATCTCAGGCATGAAACCGCGTCATCGACTTCGTTTCCACTGCTTGGCGTTCGCCGGCTCCGTTCTGTTCTGTCACTGTATGTTCCTCCCCCCCCCCCCCCCCCCCCCCCCCCCGTACTGCTCTAATGGTTCGACGAGGAGTGTTCTTGAAGACTTTGCGCCGACCAACGCCTGTGCCCGAAGCCCCGGAAAGTGGCGCGCCTGGAATCCGACAGAAGGAACGGCTCGCTTACCAGGAGGTTCCAGAAGGGGGGACTAGTGGTCCAGGACTGGGAAGACATCGCGTGAATGGTTGAAAAATTAGCCTGCACTCACATTTGAATGTCCGTCCGTTCATTCAGCCCCTTCCCAGCGCCTGCCTTTCATTGGTGAACGTAAAAAAAAGAAAACAGCTAGGAAGCGAAAGAAGGGGAAAGCCAGGAGGAGGCCTCATATGAATGTGGCATTTGGAATGCGTAGTGGTGCGCCTCGACGCTCGCGAACGGTGTCGACGAACCCCAAAACGGTCTGCGACCGACACCTAAGCCACGTACTCATGCAAGGCGGTGCCGAAAAGAAAGCAGGACGCGGCGCGCGACAACGTAGAATGAAACGAAGGCATCAGGAGGAGGTTGGGGGGAGAAAGAGTGGAGCTTACAAATGGAGAATACCGAGCTACGTCGGAAAAAAGAACTCCGGGAACATACCGGCCATAGTTTCCCATGAACTGACCCTTCCTCTGGCGTCGACGCCTGGCTTCTTGGACCGCGCGTACTCTGAATCGCACCCAGCCGGCAGACAGTAGCAACGATCGGAGGGCCGAATTCAATGGTGAAAGGAACAGACCGACCCTGCCGGTGGAATGCCAGAGCGCGAAAGAGGGATTTGCGAGATATCCCCATTGTGGCTCGCTTTGTTATTGTTAAAAGAGCGACAGAGAGAAGGGCTCCGTGCTGCCGCGTCGTATACTCGCGGATTCAGCCTGACTCGGCCCCGGCTCGGCTCGGGTCTCGCACCTTGCGCACGCATCGCCGGCTTGGAGGCGCGAACAATAGCTACGTTTCGAGCCGGGGCTCGCGCTTTCATTTGTTCCTGGGCCTCCCGTTTCGGTTTTTATTTGCCCGTTTGGCGAAGGCGAACGCCCGGCGCGTATGGTTTCTTCAACTGCGCCTGCCAGGCCGCATTGAGCAAAACGATATGTCAGGCTTAGCGGAGCGCGCGAAACACTTGCATTGGTATACGAGCCGCTTCTCTTTCTTGCCTCTTCGTTCGTTCGCTTTCTTTCTTTTCTTTTTTTTCGTTTCTGCCTTCTTCTGGAGGCCCGCGAGGCGCGTGGAAATCAAAAGGCCCGCGCCTCTTTGAAACACAGAACCTTTTTTTTTTTTTTGGTTCGCGTTGTTGGGAAGCGTAAAGGGACTCCGTTCAGTTCGTTGTAGGCCGGCTGGCATCTTGAATTTCGTATCGGTCGTTGTTACTTATGCAGTTGCTCCTCGGCTGCGTCTCGAGGTAGTTGGGATCCCTTGCAAGGAGCGGGTGAGATGGACAGGCGGGTTTGAAAGAAGCGGGGGAATTGTTTAGAAGAAACAGATGTGGCATTAGGAATAGAAGACGCCGCCTGTGCGACTTTATTTTTTTTTTTCCTGGTCTTCGGTATCAGTTGTTGGGTACCCGAGAGAAAGGAAAAAGGCGCGGATGCTGTGGAGTCCGGTGTGGTGGCATATGGGCATGGTGAACGTTGCGCCCGAAAATTGCGCGCGTCTTGTTATTTTTTCTTTTTTGTTTGCTTTAGAACCCAGAAACTAGGCAGTTCTTACATTATCAAGAACATCTGTAAAAATTCCGGTTGTGGCCTAGAGAAGATGGCTAAAGAATTGTGAACAGCATTCTTGATTGTCGCCGAAAACGGTTTGATGTAGAATTCATGTCCAACATTGTCGGACAAAATTTTCGAAAATTGGAAAATTGTAAGATACTCTTATGGAAATGTTGAAGGTAGTGGTCCATTCTCCTGATATGTAGCAAAGTGTTTCTTTTAAAGTGTTTACATCAATCGCATAGAACAGTTAAGACTGCAATAGAAAACCAATGGGAAACCCTTTTGACGATAGCAAAAACGTTAATAAACAACAACATGCATGACTGCCGTCGGGTGATCTGCGGTTGTATTAAGTGTTGTAGTGGAATCTTGCATTATATGAAAACATTGCGTTCATAAACGGTGTCCCGCTGAAAAATGTGGTCCAGAATTGTTGGGTATGATTTCGTTTCTCTGCGAGTTGGGTAATGCGTCAACTGTTTGCCGGCTTTGGCTAACCAGGTGATTTCTTTGCGGCGTGCAGCGTTGAGAGCCGATATCCCTTATTATGCATGCTTGACAAAATGTGCGGACAGTGGGTAACGGGCGCTGAGTAGGGGTTCGTCTCGCGATTAGTAGCTATATAATATATTGCGTTCGCAGTATGCATTTTATAGCAGCGGGAAAAAAACGCGAAGAATGGATCGTGAGAAGTTTACCCTCAGTGAAGACTAAGCATGAAGCAGCTTAGAAAATAGCTACAGCTTGCTCGCCGCGATGCCTCAGTGGATGAGTAGATAGAGATTATACGGCTGCTGAACTGGAAGGTCGCGCGCTCGGATACCGGTCGCGGTGGCCGCATTACGATGGAGGCGAAATTCATGCGACGCCCGGGCCCTGTGCGAAACCAGTTCGCATTTAAGGACCCCATGTAGTTTAAATTAATCCAGAGACCCCCCCTACCCCCCCCCCCCCCCCCCCCCCTCGCCACGACGTCGATCATATCTCGCGTACATCTTTGGAACTTTAAATCCCACGCAGCGCGAGTAATTAAAGCTGCAATTTTGCCTTTCGTTTCCTGGTAGGAAATTGTTATTGTCATTCACCAATTAATGCTTTAATTAAGCAATGAAAACTAAAGCCAGGAACGAGTTTCAATGTTGCTTCTCGGTTCTGCCCTCCAGCTTTTCACCCGTGTAAGTTGCGCCGTTCTTGCAGCACTTAGCGCCCTAAAGTGTGCGCGGGGTGGTCTCCTTTGGGGCTGAAACAGTTATCATTCACTTAAACACTAAGCCGTACATCATCCTTCTGTGATCATTACGAATCGACGAATTACGAACACGCAAGTAAAAAAAAAACTAACAGTAAAGAAGGGACCGTATAATGGACTTCCCTCCCTGCTCGGCCCGTGGCCGGCGTAGAGTTAACAAGAGGTCCTGCATTAGCGCGGCCGCAGCAGGGGTGGCGAGTTGTACGGGTGGGGTATATAGCATGGCAGGGGGAAAAAACACAGATGCGAGTCGGATACACGTTTACGATTGCCATGGTTGCGTGATTGCTGCTGCTCCGCGGAGCCTTCGCGACAGATGGCGCGCTCTTTTGTGGAACCCGCTTTCCCCTCTCCCACCCTGTTTTTTTTCTTCATCTCTTCTTTCTACGGTATTCCGTCTTTCACTGCAGCGGCCAGCGTCCGGCTGGATGGAGGGTGTCCAGCCCTTACGGAGCCGTGCAGGATAGGTGAAGACAAAAGAAAGAGAACAAAAAAACTAAATCAGTGGCTACGCCCGGCAATTCGCTGCTGGCGTGGCGGCTTCCACTGGAAAGGGCCGTTCTTGGGCTCTCCGCGGAAGTTCCGCTGACTCATTTTTTTCGCGTTTCATCGGCGATGGTCATTAGCCGACGCGGTTATGGTATAAGCCCTGTGGAGTAGCTAGTATGGGGTGGGAGCATTGAGTGGAGGTGGGGCGTAATCCTGTGCTAACGGGAGGAAGGTTATAGGGTAATGCGTTTTCGAGCTGGACAGAGCACGGATTGCGGCTCGCGGGCAGCTTCGTACGTTTTCTGACTGTTTTGCTCGCTCTTGCGCAATATCCGTGTTTTTTTTTTCGTGTTGTTCACCCCGGCATTCGGTGGTTTTCGTCGAGCTGAGTCTAGTGCATATTCGCCGGATACAAGGTAGCGTTGCAGGAAGTACATCATATCGGCGATGAATTTGGGCTTTCTGGAAAACGTGAGAGAGATTGATTGATTGATTATTTGATTGATTGCAGCGATGCCAGTCAATCAAGCTGGCAGTCGTGAGCAATTCGACAAAGGCGACTAGTTCCAGCGCCGTTTACCTGGAATCGTTTGTTATCCACGTAATATCAGATGCCCCGTGAAACACGAACGGGGATATTCTGAGTAGCTTTGGGACGTTAACCCTCAATAATCCATAAACCATCATGTGCGAAGAGCAAAATATGAAGTTTTTTTTTTTCGAAGACTGAAAGGCTCCTTTGTTAAGTGTGACTTCATAATTAATCGTATCTTCTAAAGTGGCCAGTCAAAATTAGCCCGGGTCGTTTCCCTGTGACCTCTCTCATATTTCATTCCCAGTTCTAGCACCCCAACCATGCCATACCATACCGTACTATATCATACCGTACCATTTATCGTCCTTTACCTGCTTTTAAAATTTATGTTTAGGGTTTGAATTTACCCGTTCGCATTTCAGTTGATGCATATAGTACTGATAATCCTTGACTGCGCTAAAGATAGACTTCGTACCTCAACTCGAAAGGACGAGTCAAGTGGGGGTCGCTGGTCGGTCCAACTAGGCGGCTGTAATTAAGCCGACACCGGACGTGACGTCAAAACGTGCGCACTCTACACGTGTCCGAACCTCGCGGCGTCGTCGTTCGCCGGAGGCATTCAGCGTGCAATCCAGCTGCCCCACATCGGCGTGTGTATATGCAGCGGCGGCGTCCCTGCAGCGACGCTAAACGCACGGTGACGCTCCGCGCGGACCGGCGGCGGAGGAGGAGGGATATCCAGCGCTTCCGGAACATACGGCCGGAAACTTTAAAAATGGCGCCGGCTTGCTTTCAGCTGCTCTCCCTCGAGGCGAAACCAGGACAGGTGGTCGCTGCGGGGACCTTTAAATGGGTGGGGCCGACGCCGTTCTTTCTTCTTCCCCTTCCTCTTTCTTTCTCTCTCGCTTCGCCTGTTGTTTGATGTCTCTTCGTTTTCTTCTTTCTATCTTTCGCTAGAGAGGCGCTCCGTTCAAGGAGAAGGTTAGTCGGGGAGAAGAAAAAGGTCGGGACCCCCTGCCTCGCATTCACGGACGCGCGTCGTAGAACTGGTTGCTCGGTCGCCGCTTCTTGGCGGTGGTTAGAGGGGAAGGGCGAGCGAAGGTGTGTTTGTTTTTTTGTTTGCTTTTTTTACCTCGGTGCTACCGTTTAAAGGGCGGCTGCGGGCAGGTATGCCGAGGCGTCGGCTGCAGCCTCGGTAGCTTTGAAAAAAGGTGGTGGTACGACGGGGTGGGGGGGTGGGGGGGGGGGGCGCAGGAGATACCGGCCTCCTTCTGCTCATGTGTGCTGGCGTGATTAGTCCGCGCACGTGTACTAAGTCCGAGATTGCAGCGTTTCGCTGGGTGAAATGCGTTGCGCGTTATTTTTATTTCTCAAGCGGTGCAAACGAGCTACAATTTGTATTGACTGCCGCTACGGAGAGGTAGTGGACGGATTGCTTCTATGAAAGATATGTTTCGCTTTGTGTCGTCCACGCAGAAACCGCGAATGTTGGTCTGGGTTCGGCATGACAGGACATGCTCTCATTGCTGTTTACACTAGTCTAGAGTGGAGATGGACTCCCTTTCTCAATAACGCGTATTTCAGCGGTGATTTGCGAAGTTTCGTTATCCTTATCAAGGTCAGCTAATGCGATTATGTTCCACAAGTGGCCATTTACTTCACTCCTCTGATTTATTAGCAAAGCATTCCGCACTGCTGGACCAAAAGCTACAGCGCTGTACGTGTCACAACCGAGGAATTCGGGTGTGGAGGGTCACATGACTTCTCGTAAGCGCCGGCTTTTCCATCCCCCTCCGGGCTTCGTCTGTCTGCTTCGGCCCGCTCTCAAAGAGTCCTTCCTCCCCGCGCCCCAAGGCAGGCACACACGACCAAGAAAAGGTTGCGTTCGCGGAAAACCTTTTCTCAAAGAACAGGCGCTCCCCTGACCCAACCCATCTTAAGGAGGGCGAGGCGTTGCATACAAGCGAGAAAAAAAAAAAAAAACGGGACTTCGCAAATAAATTTGGTCGAAATGTTTTTTTTTTTTTTTTTCTGACGTCCGCGAGCTTTCCGTAATCTTGTTTCTATCTCTGTATTTTGTTGTTCACGCCACAGTTTGTTTCTAAAAACGACGACACATACTTCAGTTAAAGACAATTCGGTTAATGTAAACTTCTGGCCACTTTATGCCTGTTACTGTTCGCTGTTAGCCGCATGAAACGAAAGAGGTCCGTCGCTTTCCGCGGCAGTTCAGGACGCGTGACAGTGCCCGTAAACCACCTTTCAGAATGAATCGCCTTGTGTGTGCCGTATTTGATTCGTATTGATAGCTACAGTGTCCGGACCGTTGTTGCCGGCCATTACTCGACACACCGCCTTCCCTTTCACGTAACGCCGCATTGCGGCACTGTTTTTTATTACACGCGGTTATCCGGTTAATGAGTGTATACCCTCCTTTTCCTCTTCCTTTTTTGTACTGCGAGCTGCCTGCCTGAACTCTTTGTTGTTATTCCATCGGCGTCTCCTGTGTGCTTGGCTGTCTGGATGCCACGGCATACTGTTCCGTCTGAGTGGCAACGAAAAAAAAAAGAAATGGCCAGAGCCCCCCGGGGGGGGGGGGGGGGGGGGGGGGGGGAGGGGGGGGGCATAGGAAGGGAAAAAACGACAGGAAAGAAACAGAAAGTATAAGCAAACGGGTCTGTAGCTGCTTTTCTCATCGATATTTACTGTTGGTCTGCCCGACGGCGGCTTGGGCGGACGACCGGAAGTACACTTCCTTCCTCTTCTCACTCGCTCTCTGCACTTCCTCTTTTTGCTCCCTGGTGTCCCTGCTCCTCCTTGGCGGTGTCGCCCTCATTCGACTAACTTCATTCAAACGAAAGGCCGGGATGCGTTTTCTTCAAGGGCTCCCCCTAACGGAAGACCTTTAAACCGCTCAGGAATGTCGAAACGTAACCACCCCCCGACGCAATCCCCCCGCTTCCTTCCCTGGGGCTGATGTCCTGTTTCGCACGTTGACCGCCGGCGTCTTTCCCAGGAGGGTCATTGACGACTTGTGAGTCGCTGCCGCGTGCGTAGTCGAAATGCGAAGAAACTTCTATTATTTAGAGAAGAGATTCGAGTCCTGCTTATTTGCATGAGTGGCATGTGTTTGAATGCAGTGAAAAATTAACGATGCATAATTAAAATATACCGCGGCGCAAACGATGTTGCCGCTGGCGCTTGGGGTGTTACCAGCCTCTTAGTCGTAGGTCGGAAATCGGTGCGCTACGCATCAGCATCTCAATTTTCGGGTGGCATTTGTGAAGGATGTTGTGTTTTGTATCGTATGCCGATGGTCGGGTAGCAGAGTGATTACAAAGAAAGGGAGAATTCATTAAGGGACTGCAGAGTGTCAGGGGCAGGGGGTCGAGAGATCAGATTAGGGGATTTTGCTTGGACATGTTGCTCCTGGGATGGCTCAGACAACGCTAATTAGACATCTCTGCTAAGGCCGTCATCCAGTACAAGACGTAGCCGGGCCAGTGACAATGCTGGCGGTGATGTGTGTGGATGAACATCTAAAATCGGTCTTGCTTTGTGGGGATGCATGCCTGACAACTGTGTTACTGCAGATTCTTCTCAAAGTGCGATTTAACCTGAATTTTGGTCATATTTTCCTGTCTTTTTCGCAGAATACAACTTCGTCAGCTATAGCCCCGCCCTCCTGGCCACTTCCAGCGTGGCCGCCGCCGTCCACGGACTCAGCGGACCGTTGCACACGAGTGCGCAGGATCAGCTGCTCTCCTCGCTCGAGAGGATCACCAACGTCAGGACGGTGAGTGAGCCGCGTATGGCACTGTCAGTCTGACTTATGGGACACTGCATATCCAGGTGGTCTGTGTCGAGTGTATTGGCACAAATACTGCATGGTTGATTGAATTAAAGAATACTTGCAAAATATAATGTCGTTTCACTGAAAGAGTAAAGGACTTGAGGCGAAAAAACTGCAAGCAAGTAGCTTGAAAGCAAGCTGTGTTGTCAACTTGGCAGACAGAGTTCGGTTATTTACGGCATAGTTATGGGGAATAGCGCAATGTGCACAGCCCTACTTGCAATCCTCAGTCATTTATATCGAGGCATACTGTAAGCACTAACCATCTTTTGTGACTGTATCTCAGGGAAATGAAAAAAAAAGAGGCTGAGCACGCTCCACTTGAGAATTCCTCTTCTATAGTTGGAGTGTCTATATCATAGATTGAGAAAGAGAAGAGGAAAAAACTGTAGTGCATAGAATACGGCATAATGTGGTCATCTGTAGAGGTCCAGAATATTTTCCATATTCTGCAAAAGAAAAATCACCATTGCCGTATGGGCCTGGTCATGTCGAAAGCGCTAGGCACATTGAAGTTCTTCAAGATTTTCGCCCCCTGAGCAGATCAGGCATCAGGATCATGCAGGATCATCAGGATCATGCAGATCAGGCATTCTTGTGAGGCACTCAATGTCTTTCTCACGTTAAGCAGACAAGGAAAGGGGAATGAGGGGCTCGTTATAAATATGAGAGAAGCCAACAGCTACTTAAGAACGTGGATGGCGCTGGTGAACACTCCCGAGGTTAGGTTATTTGTAAACATAGATACCCCCGAAAGCAGAAGTTTTGACAGCCGTCGCCGTAGCTCAGCGGTAGAGCACCGGACGCGTAATTCGGAGGTCGTGTGTTCGGATCCCAGTTTTTTCTTCTGCTTTTCTAATCAATTAGATTTAAGTGATAACATATTCAGTAATATAAATTGATCAACACCACAAAATAAAAAAAATAATTAAAAATCCCCTGTGCCCCTTGGTTTCTGTGGCTGTCGGCTTCTCTCATATTTCTCACGTTAAGTCTTACGTGGATCATTGTTAGACGTGTTTCAGAATTCAAACCCTGATCACGTAATGGTCGTTTGATTGGGATTGTGATAAAGCAGTGCATAAGCAACAAAAAGTGTTCGAGCCTTGATGAACTCTGTACATCCTCAGCATATCTGTCTGTATAGCTGATTCTTGGTTTTCTTTTGCAAACATAAAAAGGACTCATAAAAGTTCCTGATTTATACCGGCAAAATTGTCGCAGCTAGCCATGCATCCTTTAGTGAATGTTCTTCACTTAGTTGAGACCTGAATTTGCAACATTGTACTGAGGAGGAAACTCTATATCTTTCTAATGCGATTGTTTTGCAGCCTAATTGACATTTTTGTGCCCGTTTTCTCGATATACCCAACAGACTGATATCCGGCGCTGTGTCCTGGAAATCGAAACCCTGATGGCATCCAGTGTGGCCGCCTTTCAGCAGCAAGCCCTCTGTAAGAGTGTCGCCTCAGTGACATTATACATGAACAGCAAAAGCAACTCCCTGATGGCACCCCCCATTGTCGAGCCCTCCTCACCATCCAGTCAACCGAACACGCCGACGGACGTTCAAGACATCAACTTCTAGAAGATAGTCTCTCTGCCCTGTTAGTCTGTTGTGCACACAGTGTCCGTTTGTCCATGTTTTCCTTGTTCTCCGTGTTGCGTCCTCTGTGACAACTATGTTCTTGACATGGTGCAGTTTTGCACCGCACTCTACAGTGTCTTTCCAAGTGCTCTGTCATACGAGTACTTTGTGTACAATGTGGTTTGTCAGCTCCCCTGCGGGAAACTTTGTTCTGAAACAAAAAAGAAAACATTATGTGCAGCAGTCTGTTTCTCAACTGGAAGTACTATATATTCTGGCTAACAAACATACTTTGTTTATAAATGCACAGACATTTTGGAAAATTTCTTGATTAAATTGTTAATTTTCTTATCACTTGATCTGCCGCGGAAATTACCAACATTTCTCTTTGGCGAAAATTTGGGTATTAATTACATGAGTAAATATGGTAACCTTCTGGAAAGATAAAATTGCCTAATGTT
Source organism: Amblyomma mixtum (assembly GCF_055824585.1). Lineage (NCBI taxonomy): Eukaryota > Metazoa > Arthropoda > Arachnida > Ixodida > Ixodidae > Amblyomma > Amblyomma mixtum. The sequence goes on from NC_143020.1 coordinate 52,348,456, forward strand.
TAGTTTTACATCCGGTTATTGAAACTTTAAGCATGGTGGGCGTTCGGCAGTTCTATGGCCTAGACGTTCGCACTATTTGCATTTACAAGCCATGCTGTATTCAGCTTAGGAGCACAATCCACAGGGTTCCATGGTTGTTCTTTTCATTGTGACGCGTATTTGTTTCGTGTTGCTTGTCTACTTGTTGTTTGACAGTGGCGAGTTGGAGGCTGTTGTATTTGCATGTTCTTGCTACAGCATGCACTCCACTTGCACGCAACCGTTCATCTTTTGCGCAAAGTTTGCCTGGTGAAAAACAGTATTTTTGTATGCATATATAATATAATAAGAGTTTTAATTCCCTCGTATTTGTACGTTCGCATTTGACGGTGCTCAGCATAATGCTTTTACGAGCTAGAGTTTTCAACTTAGTGAATGTTTCAACAGAAAAACAGCAAAAAAAGTTGACGCTGACGTATGTAAAATGCGTTAAAGCTTAAAACATAAAAAGCAGTCGTTTGTTTTATGTGACGTGTGTAGTATTTCAGTTCTGGCGTGTGTATGTAGATGTGTGGTTGTAATTTCTTACCTGGCAAAACCAAAACCAAAGTGACACTGTGACCCAGGCCCCGCATAATCACAATAAGTATGTAATGTAGCGCAACTAAGTTATTGATGCTTATCCGTACAACCAACAGTGCTTACTGACTAGTCCATGTTTTTTTTTCGCTTTCTTTGCAAGCAGTTTGTTGTTTGTCCTTTTTCCATAAAGAGGAAAAAGAATTATTTCTTCCCTGGAAAGCAGGGGTTTGATATCTGATCTCAAGGAAATACAGAGAACATTATTTTCTCGCCCCCTTTTGGAAAACTCTGGGTACGAGACTTTATACAATTAGCAAATGTTCTTGAAAACGTGATGTATTTGAAAGTCTGTAATTTACTCTTAAAACCGGTGCTATATGTTTTTATCTCACTATTCTAGAGAACTGAGAAGGAGATAGTCCCTCATAGAAGCATTCCATCCAAGAGATCACAGTGTAATGCCGACTTTGAAACAGTTTCATATCTATATATATATATTGTAGTGTAGACTACTTCCTACATGAAGACCACCTGCCGGGTCACTAAGCTTTTGCTGAAACTTTGTCTTAATATATATTGTTCGTGATCTCTTTGTTTACCCACTGTAATTTCTCCAAAGCGTTTTGTGTTTTTAAGCTGTACTGTAATTTATTGAGTTAGCACTGCACCAAAAGTATAAATGGTTCAGGTGTGTCTAGTCCCCATCCAAACCCACTTTTGTGCATCACACAAATTCCGTATATATATATATATATATATATATATATATATATATATATATATATACCCAGCACACACACAGAAAACATAAATGAACACCCCAAAGCTTTTCTTTTTCGCCACAGAGTGGCACCCCAGTGATGCACCTTGACATGTACATAAATCACCAACCTGTGCTTATCACCTCATGAACACATTTTTTTTATTGTTTTGCCACCTTATCGTAGACCACGTTTGTTTTCATCCATCGCGCAACCTGTGCGTGATAACACAAGTGTACTCAGGCTTACAGAATCGAGCATTTTAAAGCTTGACTTCATTGCTTTGCAGAACAGAGTCTGAAAAGTCTCGTTTGCAGGCCGACCAGCAGTCTTCCAATGTCTTCCTTTCATTAAGGAAAATATAACCAATGTTTTTAAATGAGAGCTCCCTATCTCACCAGCTGCACTGGGGTATTTTTCTTGCCACTAAGATGCTCTTAACCACTGGTGTTCAGTTTTATAGAGTGTGTGGTCTTATTTAAATGAAACAGTTTGTAGAGCTGGTTTCGCATAAGATAGGTTAACACATTCTTTGTGGCATACCAGGTTCAGGTTTGATTCTGCTGCTGGGTTTTCATGGGAAAAAGCAAGAAGGGACATAAACAGAGCGGAGTGTTTTGTGAGATTTTTCTTCTGGACCATGAACATTGCATACTCGTTTTGCTGACGCATTTGTGACCTTTCAGTGGTCATTTGCATATTGTATTATCACCCACACATTACTCGTCTGTGATGAACCATGGTTTTTTTTTGTCAAGTTCGTACATATCCGCACAAGTTGTGCCATGTTCTGGGCATTTTGCTTCTTACTAATGTTCAAAGTTTGTTCCATTGTTGCATCGACGAAAGCCCGTTGTACAACCCACCGTTGTTCTCTTCCATGTGGTTTGAAGCTGTTCTTAGCCATCGAGTTGATGCCTTGTTCAGAAAGCAACAATGTGTTATTGTTTCATTCTACTTTGTGGTGTTTTATATATAGCGTTACCAATGACATTCCATTGACAGCCCACTGCCAAAGACTCCTTAAGGCATTCCCGTTTGATGTGCCGGTTTGCTGTTATATGCCCGGAAACCGTTTTTCTCTGTATTGTGGGAAACAATGCAAAAACCATGTACCACGGGTGTTCACAATTTTTACGCTTTTTCAAGTTCATTGTTTCTGACAGTTACGAATTTTCAGCATTGTTGTCTCCTTTACTCTGAATCTAATGCCTGGACCAAGCTTAGGCTCATGACTTAACTTGCTCAGTGCTTTTAATAAAACAAACTAAACCTTGCCTTCCAGTTTTCACTATGCAGGTCATAAGTGCCGTTTTTTCAGACAGCCTTTAGCTCTACCTGTGTGCCTTGACATGTTCTTCAGTCATTTTATGACCCACTAAAGTTTGGTCTGGTCCATTAGATCCTTGCCATTTACACATGCTTGTTTGACTTGCACAGTATCTCTTGTACTGTACATACACCACTGTCTTCTTGCCTTGAATTTGGTTATCAGGAGCAAAATCAGTCCAATATACATGAAGGAAAAGAAAAAGACTGGAGCATCAATGTTTAATGCATTTATTCTTTGTACTTTTCTTACGACATTTTTTTATTGTTCTCTGCAAAAGTTTAGGTTGAACAGTCTCATGTGCGTTTTTGAAGTGGAAAATATTATAATAAAAAGTTTCTATTGCATTATGTGTGTTTCCATGGAACGTTGCGGCATTTTCACCATGTCTTATTGGTGTAAAATGCCGCCCTGTTCAAGGAGGTTGTGATCTATGCATGCAGGTCAAATCGAAGCATAGGAAGTAATCCTCGCTTTCCACCCTCTGTGTAACAAAAAGTTACAATGATAACCATGTGCACTTTGCTCTAAGGAGAAAAAAGGTAGTCATTGCTCACCGTGCTGTGTCCGTCTCGTCCAGTTGCACTACACATGAGGTCATGTACCAAAATTTGGTACTGGGATTGTCCATAGCTAGGAGCTAGCAGTGAAATCTTTTCCAGTCTCAGATAAACTGCTCAAGATAGCAGTACCGTTAGTTTTTTGAGGTTACCATAGTCTAATGAAAATTAGACTACAGGTTTTTCTCTAGTTCCTAATCACTTGCACGAAGTTTTTGAGCCATGCGGCACTTTATTCAGGCACAAATTGATTTTAAAGGTCACCATTCTCGTGACCTCAGTTAAGATGAGCTCTGCAGGCAATACTTGAATTTTTGATGTCAAAAACATTATCCGTACTCAATACCCGTTCCTCGCTACAGTAACTAAATTTTGAGTCTTCGGTTGTCGCGGGCATGTCATGAATGGACTCACTGACTTCAGGTGACGTATGTGATGTCATCACTGCATCACATGAAGTATACTCCCTGGCCACAAACAAAGTTTCTTTACTTTTTGGTAGCTTTAAAACGGTTTTGTTCCGTATTTTGAAGTGTGATTGTTGTTGTGGAGATAAGGACTCTTAGAAGTCACTATCAACTCAAAATGTCCAAAAAAGACAGCTGCGCTTTAAAGCTACTGAAAACGTTGGCAAGGTAAGTCTGGACAAGAAGTTGTTCGCGCGCCTGCCGTCACGTGGCGCATGGCTCTGTACATCCAAAATTAGGCCAGGTATATTGGGTGCTTGGTACACGCCATTATTTTGCTATGGCCACTGAACTAGTCGGTCAGAGGGCAATAACCACACTTACTAATTAGATTTTCCAGCGATGAAGTAGTAGGTCATCCCATCCACCTGGTCGTGCCGCGTGTCGCGAGCTGTAGTGTTTTCTGATAAATTGCAAGTCAAAGTATCTCCGTCGAGTTTCGTTGTGTCCGCTGCTGCCGCCCGATAGATGGCGCTAGTTGACGTCGAGTCAGTCCCTTAGGGCAAAATGTCGAAGAGATGCCGGGATAATGTAATATAGGGCATTATGGCGGCACAACAAACATGAAGTACGGCGAGGTCTTTGGAAAAGAATAATGGTGCCTGGGCTTATGAATTTCGGGAATGCGGTTTCGTGCCTAAGGGCAAAAGTTGGAGATTAGAAATAAATCAGCTGTTGGAAGATTAGCACTAGGTGCCCACGGCAAAACCACAAACGAGGCAGTACGGGGTGTATGGGCCGGGCATCGTTCGAAGCTCGGGAAGCTAAGAGTTGGCAGCTAAGGTACTCAAATACTTATACAGAAAGAGCGTCGACTCAAAAGGGCGGAAAATGATTAGAAAACTAGCCATTAAGTATGCTGGACACAAGAACGGAGAAGTAAAGAGCTTTAAATGACAGGTAAAGAATGCAGTAAATAAAAACTGGATAATTAGTTCAATGATAAAGAAGCATAGTGTAGAACTATACCGAAATTTTAAAGTGAGATCAGGAAGGAATCGTTTAATGATAACTCAAAAGGCAGTGCCCTTCGCTTTGAAGCTAGTTCATGCATGGTGTCTTGGAGGGCGCTGCTACAGAAAGAAGTAAAGTCAAGAAGAGAGATGTGCCGTGTGTGGTAAATCTGTGGAAACATTTGAGCACCTCGCTCTCGAATGTGATGGTATTCATCCGGATGTCGATGCAGGCACAGTCACTCTTTTTGAGGCCCTACGGTTTAAAGATAACAATGGTCATGTGAATGAATCTGCAGTGGAAGTTAGCTAAAAGCGTTTGGAAGATTGGTGGCTCAAAAGCAGAGGTAACATAAGGTTAGAAGTGCGGAATTAAAAGTGTATTTAAAGTAAATGGCGAATTTATAGACTGATTTATTACACCGTTAAATAAATATTAAGAAAAAAGCCGAGAGTTGCTGCAACTGCCACTACCCCATTTCAAAGGGTTGCTGACAAAAATAAAAAAAAATGGTTGTCTGCTTTGTATTCTTGGAGTCCCTACATTAAGAGATGGGGTCTCGTAAATACTGGAGGGTGGTTTGAGTCCTCCTGACAACCCCCTGATTTTAAGCACTGCTTTCGGGCACGTGTTTAGAGGCATAGCTTTGGTCGCTGTATTCCAAAGAAAACGTGAGGATATTGTGCTGAGCAGAATTTAATTCCCAATACAAACAGCTGTTCGAAAATTAGGCGCCGGAGGATGCATTCCTGGCGTGAAAGCAGGATATAATGTGCTGAAGAGAATTTAATTCACAAATCAAACAGCTGATCGAAAACTAGGCGCCGAAGGTTGCACTCCTTGAGTGAAGGAATTCCGGACAAATAAGTTTTATTGTTTGTTCTTCCTTTCAAATGACGGACAACACACTGGTAAACACAAATAACCGCGTAGGATTCGTTTTTGGCAGGTGAAAAATTTATAAATAAATTGCTTCTCTTATGTTGCTTAGGCAATAGGTTTCAACCGCCGAATGGTAGAGATGACTTTAAAGTTAAGTTCACATGAGGCATACGAGAACTACAGTATTAAAACTACTTCTTCATTCTCTGTCATTCTGGCTTTCGGTGCAGGCTGGCACTGGAGTTGTAGTGGATTTTTTAAAAAAATCAACAGCGATATCATCTGATTTTTTTTGTTTGCCTCACGATACCCGAATTCTATTTTTACGTCATGCCCAGAGTTAGGCTGTTAAAAGCGAGAAAACATCACAGGAAATTCAACTGCATATTAATTAGCGGGAATTGTCGAATTTATTTGAGAGATCTTTCAATTTTCCAGACTGGGCAAAACTAGGTATCGGTAAAAAATTAATACCAAAATGGTAATTTCCTTTTCGCCCTGCAAATTTTTCTTGTGGACAATGTATATGTGTTTTATTTTTATCATGCGCGAAGATATCGAATGCACGAGGTTTTTACGCTTTGTAGTTATTTTTTTAGTCGAAACGCTCCATTTTGGACCCATTTTAAAAATTCACGCTACATTCGTGAGCAATTTCAACTTTTCACTTTGAACCATATCGTACAACTCGAGACACATTTAACATGACATACCGGTTGACGTTGAGCGTTATGATTTTAATTTCATAGTGCTTTAGATTAACGCGTGGCGACTGTACCTTCGCTGTACATTGAAGCATGTGGCACCGATTAAGGGCCCTGAACGTAACCAGTTGGGGCAATCATTCTCAACGCTTCCACCCCTTTTGCACTCTGATTCGATTTCTTGGAGCGTCAGCTGAAACACTCGCATTGCCCAAGGTAGCGTCAGTACGAAACACAAGGTCATTAAAGTGGGACCAGTGGGTGGTACCACTGGTACACACACTGTGGACCACCTAATCGGCGTAGAATATTTGTGGTACCACACGATTCAGCTCGATACGGGGCATAATATTACTAGTCGACTCAGAGGTAGCGCATCACAGGGATTCGCACCGATCACCTTTGGTTCCCGAAACCGTGACTTCTTGAAACTTGTAAATTGTAAATTGGTTTTTGAGGCAAGGAAATGGAGCAGTATCTGTCTCAGATATCTCGGCGGACACCTGAACCGCGCCGTAAGGAAAGGGAGGAAGGTGGGAGAGAAAGAGAGAAAAGGGTGCCGCAGTGGAGGTCTCCGGAATAATTTCGACCACCTCGGGATTTTTAACGTGCACTGACATCGCACAGCGCACGGGCGCCTCTTGCGTTTCGCCTCAATCGAAACGCGGCCGCCGCGGTCGGGTTCGAACCCGGGTGCTCCGGCTCGGTAGACGAGCGCTTTACCTCTGAGTATCTCGCTTCGGCGAGCGCGGCTTCGGCCGCTTATCTGTTTTTTCAGCAGCGTCCGCTCCGGCGGACGCAGTTGTTGCTGCGACGTGCGTATTTTCTCTCCTTTTCCTCTTTCCTCTGATCTTTTAACTCTCCTCTATCTGCACGTGGCAGCGGTGGTGGCTTGGCTCGAGCCAGTGGGCAGGCCCGTGCAATTTCCTTTTCATCCTTCTCTCAGTCACAACAACAACATAAGCCACTTCTAGTACCACTTCAAACCTCGATTATGGCCAAAGTAATTTGCGTAGGACGTTCGAAGTGGTGTAAAACTATTTGTCTTCTTAAAATTAGATTCCGGATAGAACAAAAATATTACCGACGATTACGTTATTTCCTAATGCGAAATTTCAGCGCAGCTAATCAGCTGCTCCTGCTTTTCGATAGATTGAGACAAATAATTCGATCAAGACATGCATGTACAATTACAGACAACTTGTTACTTTCACATATTTTCCTTCTTCAAGAAAAACTCCACAAACAGTTTTTGATTGTCATGAAGGAAGTCTTGTGGTCGGAGAAATAGATGGAAATATGCACGACTTGCTGCACCATGCCTGGTTCTCAAAGACGAGTTCTATGCATTTCGCGATGTTCCGTGGGAGGCGTTACGAGCGAGAGGAACGGGGTGTTCTCCCGCATAAATGGTAAGAAATTGCCGCTTGTCTGCCACGTGCAGATAGAAGAGAGTTCAAAGATAAGAGGACAATGTTATAGAGAGAGTAAAGACGCACGTCGCAACAACCGCGTCCGCCGAAACGGACGCTGGCTGAAAAAAATTTCACAGAGGCTTAGCTTGGTTAAGCCCCGTAAGTTGCGAAAGCAATAGCCCTGGCTGCGCCTGGTTTGGCTGGTGGTGTGTCTTGGTAGTGCTCTTAGTAAAGCTTATGTTTATGAAAGTTTTGCCCATTTGTTTTACATGACATTATACTCACCACACGAGGGCCCCCACGTGCTGGGAGATTTATGCGTGCCTCGGTCGCCAAAACGAGCGGCTGACGCTAACGGATGATTGTCTAGAAGCTTCCCTCTTCTTTCACTCCCAATTCCTCCCTTCCTCTAGGTGCGTTTCGGGGGTCCACCGAGATGACAGAGAATTTCCTTTCCTCAAAAAGCGCTGCGTTCAAAGGGCAAGGCATCGCGCCGAACGGGTGGTGGCGTTCCTCCCTTCCTGTGGTTCGGGTGTCCACCGAGATGACAGAGAATTACTGCGCGCCATGCCTTGCCCTTTGAACGCACCGCTTTTTGAGGAAAGAAAATGGCGCAGTAATTCTCTGTCATCTCGGTGGACACCTGAACCGACCGCTAAGCGCGCCGCGCGCGGCAGGAGCGGGAGTTAGGCCGTGCTTGGTAGCTGCGGCCTCGCTACGCGACGGCGCAAGTTAGAGCCCCGCTCTTGCAGCTGTGACGTCAGACCGCTAAGCGCGCCGCGCGTGGCAGGAGCAGGAGTTAGGCCGCGCTTGGTAGCTGCGGCCTCGCTACGCGACGGCGCGAGTTGGGCCCCTGGTTTTTGGGGCAGATGGCATGACGTCACAGCAGGGGGTCATGCTAAAGGTCATTGGTAGCTACCGGCCTCGCTACGCGACGGGCTGAAAGTGCAACTAGTATTGCTTTCGCAATAAAACAGATAAGCGGCTGTAGCCCAACATCGCGCACGCCTATTCTCTGGCAAGCGCATTATATAGCCGTCCTCGCGCATGCGTTGTAACCGTTGTAAACACGCGGCTGCAGGAATGAACAAAGGCGCGTCTAGTGAATACGGTGCTGTCTTAGAAGGGTGCTTTAGAGACATGTACTGTGGTGTCCATTCCTTTCGGGTGTCCACCGAGATATGAGAGAGACAGGCGTCGTTTCCTTTCCTTAAAACCAATTTTCTTTTCATTTTCCTCCCCTTACGGCGCGGTTCGGGTGTCCACCTATATATATATATGAGAGAGAGAGAAAGGCGTCGTTTCCTTTCCTTAAAAACCCAATTTCCTTTTCATTTTCCTCCCTTTACGGCGCGGTTCGGGTGTTCACCGAGACAAGAGAGATCGTCGTTTCCTTAAAACCAATTTTCATTTCATTTTCCTTCCCTTACGGCGTGGTTCGGGTGTCCACCGAGACATGAGAGACAGGCATCGTTTCTTTTCTGTGATGTCACTCGGTCGCGGCATACGGCATTATGGCATACGCGAAGCTCGGCTTCGACCCTCGTAGTGAAGCTTTCCGCTTCAAAATAACAAGTCTGTAACTGCACATACATGTCTAGCTCGAATTCTCTGCCTCAATCTATCGAAAAGCTGAGACAGCTGATGAGCTGCGCTCAGATTTCGCATTAGGACATTAGGAAGAAACGTTATCGTTTTGAAATTCTTTATTGTGTTTCCTCATGAAACATTTGCATTTTTTCGTCTTCCATAGACCACAGTGTATACACCACTAAGGACGTACACTCAAGAAACAGTTCACTCCCTGTCTTGGAGAGGCCAGGCGGCTTGGTAAAGAAACCAGAGGTGGCTAATCACCGTAAGGCACAGCTGAAAATGAACAGAGAAACGAACCGCTTGTGACGTCAGAGAAAAAGAAAACCTTCACGCAACCACTCATTTCATCGCCGTGGATCGTGAACCGTGGGAACGTTCACGCTTCCACTGGCAAACAGCACCGGGGCGAAGTTAATAAGAGCCACTCCGGTGCGTCACACTCATTAGGCGCCACCTAGCGTCATCCACCGTCGCCCCTCGCCCTGCCTGCCTCCTCCGACGGCCATGACGTCACATGGGAAGAGCGACTGCTGCGTCGGCACGCTTCGCCGCTTTCCCGCGTGTGCGGTGCGAATGCGTAGCGGAGGTAGGGGGGAGGGAGGGGGGGGGGTTGTTAGCGAAGTGCTCCTTTATACTTGGATCATGAAAGATAGATGATTTCGCTTTCTCGGCTTCCTTAGAAAGACCAAGAGGCAGGATGAATGCGCTACGCTTTAAGCATCTAAGACTGATTGACGTGTTGATTGATGAATGAACGGATGTCGGAGGTAATGAGAGATGTGATGTTGACACGCTGTAGACTGCTTGGGTTTCTGCCCGAAGCACCATGCGGACTTTTTGTATTGCTGAGAGGAAGCGTTAGTAATCATACTAATGCCAGTTTTTATAATTAATGTTAGGGCGATTTATCATTTCAAGAGTACTGGAAATTCTTACGCCGTAGGTAATGTTCGTAAATGTCACGATATCTGAACTTTATGTAGCCATAAATGTACAGGGCCGGTCAGAAGTTCCCAATCCACAGGGTATGCATTTCAGCGTTATATCCTGATATTTATGATGTCATTAAAGCTATCAAGGCTCTTAGAGGTGGGAATGATGCTTCTCCTACCATCTACAGAGATTTTCATCTTCGAGGGTGTCGTAGCTTCCGGACTGTACTGCTTAAAACCACACCCTATTACCTGGGAACTTTTGATCAATCCTGTACTTTTCCTTTTTGTGTGATTTCTTGGTGTGTCGTCAACGTTGCATTAGTATTTAGGAAGCGTATCCCATGGTGTGGGCATGCCCTGCCAATCCTGCTTTCCCACCCCACCCCCACCCCACCCGAGAGGACTGGGAGGCTGCCCTGCTCGGCTTCTCCAGGACCAACGAGCCCTGGTGACAAGAGCCCGGGCCGCCGCGGCGGCCACAGGGGTCCCGGACTAGGGATCCCTCCTAGTGATTGTGAGGGCCGGGCCCTTCAGGCACGGTTGTTGTGTTGTTGTTGTGACTGAGAGAAGGATGAAGAGGAAATTGCACGGGCCTGCTACTGGCTCGAGCCAAGCCACCACCGCTGCCACGTGCAGATAGAGGAGAGTTAAAAGATCACAGGAAAGAGAAAACGGAAAGAAAAGACGCGCGTCGCAGCAACAACTGCGTCCGCCGGAGCGGACGCTGCTCAAAAAGAAGCGGCCGAAGCCGCGCTCGCCGAAGCGAGAACAGATACTCAAGTTCGTTCCCTCCACCACCACTTCAGGCACGGTCCAAGCAATACCTCTGTATATAGTATAAATAAATGTTTTACACCACCCAGTTATTAACAGCTTGTCAGGATTTCTCATTCGCTTTCGGATGCTGCCAAGGAAGCCATCGTGAGGCTTCGATAACTATACCAAGAACATTTGTTTGTAATTATTGATCAGTGAATGAATTATTTTTGTTGATGTGGTTCTTCTTCTTGTTTACCTGCGAAAGGGTATTTCCGAGCTACAGGTATACAATGTTGTGGGCCTTACCAAACGAAGATAGAGGAGGGGGAAGGGGGGGCTGGAAAAAGTACAAAATGCAGGCAAAAACAATATGCATAAAAAAGCGCCTACAGCATAAGGCTGCGTCACTGGTGCACTCCACTGGGATAACCAAAGATGGATCCTGGAACTCCGGCATCGTTCGTGTTGAACCAAGTCCAACAATTTCTGTGAATAATAGTCGTCTTGTCCTGGTTTTTAGGCCAAACTGGCGCTAAGGTGTCTTTTTAAATATTTCAGTCAAATTATTGCCTTTTCACCCTTGTGTCAATAGGTATTCTATTCTGTTTTACATCGCCCACGAGCAAGTCATATTAGTTAAAGATGTTTATGGTAGCTGTTTAATTGGCTCGCCTTACATGCTTATTGTCATGTGTTCTTGAAAATGTCACTGTACCTGGTAACCTTGGCATGTGTACATATGTAAATAAAATTTTTTCTAAACACAAAAAGGAGTCTTTCGTAACTCCATTGTTGAGAGTATATGTGCTAACTTAACCATTCGGTGTCGTTGCTTCTATTCGGCAGGAAGCTTGCAGCTAGCTAGCTAGCTAGCTGGTGGACGCTGCGGTGTGTGTTCCGGCCGCCGGCTTGCGTCGGTGGCCGGTGTTCGACCTTTGGACGTGCGCTTTTGTTAAGGTGTCCTTCGGCTGGCGGGCGCCTCAATATGGTGAGCCAGCCACCTACAAAGGCTCTTGCCTTTGATGTTGTCGTCCCTGAGGGGGCTAGTCCGGAGGATGTCGTCGATGCGACAGCCTCCGTTGTTGGATTGGAAGAAGTGTACTGCGTCCAGCACTTCGGTGGACGCAACTACCAAGTCACTGTGAAAAGTGAAGCCGCCATGGCTAAAATCGTTGAAGCTTCCTGCCTCATCATCGGCAAGGAACGCGTCGCCATCGTTCCCCTGAGCCCGCAGGTGACCCAGGTGACTGTCCTCTTTCTGCCCGCCCGTGTACCTAGTGACGCCCTTGCCAAGGCTCTCTCCCCTTATGGCAAGGTGCTGCACATAAGTCGCGGCGTCATGGGGTCGCGTCCCACTGTCACCACCGGGACCCGTTATGTGCGGATTGAGATGAAGCCGGAGTCACCCGTACCAAACTACATCAAGGTCGCGGGCCACCGCGTGACGTGTGACTACAAGGGAATGCAGCGCGTTTGCCGGCGTTGTGGGTCCACTGCGCACTTCAGGGCACAGTGCACGGCTCCTTTCTGCGCCCGCTGTGGGGTCTTTGGGCACCAAGGCCAAGGTTGCGTGCTCCCATGTCGCCGTTGTGGCGATCCACACGCTACCGTGGCGTGCGCCATCAAGCCCTCGTACTCGGAGGCTGCGGCCCGCCCTGCGCCCCCGCAGGCCGCTCAGGGAGCCGCTGAAACCATCAAGAAGCCCTGCGCATCCAACACCGACGCCGTTACGGTTGCTTCCGCTGCGTCCCAGCCTCACTGCGTTGAAGAACCGGAGTCTGCTCTTGATGCGTCCAATACTGCACCAAGTGAGCAGACAGTAAATGTGCGTGCTGCGTCAGCCTCCGTCTCTCCGTGCGTCCCTGATGCCACGGGGGTCGAGCCTACTGTGGCCCTGGAAAACCATGATGCTGAGAACGTGCCCCTCTCGGAGCCCGTGCTACAGCCCGCGGCCAGCGTTGCGGATTTGAGCAGGGACACCGACATAGCTGAGGTTGACGGTGACGACAGCAGCTTGCCATCCTCAGCCTCTTCAGTCAACCTCGTCATTGACGAGACTGTCATCACGCCTGAGGAGGACCCGACGCCGCCGTCGTCGTCGCCGACATCGCTTGGAGAGGAGCCAAGATGATCTCCAGACGCTGATCCTGTGCAATCGCCGTCCTCTTCGACATCGAGGGCCAGCGCCAGCACTTCCAGCGCACAGTCTTCCGATGTTGAGATGGTCGCTTTGAGTTCAAGCTTAAAGCGTCCACATGCGTCAACTACGGACTCGGACAATTCTGCCGGTCGGCCAAGGAGGCCTCGTGCCTCCTCTGGTCCGACCCTCCGCAAAAAGTGAGGTGGTTTAGCGCCGTTCGCGGCGCGCTTTGTATTGCCTAAACATCACGACTTTTCAGGTTTAATTTTTCATTTCCAAAATGACTCATCTTCAAATTATTACTCTTAACGTACAGGGGTTCCGCAGTGTTTTGAAGCAGGCAGCGGTGGTCGCATTCGCTCGTTCCTCGGGTTGCGATATTGTCTGTCTGCAGGAAACCAATTTTTTTCGCCTCAGTGACGTGTTGAAATTCAAGCGTAGGTTTGGCGTCGATGCCTACTTTTCGTACGCCAGCACGCGTTCTAGCGGCGTTGGCGTTCTCGTTTTGAACCGCTCACTCTTGCGAGATCATCATGTTATCTACGATGCGCTTGGACGCGTGCTGGCGTTCGACTGCACGTTTAACGCACTTCAGCTGAGAATTCTTTGCATTTATGCGCCTGCTCATTCTAATTTGGTAAACGCATTCTTTAAAGATTTAGACGTGTATTTTCTTGGAGGGCGTAATGTTGTGATGTTGGGCGATTTCAACTGCGTGCTCGATACGGTCGCCGATGTGCAAGGCCATGGTAGGGGTAGGCCAGGCTGGAATGCGCGCGAGTTGCGCCGCCTAGTCAGCCATTTTATGCTCACGGACGCTTATGAGCTCCTCTATGGCAACGTCTTTGTGTGGACTTGGCGTCGCGGGTTATCGGCGAGTCGGTTAGACAGGGCGTATGTTCCGACGAGCCTTTCGCGGACAGTGTGGGCAGCCAATGTAATGATGCTACCATCCTCGCCGGTGCACATATCAGACCACCGCCCTTTTCTTCTATCGATCGCGGTTCCGGCGGCTGCAGGGTCTCCTCAGAGACCATGGCGGTTGGATGCACGCATCCTTCACGACGCCAGCACTAAAGAGGGGCTCACGCGCGTCTTGCGTTTTTCGGTTGTTGGGGCCGTGCCTGGTGACTGGGACCGTCTGAAGGAGCAGTGGCGTCACCATTGCGCCGCATCTGGTCGAGCCCTTAGGGCTCGCGTGTCAGATGAGGTGCGCGTGGTGACGGCGAAGTTGCGTATTGCTCAACGCACCCCGTCGCCTTCGTCGCTTATGTGCGCATGGAAAGAGGAGCTTTCGGAGCGCCTACAGCGCCTTTTACGTGCCTCCTCTTTGACAGCTTCTGCATGGCGTTGTCGACGCAGTCCAACTGCTCATCCCGAGGTACTTCGCTTTGCGCGTCAAGAGCTGTTGACCCCTCAAGGTGCCCCTGCCTTTACACCTACCGCAGGGGCTATGCCCCAACCCAGTGGCAGGAATTTCAGTGCGTTTTATAACCATTTCAGGAGTATTGCTCAGTCGCTCCTTCTACTTGATCGCAATGTAGTTTCCGCAAACCCATTTTTAGCAGGCTTGCCTCAGGTTTCCACTGAACTCCATGACGGCCTTATGGCTCTGCCAACAACAAGGGAAATCAAGGAGGCGTTGGACTCCATGAAACGAGGCTCAGCACCTGGACCAGACGGCCTTCCTGTGGAGTTCTATTTACAATTCTGGGATATTGTCGGCCCCATTTTCTCGGAAGTGCTAAAATTATGCTTCACTCAGCAAGTTTTCCCTGAATCATTCAAAAGAGGCCGCATTGTCCTAATTCCTAAAAAGTCTCCTTTCTCGACATATCCGGCAGATTGGCGCCCTATCACCCTACTAAATTCAGATTACAAAGTACTAGCAAAATTACTCGTTCGTCGTCTGCGGTCTCTCCTCCCGTTGCTTATTTCCTGCCACCAGGTTTGCTCCATCCCAGGCCGTGAAATACATAGTTTATCTTCTGTAACGCGAGACATCCTAACGTATACTTTACGGCGGCGCGCACAGGGTCTTCTTGTTTCCCTTGATCAAGAGAAGGCGTTCGACTTTTTAGAGCACGAGTATATTTACGGGACGCTGGATGCTTTCGGTTTCCCAGCTTCTTTCGTGCTTCTCATTAAAGAGATGTACAGAGATATTTCAAGCACTCTGTTCCTCGATGGCCGGGAAAGTACCGCGTTTGATGTTCGCCGTGGCGTCCGTCAAGGTTGTCCGCTCTCCCCCCTTTTGTTTGTCTTAGCATTAGAGCCTTTCCTCTTGGCAGTGAATCGTCACTCCCTTATTAGAGGTCTGGCTTTGCCAGGGAGCGAAGCGGTACGCGTCACTGCTTATGCAGATTACATCGCTCTGTACTTAGCTGATGAACGCAGCTTGCTTGAAACTCTAAATGTTTTTCGTGAGTACGCCTCCTTGTCTGGAGCTGCTCTTAATTACTCGAAGAGTTGTTACTTTTTTGTGGGGTCTACCCAGACTCGTATTTCATCTGCAATACCTTTGCAGTGGTGCGCGCAGATGCGCATTTTAGGTGTGACCTACGACTGTGCTGGAATATGGGATGGTGTGTGGTCTTCGGTCGTCAACGACATTACAGCTCGTGTGCGAAGGGCGCAGACATTCGACCTGCCTCTGCTTGAGAGGCGCTACCTGGTTGAGTCAGTCATTCTCGGTGCCTTCTGGTACCTTTGCTATACTGTTAAACCACCCCTCCGTGTCATAAGGCGGGTGCAGACTACAGTTTTTTCTTTTTTTTGGTCAGGCGGTACCGAGCTTGTGGCTCGTGCTGTTCTTGGACAACCACGGGAGAGAGGAGGTTTTGCCTTTCCAAATTTGTCTGTTACGTCCTCGCTGTTAGCTTTAAAGGGTATTTGGCGTATCCTGCTAGGAAACGCGTCTCCGGCGCGAACCCTGACTCGGTACTTTTTGGGCCCTTCTTTGCGCTTTTTGTATCCCGCGGCCCCTGTTAATCATGGACCTCAGTCAGAGCAACCTTCCGCTTTCTATGCCTCGTCAGTGGCCTTTTACAGGCATGTAACAGCAGTAACACCTGATGTCAACATCGTCGCAGACCGTGTGGTGGACATTATGGGCTCGCTATTGTTGCCTGTTGTGCCGGCGGCTCGCCGCTCACCTATGCGCCGCGTTCAGTGGGCGCGCTTAGCGTCGACACCTCTCCCAGACCATCTACGCGACTTTGTCTGGAAACTTGGCTGGGCAGTGCTCCCTACTTGTGATCGGTTAGAGCGATGGGGTGTTTTACGCTCCAGTATCTGTCCGAATTGCCCACTCCCGGAATCTAATCGCCACGCTACAGTCACCTGCGTGGTAGCGCGTGTCTTTTGGCGCGCGGTTCATGCGGGATTCCGTGGGCAGGGCATTTCGTACTTCGTCTCCCGCGGCCGATTCCCCAGCGGCCGTTTTGCTCGCCTGTTAATTGTTGCGGGTCTTTCTAGTTTATGGCGCTGTCGATGCGCCGCGGTCGCTGGTGGCTTTCGACGCCGCGCTGTGTGGCCGATTCTCGGCCGTCTCCGACGGGAGCTCATCAGTTTTTTGTCCGAGGAACTCTTTTTCTTGGGTGAGGAAGAGTTCCTCCGGCAATGGTCATGCCCATTCATTTCTGTGAATAATAGTCGTCTTGTCCTGGTTTTTAGGCCAAACTGGCGCTAAGGTGTCTTTTTAAATATTTCAATGTCAAATTATTGCCTTTTCACCCTTGTGTCAATAGGTATTCTATTCTGTTTTACATCGCCCACGAGCAATTCATATTAGTTAGAGATGTTTATGGTAGCTGTTTAATTGGCACGCCTTACATGCTTATTGTCATGTGTTCTTGAAAATGTCACTGTACCTGGTAACCTTGGCATGTGTACATATGTAAATAAAATTTTTTCTAAACACATTCTTGAACAAAAATTTCGAAAATGAGAAACCAGTAAGATATTCGTATAGAAATATTGAAGGTATACTGGTACATTCTTCCGATATGTAGGAAAACCTTTGCATTATAGTGTTTCCACCGCTTGCATAGAGCAATTAAGACTGCCATAGAAAAAGCAATGGGGAGTGCTTTTGCAGCGCGAAAATCGCAAAAAGTTCTAAAAAACTATGCGTTCCAAAAAGTCGCGTTTCAGAACGATGACTGGACAAGCTTTATTAACAATTTGACGGTAAAATTCTTTCACAATATTTTTGTGCCCTTCGTACCACCGTCAGGGAGAAAAGTCGTAACTTTGGACGAGTAACTTTTTTAGTTGCATTATGAAAACTTCATGAATATCAGTTAGAAAAAAAAAACGGCTGATTTTTATTTACCCCTTAAAAAAGTATATTCCCTTATTTTATTTAAAATTGCCACAATGACCTGTATGGTCCCTCAGCAACAATATAAAGCTAATTTAAATAAAAATAAACAAACACAAATATATTGAAGCAAAAGAAAAATTAAATCACGATTAAGGGCCATTGTTGCATGATTAACGTTAGGGAGAACGGAATATCTTTTTGCTGACATTAGCCAGACAAGTAGAACGTGCCCAAAACAGGAAACTTGTTGGCGTTTTCAAGGATTAAAAACAGGTCTAATGAGCTAAAGGCAGCTCTCCAAATATTTTCTAAATTTCGGTGATTGTGGTGACTGGAATACAACCACGAAGTTACAAGTTGGTGACAAAGTAACGAACAAGGAGGGCTGCTCACAGCGCCCCTATGTTGCTACACAGCTATTGAAAAGGGGACTACGTGAAAGCACAGTGAGTGCTGTCTGTCTTCCAACAGGCACTTAGGCTGCAGGATTGATGCAAGAACCTAAAGGAACACTTAAGCTCCCATAGCCTTAATTGGTTAAAGGTGCACTAAAGAGGAATCTGAACTCGTCTTTTTACCGCGGGAACTCGATCTACACATTCCAAGCAGTCTTAGAAACTTCGAGTTATCGTCCTGTGCAGCCGATTTCCTAATTTAAGTCGGATTAAACGTCCCGGTTACCGCCTTTTTTTAAACACACCACTGACGATATAGGAGGAGTCAACCAACCTTCCAGCCACTCCCGTGTCGGCTTGCCGCTCTGCCATAGGCGGAGTGGTACGCAGCGATTAGCGAAAGCAAGGAGTCCACGCGTTTTTTATTTAGTTCTGTATTGATATCCTGCGCGGGGCAAGAACTGTGCAGCCAGGTGAAGACGACCGGACGGACGTAAAGGCTACTCCGGGGTCACGCGTTTGCAGCGTCGTCTTGGAATTGCACATTGCATTCGCCGGACGTGATAATCATCTCCTTCAGTCATCTAGAAGCCAGCTCAAGCTAACGGGAATATGCACATCCTAGATCCGCTTTCTATGTATGCAACAAAGCATCCTCAAGCCGGATCTCGTTCAGGACGTGCGCAGGAAGAAAAATCACGTGCAAGAAAAACCACAGGTGTGCCACACAGAATACACACGAGAGGACGGCCCTCTTCTTGCGGACGCTACCGCCGCGACCGCTAGGGGGAGTTGCAGTCTCATCACGCGATTGGATAACCCGCCCCCGCCGTGATCTTTCAACCCACTCCGCCCAGCACGCGCGGTACGCTGCTACTTGGCGTGCCCGTAACCACTTGCCTCGGGGATCGCATCATATATACTTGCTGTGTATACGGTGCGACAGGAGGACGTCCGCCCTTTGGAACGCGCACGCGATGATGCCAAAGCAGAAAGCACATTGCCGATTACTACGCTGAAAGCTTGGGGTCAAAAACAAGTAAAAGGCTTAACGGAAGAAGGGGTTAATCGTCCCGGTAGCAGACGACAGCGTGGGTGTAGCAGACGAACAGTGGCTCAGCGGAGCAGAGGTGAAGAGCGAGCACGCAAGCTGAGTGCACGCATGCGTGGTACCCTTTCCTAACGACTGAAGAACGAGCGAGGGATGCCGGGATGTCAGAAGGCATGCATGTTGGTCCGTGGTCATCCGGTTGCTTGCGTGGATACCCCTTCTGTGACCCGCGTTGCCCTTCTTGATCCGCATGGCAGCTGGACCACGGAGATCTGGCCGAAAAAGGGGGCGTCAGGTGCGAACGCTAGTTTTGTTTTGAGCTCTTTTGTTTCTTCCTGAAGGTGCTTAGATGTCGCTAATATTTTTATTCTCGGCGGGGTCAAAGTGACCTGCGATGCCAGGTGTTTCGTTCCTGTGAGTTCGTTTTGTTTTGTACAAAGGAGACACTAAACCTGGTGTCTCACCGAACGCTTTCAAAAATTCCTAAATATTGGGAGACTTATATATATATATATATATATATATATATATATATATATATATATATATATATATATATATATATATATATATATATATATATTCAGGAACAAACTGTGGGCCATGGCGGAACTTGGTTACGGTGTAAATCATTCAAAATATACTGGTTATTTGTTCTCGAAAAGGTTTTCTTTCTACTTATAATTTCGTATGGTTTGAAATTTTTGAAAGTGTTTCCTGGAAAACCCGGCACAAAACAATATATGCAAGGACCACTCAGTATAATAGAAAAAAAAATATTGGAAATTTTCAATTAAAGAGCCACCTATCTACGTGATAACCAGCCCCTCATTTATCTGCCATTGCCTACGACTGCCTACTACTGCTACTGTTACCTACACTGCTATAGTACTACGACGTAATACACTGTGTTAAACCTATCCGCCATGGCTCTTGCCGCCTTCGCTACAAGGAAAAGAAAAGTCAGCATAGAGTTCAGTGAAGATGGCTCATTCCCCTTCTGAGCTGTTTCTCATGACGGCCCAGCCACTCGCTTATGCACCGCTGACACATACCCTCCCCACGAAGACAAAAATAAAGAGACAAAAAAGAATCAAGCTGGGAAGGACAGATTCAGCGCGAATACAGGTAAACGAAGAATAAATAAGAAAAATAAAGCGACGGAGCATCACCGAGATCGTCCAGCCGGCAAACGAGAGACCTGTTTCAACTTGCTCCCGCACAACCACCCTCGTTCTCGCAGCACAGCCCCTCGCGTTCTATCTCCCTCCCGCTCGCACTCCTCGCAGCGCCACGATGCTTGCAACCCCCGAATTCCGTCCGCTCACCGCGGCGTAGTAAACAAACGCGTAGCACGACTACGCACCGGCGCCCCTTACTACGCAAGGGCAAGGGCTGTCTTACTACGGCCGCCCTCCCCAGCGTGCCCTACACCTTTCCGGCCGGGCAGGTCCCTCCTGAGAAAAGTCAGCCGGGCGTGGCAGGGAGGAGAAGACCTCGCGGTGTGGCCTACTGCCTCCGGGGGGCTTCACGCTTGGCTGACAGAGATCATAAGTCGAGCGCGGTGATCTTAAATGCGCCCGCGTGTGCTTGGACTCCTGCCCTGGGAGTAGGTTGTTAAGAAGAGCATCGGCTATGTTACGTGTTCCAGGGGTTTTCGTATTCGGACGCAAAGGTGTCACAGAGGCTTTATCGGCCTCTTTTAGCCAATTCATGCATTAAACTGCACGTCGAAGCGCCGATCATCAGACGCCCTTTGATGGCTCTGACGCCCTTTGATGCAAGAAAGCGTGAGTGTACTAGTTTTGGTGTGGGACGCCAAGGAAACACACTGACACACCATGACAGTTTCTAGGTGGTGCAATGACCATCGCACTGCTGAAAGGGATTGTTGCTATTTTATACAGCAAACAGCACACATGTCTAGCTTTCTAGGGCAAATATTTTGAAAATTGGAAAATTGAAAAACACTGTTATGGAAATATTGAAGGTATTAATGGTCCATTAATCTGATACGTAACAAAACCTTTCCTGTTGAAGTGTTTCCATTGATCGGATCGAACAGTTAAGACTGCCGTATAAAACCAGTGGGGGACACTTTTGACGATAGCAGAAACGTTAATGGAAGAAAAAGTGCAAGACTGCCGTCGGGTGATCAGCGGATATATTGATTGTTGTAGTGAAATCTTACAATATTTGAAAACATTGCGCTCATAAATGGTTTCCCGCTCAAATATTCTTTTATCCATAATTGCTGGGCGTGACTGGGAAAAAGTGAATTGCTGCCATTAGGGAAATGCGGGAAAGGAAGACTTCGACAAACTTGGCATAAACTTCGGCTTGATCGTTCCTTTCAAGATGCCTGTTACGGTTGTTATTTGCACACCACTTGGCCCTCGTCGTCAAGGTTGCTATCAGGAATGGAGTATTCGATGCTTCCAGCTCCTATACCTACATTTTTCTCTCGCCTAGCGCATGGGATACCCTACTGTTTCCTGGTTCTAACGGGGACCGCGAAGAGGCGAGCACGCTGAAGTAATCTTAGGCTTGCCAATATGTGTCGGCTGAAAGTGGATGGATGGAAACAACTTTATTACACACACACACACACACACACACACACACACGCACACACACACACACACACACACACACACACACACACACACACACACACACACACACACACACACACACACACAAAATCTTCCAGGGTGGTCCCCTACTGGTCCAGGAGTCCACGGGCTAGTGCTTCACGTAAAGCCCGATCCACCAGCCATTTCTGGCCGGCGGGCTGAGCGGTCCGTAAAGCAGCCTCCCAGGAAGAATGAGTGGGATTGGGGATGGGGGATACTGCCTTTGGGGAAGGACATTCCCAAAGGTAATGGAAAAGTGTGGATTTGGGCACGCCACAGGTGTTACAATCAGGAGGAAAGGTGGGATGAAAGCATGAGAGGCGGTGGGGTGAAATAAAGCAGCCTGTCTGTAATTGCCGCCATGTGGCGCTGGATAAGGGCGACAAGGTACTGTGGGGTGGTGGCAGTGTCATGCGGCTGAATTTGTAAAATGTGGTAATTTGGTGATATGTAGAGAGGACCGAAGGGGCTTCTTGCGCAGGGTTGGGTGCCTGATCCTCCGGGGTCCGGGAGGAGAGTTCTCGGGCCAGCGCATGAACGCGCTCATTACCGGGGATCGAGGCATGCCCAGGGACCCATGACAGAGTAAGCGTTCGGTCGAGAGAGGTGAAGTGTTAGAGATGACCAAAAAAAGGACAGGCGGAGCGAGTAAGAACACTCCATTCACACACAAATTATTGGAAGTAAACAACGGATATATTGCGGTTACAATTCAAGTTCGCGCACTTCAGTAGGGTTCGCACTGTCTTACACACGTCCGCTCAGATCGCTCGCGCACCTCACACTCTCGCTGCGCTTCCTGCCGCCGATGACGCGCCGCACTCGCGAAAAAGACAAACATCACAAACACAGACGGCGTCCTGACGGCGCCGGGAAGAAATGGAAGAGGATAGACAGGCGATGTGGTATGCAGTCCGGACCGCCCGGCGCACCGAGCCAGATTCACGTGAGCGCCACTGGAGTCGACGAGACGACTGCCGCCGTCTGAACGGGAGTAGGCGCCGATCAGAATTGCGTCGTACGATCGCTTACAAAAGATGCAGCGCGCTTGATGCTGTCATCTCATGACGGACTCGGTTTACTGAGCCATTGAAATTTGAACAGTACGACGTCGTTTTGAAATGTTACTGGACCAGGATTTGTTTATAGATCCCGAGGTGAAGCTCTGGTGGCATCTGCAGCGCTCCAGATTTAAACAGCTCATTTACTTTCGCATAACGGGCGGAAGCCTCTTGATGGAGAGGAATCACAACTACAAGACTCTGAAATGGCAGGGGCGTGATCTGTGTTTCTTGTAGGACGTATAGCAGCTCAGATCATTGATAGCAACTTACCAGTATGCCTCAAGAGGAAAGCAAATAATAGTTGTTCCTTGACAACGCTCACATATGGGATGCAAAAACTTGTAAAGCTGGAAACAAAACTGAGGACAGGGTAGCGAGCTATGAAAAGGAAGATTACAGGTGTAACGTTAACGTACATGGAGAAAAGGTCAGGAAAGGCACGCGAGTTAATGATATCGTAGTCAAAACCGAGTTAATGGTATCGTAGTCGGAACCAAGCTCAAGAAATGGGCACGAACAGGTCATGTAAGTAAAAATAAATGCAACCGATGGCCGTTAAGGGCAACGGACTGGAGGATTCAAACTAAAGGCAAACACAGCAAGAATGAATGAAGGAATGAAAAACTTTATTGTACAAGGGTTCTTTCTCGCAGCGTAGGTGGAGCCCTCAGTCCAGGGCCCCAGTGGCCTTTGCAGTCTTGCGAGCCCTGTCGATCAGCTTGAGCTGCTCTTCAGGCTTCGAGCTGGACAGCGCAGCCTCCCACTGCTCCGGTGTTGGTCAAGCAAGAGTGGCAGATGGTCAGTTGTGCGAATAAGAATACCAAGTTTGGGGGTTATCGTGACCACACCTGCCACAGCACAGGATTTATTGGAGGAATATGGGAAAGGTCTTTGTCTTGCAGTGGGCGTCGCTGGGCTCATGATGATGATGGATCTCATCAGGATCTCATCTGCTCTCAAAGCTGGTTTTTAAACTAGTGGTACGCGTGCGGATGTCGCATCACTCGGCTCCTGAGTGCGTAACAGCCGGGAATCAACGAATCTTGAATTATTGCAAGCAAGGCAGCCTTGAATACAGCAGCTGGTTATCTGAGATCTGTTCCACAGCTCGGCCAATGCACCACCTTCCAGGGGTTTTAGCACCATGGACAGAAACACTTGTTAATGCGCTATCATTTAGGTTGGTTGTAGTCTTGGAAAAAACCACCCGGTTTCTCCGTAAAGAAGTTCCCTTATTGGTCTAGAGGCTGGTGACGTCATCAGCAGCACCAAATTTTTAAGTTTGAGAACTAGATAGTACCTGCCATTGAATTATTGTATGGGACTGCACTAATTCGACATACTAATCTACCTTAATCTACCCACTAATCTCCACCAATACATCTAATCCACCCACTAACTCCAATTAAACGTTGATTCATTTTTTGATGTGGGCCTACGTCCAAAATTTCAGAGGTCCATTGGAATATTTGAGGGTGGACCAACTTAATAAGGCCCCGAGTTTTTTGGGATCGCGTACTTGGCGCACCATCAAGGGCTTATGGCAACCGATTCGTCTCGGCAGTCGACACGCAAAGAAAGAGCAGAGTTTCCTTCTCCATAAAAGCACCGGTTAAAAATTAAAAGCTCGTTGTATGCAATCTAGGCTTACTTCTGCTCTTGGCGGACGCAAAACTGATCCAGGGTGTAGTGTATCATTCTAGTTGACTTTACAGCATGCACGTTTCAACGAGCATAAACATCTCACCAAAAAACGAAGCACGACCCCCACAAATACAGCCAGTGCAAGCCATGACCAAACACCGCTTACGAGACTGTAGTTATTTGCAACCCAGCTGTTGAGTGTCGGTCTTCTGTTCCCATCCGTCATGGGAATGCCTGTGGAAGGTGGGCGGCCTGTTCATTTGACGTGACGTCAGGGATTCGCCCGCGAACTCGTCGCTGGTGTGCGTCCCGCTTAATCAGAGAGAACAAGAGAGTAGAGAAGCGTCGACGTGCGCGCATCGTTGACGCCCCAGTGCTTCACGAGAGCACGCAAGGTCAGGGGTGCGAGTCGCGTTGTCACGCGATCGCATTTCGTATACACTGGGCTATCCGAAAACGAGGTCATGTTGTGCTGTCGTCGTGCTGTGGTGTGTGAACAGCGGCGCAACCGTGTTCCCAAACGCTGGCGACATGTCACACATCCGCGGTTCGTCGCGCGACATCTGTCGCTGTCGCGGACACGGACGAACCCTGCCGGAGCCTGTAGGGCATGCAGGTGGGGGTGTCGCTGTCGTCACGGATCGCATGGCGCTAGTGTTCGTCGAGGGAAATCATTGCCAACTTACTGTTTCGTTTTTTGCCAGAAGCTGTAACACGAAAAACACCGTTTCTTTTTTTTTTTGTTTTGGTTAGCGTGACGAGCGTAAAATAGATCACAACTCAGGGGGGCAGGGGAGGGAGCGGGGAGGAATTGCTAACCTACTGTTTCGTTTTTTTTTTTTGTCAGAAGCTGTACCACGGCAAAACACCGTTTCTTTTTTTTTTTTTTTGGTTACCGTGACGAGCGTAAAATAGATCACAACTCAGGGGGCAGGCGCAGGGAGAGGGGGCAGGAGGATTCTCCCAACATTTCGCCTTTATGCTTGGTGAAGCTTAGCGCAAAACAATGCATGTAGTTACAAGCAATGTAGCGCTCCTAAACGTGATCTTTTTTAGTGTGTTAGCTTTATAGTGGCCATTTCCCGCATTTAGCTTTTGTGCGTTTGTTTGTATGAAGCCTGCTTTGTGTGTATGTGCGTGTGTGTGCGTGTGTGCGCGTGTGTATGTGTGCCTGGGTGTGTGCGCGCGCGCGTGTGTGTGTGTGTGTGTGTGTGTGTGTGTGTGTGTGTGTGTGTGTGTGTGTGTGTGTGTGTGTGTGTGTGTGTGTGTAAAAAAAGGGCACGGTGAAAAGCACTTTGTCTGCCCTGTTAACAGTTTCGCATTATCCATGTGTGCTCCCATTTATGATTTTTCGCTTTTCTTTCTGTATCATTCATTGTCATTCCTGATTGTATCCACACAGCCAGGTGTGTTCTGTGTCTTGTTCCTACTCATTTTAAGTTCTTTATAGCTGCTGGCTTAAAAGCCTCGTACCAACAACAAAGTTGTCCACGCTGACGAAGGCCGGACTCCGGCCGAAACATTAGAAATAAAGTGCGTTTCGTCGTTATTGAGATCGGCAAACTGGGGCCTGGGAAAAATTCCTGCGAGGTCTGCAGACGGCGGCGCAGCAGTGGCGTCAAGTGGCCGAGTCTGCCCTCGGGTCGCCGGACGGAGAGTGATGCTGTTGGAAGCTCAAGCTGGTGGTGCTGTATGAAAACCAGCTGCTGGCCTCGTCAGAGTTCTCTTGTTTCCGACGGAGCAGTACGAGGTGTTTCGCGCACCTGCTGGGAGACGGCTTGAAATTCCTTTCCCACGTAGGCGCCGAACAGAAGACATGCCGCAGCGGTGAAATCGACACAACAGTGTTGGGTGACTCGGTTTACCCCTTGCCATCGACCGAGCTGCGAGAGAGCATCAGCACTGCCTCCTGCCTTGGGACGTATATCCAGTGTCCACAACTGCCCATCTGATTGGACATCGTTCACCGAACTTTATTCCCCAGCTGGGGATCTTGGGAATAAGGACTGTATTCAAAGGGCTGACGGTCTGTTATCGAGACACTCCAATCTCGACTGTAAATATGTGAAAATAAATCTACTGTACAGTGTCCTTCGTAACGGAGTCCGACACCATCGTTCCGAGCCGGGACCCGTGGGACTGAACGAGTCAGGTAGCCCAAAGGCCCCTCGTCTCCAACACCGGGGAAAGCAACCTGTGGTCACTCAAGCCCCACCGATGGTAGCGTCTGCCATCGAGGGGCAGTGGTGAATCGCTTAACCGCTGCACCATTGCGCCAGGAATGGCACGGTGACTTCAGAGATCTGTGAATATAAAGTAGAGAATGATGAATTCCGCACATATGGCCATTAACCCTTTATCGCTATCGGAACAACTGCCATCCGTGAACACTGGATCTGAACACCGAAACCGAAGTGAAAACCGAACTGCTAGCGCATCTCATCTGCACTTGGCCTAACTAAGCATATCGGTCATCAGTTTTTTTTCTGCACGTACTATGAGAAACGATTTTCAGATGTATACGCAGGCATAACAAATTGCTATTCTGTGTACAGTGGTGTACGGCCATTTGTTGCGAGAATGATGGCTAGATCTGCTCAAGTCAGACGCTGCCACCAGCACGTCAAGTGACACCGAGAGGTTCGAAACTGCTAGACCGGCTCGTGGCTCGACTCCATCCCCTCGTCCATTGATTCGCATCAAAGCAGGAAGCTACGTGAATCTGTGAAGGACCTGCGACGGCGCCATGACGTGACGTGTTAACACAAAGGTGGAAGTGTCAGTTCTTCAGTTGCTCAAAACCGATTGCGGATGAGATAAAACTAAAGTAAACTAAAACTAAACTTTGAAGTAGCTGTATACGGCTCCTTGAAAATCGGTCGCGGTGACTGGTTTGGGAATGGGCACGAAGCTGTTTAAAAATGAATTCACATCTGATTTAAAAACAAATAGCGCTTGGGAGTGCGCCCTTTGTCTTCGTGATCTCGATATAGCGTTCCTCTCTGGGTTCGTATTCTTTCTGTAGTTGTGCGCTAGCTTAGCATAACACAGTGTTAGCGTCGTTTAACGTGCAAAGTTGACGTGTTGCGCTCGATCTCCTGACGTGAAGGTTTCCGCTACCGGTTGTTTTGCCCTGTGTCAAGCTAGGCATGTGTTTGTGAGATAATCCATCTCTTATCCATCTACCATTAACTCCGTCGCTGTAATCTAATGGCCGTAAACCTGCGAGGCCTTGATGCACCAAATCGTCTGTCCGCACCTGCAGTGAAGACCTTTCCGTTCAGCAGCGTTTTAACATTCCAGATAAACACTCAGCGAAAACTCTGTCAAACTCTGAAATGTGCAACCACAAGTACAGTTGAACCTCTTTATAACGAAGTTGAAAGGGCCCGTCAGTTACTTTGTTACAGCCGTGGCTTCGTTATAGCCGGTGCTGACCGAGCTCCCAAGGAACTTCGTCATTCTTTCGTTATATTCATTACTTCTTTATAGCGAGGTTAGACTGTAGTCTCATTTTATAGTTATCCCTCTATTCACTCCTCCCCCTATCCATCCCACCTTTCCCCTGCCCCATGAAATAAGGGTACAGCCGGTCAGAATAAGCTTGTGTTAACCGCACCCTCGCCTTCTCTTTCCTCTCTCTCTCTTTCTTTTTTCTGTTCAGCGGAAGGGTTATTGTTCTTACAGAGCGCACTTTTCGCTCTCATTCCCTGGAGTGAAACACATGGCGGCAAGTGCAGCGTAAGAAATCCCACAATGACCGTGAATACCGCAAGTCCTCCGGCCTTCTCGAAAGACGCCTCTAAACTTTTTTCTTCACCTCCCTTCTTTGCTTTTATATTCCTTGTTTTTGAGTTCTGCGTGTTTCCTGCCATTGTTAGGAGTCCGCAGCTCTGATTACCTATACGCCCCCTTGCGGTCGGGGGACACCTCGCCACCTCACACAGCGGGCGCGCTCGGAGAAGTGGGCGGGCATGGGAGAACAGGCCTTGGAGGTCATTCGGAGAGGCCGTGCGACACCTATTAGGTCGCCTAATTGCGCGGCCCCTAAACACCGTTTCCGGTCAATCCGGAGCAGCGAAAGCATCTTTTCCTTGTATTTTCGTTTTGTTTCCTTACAGAGGCTACTCACTCGCATCGCTCGCTGATTTCGTATGCTGCTCCGCTCTTTCTGACCGTTCTTATGTTGTTTATGCGTTGTAGCCGAGTGTTTTCTTCTCTTTTTTATGTTGTTGAGTTATTCCGAAGCTACTACAGTCTTGAACGAGATGGTGCACCACCTGTAGTTGCCCTTTAATTTCTGGGATCAGCGACCTTCTTTACTCGGTAATCTTGCTATGCGTATACATTTATGTGAGTCGCCTTACGGCTTCTTCTAGCCGTGGGCAAGGATATCAAGCTTGTTTTTATTTTTTCCGTGCGTATTTTTGTCTTGCTACTTTTTTTCAATCACAAGCCGCTTCGTCTGTTTCTGCGTCAGTGAGCAGACGACGACCACGAAGCGTCGTCTGCGAGCCTGGACTTCCGGTACTCTGCGGGCGGCGGATGTCACGTGACCTGAGGCGGGTCACCGTGTGAACCATTCAGGTCGGTCACAGAGGGTCCCTTCGGAGAAATACGGACAGAAGGAGGAGCGGTGCGCAGTGATTTCACACTTTCTTGGCCGGATTAATTCAAGCTCACCCGCGGTCAACAACCTCCTGTCAGGCAACTGAGGCCCTCTAGCGTGCGAGCTGAAAGACGAACGGAATGTCGTGGGAGTCATCATCTTAATCATTACCATAAATTAATAATTTTGTTAGATTTTCAAAAGCCCAAAGGCCATTAACCCCGCCACGGTGGCTCAGTGGTTACGGTGCTCGGCTGCTGACCCGAAAGGCGAGATTTCGACCCCGGCCGCGGCGGGTGAATTCCGATGGAGGTGAAATTGTAGAGGCCCTTGTGTTTTGCGATGTCAGTGCACGTTAAAAGAACCCCAGGTGGTCGAAATTTCCGGAGCTCTTCACTACGGCGTCCCTCATAGCCTGAGTCGCTTTGGGACGTTAAACCCCAACAAACCAAACCAAAGTCCATTTCATAAGGAGGGTTGTAGAATGCAGGAAATGAGCAAGAAAATGTCAATTTCAAGTAGTTCTTTGCACTGATCTATATTTAAAAATCAATAGAAAACGACAATTAGAAACGCCTTAATAGGTCACGGTCCACAGAGGCAAATTATTCAGGATTGATTAGGGTAACAAATGGGTAACGAAGATTCTTCTAGTATGTAATAGGTTTAACAAAAGTCTAGGAAAAAAAATGCTGCGCACTTGATTGAGAAAAAAGGTATTTGAAGAATTGTCCGCTCTAGAAAAAAAAAAATTGGTTACAAAACGAACCAAAAAGGAACTTCTGGGGACACATATTACAAAAACATTTGTGGGAATTACTCCTAATTTTACGCCTAACCGCTAAATCAGGAAGACATGAGGTTAGCTCAATATCTGACACACGACAAGTTCGTTCGTGATCGGATCGGCTGTATCGATTGGACAGGTTGTATTCTGCGGAGACTCGACACGGTTAGTCAAAACTTGCGAAATTATTGTAAATTTGCGAAAATAGAAAATTACGGGGTTTATAACGCCCTCGAATGACAAATGGGCTGTGAGTGACGCCGTAGCGGAGGGCTTTCAAATTAAAGTCATGTGTTCAAGTGTAGTCGTAGCGAATGCTTTATAGTAATCTTCTTAACCTTGGTGCTACAAGAACACTAGGATCGAGGATATCCTTCTGTGCAATACGAAAACATCATGCGCATGCTTGTAGGGATATTGATACTCAGAAGCAGGAAGAAGGGAACTTTTAATTCATACTGTCTCTCACAACGGTGTATCTTAATGCATACACTACTTAGAACGAAAAAGCATCTGCAGTTATCTACGCGTATTTTCAGGTTTCCGGCACCGAATCATCATTGGTAACTTAATGGGGCTCTAAAGATAAAGAGTCCCTTTTGTGTTTATTTGAAAACAGATGCTGGAAAATACCTAAAGCAAATTACTGGCACACGAGGATGAGTAGATCAGGTGTTCATTAAGGTGTGCATACGAAGGAAACCGACAATTTCCAACATCGAGGAGAGATTTGAAAATTTTAGTTTTTATTAATGTCAGCGTTGATTTGGGTCGTTAACTTATTTACGTAATCCTGCATTAGAAGGTAATTTCATGGAAAATAAAAGGAAGAACAACCACGTCACTACCAGACACCGAACCCACTGCATCTGGTGTCGGTGACTGCTGCATCACTGCGCAGGTATAAAGAAAAACTACATCTTTAGATTTCAGACGCATTCAGCCCACTGCATAGCAGGTTGCGAGGTAAGGATGGTGTCTGAGAAGAATTTACGTCTAAACGAAAGATGAAGATTGAAACTGGGCTAGAGAATCAAAGCAGAGAAAGCTGAAAGTCCGGTGAAAATGTGTTAAGCACTTTATCGATGCGAAGTGGCTGGGCTGTCAGCAATATCCTACTGCAGTTCGATGAATACCTGAACAAAACTGCGATCTACCAGCGAATACAGATGCGCTGACATTCTCTTCTCCACTCAGCACTGACCTGTCCCGTACAACTTTTTGTCACGCGATCAGCAACACACAACTCAATAGGCCCTCGCAAAAGGTAAGCCGAAAATAACTACACTCCTTATCTGGCCAGATGTCGTGTCCTCTCTATTTTAATACAACCCCTTTCTAACTTTTTTCTAGCTCCACTGAGACAAGTGGTCGTTGATCCGCGCACCAATGTTTCCTTACGCGTCGTTCAGGGACACTGGAAATGTCTCCTCAGGATGTCTACACTAGCTAGACAAAACTATAAAAAAGCAAAGGACCCAAAGAAAGAAATCTTGTTTAGTTTCCGGTTTAGTTAGCACCACTTCGAACAGCAGGCGACTGATTTCGGTCTCCCCTTTTGTGTGTGCCTCTTTTCCCCCAACCCGCCGGACGGTGGGAGGGCTTTTTTAAAGTTCCCGAAAGCCCAGGTGACAACAATGGGGCGCGCGGCAGAAACCGGAAGTATGACGCGATCCGAGGGGAAGCGCGAAGAAAGGAAGCAAAAAGATAAACAAAAAAGTGAGGTGGAATAAAAACGCGGTGTACCTGGGAGGTCCCCAGGTTTTTTACCCCAAACGCAGGCGACGCCGACAATGTTCGCGTCGTCTGCTAGTCGCGCGCTGCAGACGACGTCGCACAATGAGCAGACGACAATTCTGCAAGAGGGGGGGGGGGGGGGAGAGTGAAAGGAGGGAAACGGAAGGTAAAATAGAGCACTTCACTATAGAATCTAAGCAACAAACGCATAAAACTCCGCTCCTTGATGAACAAAATAACAAAATATAGGCGGACGCACATACGACACTAGCGACATCCTCTGCGGGAGGGGGGTGGAGGGCTATATTTTTGCACAGCCGTGTGCCTATGGGCCTCTTATAGCACTTAATCGCACGACCTTGTTTCACTTTCTTTCTTTACCTTTTTTCTTTATTCACCGAACTTCGCCCACAAGCGGAGGATATACAACAAAATGGCGGAAAGGAAAGCAGACGAACCTCCTCCTTCATTGTGCAAGCAGACGTGGCACGCGCCACGTGGTTCTATACAATACTAACCGGTGCGATGGCGTCCGTAATTTTTAATTTTATTTTTTTCTTGCGATGTACGGTGGTGTGGCTGGTTTCTGTGTGCGTATGGTCGGGTTGCGTGTAGTGTGACCGCGGGTGCCAGCAGTGAATGGAACCGTGACGTGTGTAATATATGTGCGCGTGCGGCTGTCTCGGTGTCGCTCGAGGTGTTTAACTATCCCAGCTGCTACGCTGTTGTGTGCAAACGGGGTGCAGTGGTGAGAGGAGGTGCAGAGTGGGTGGAGGTGAAGGTTCACACTGGTGTGGGGTGCGTGATACTTGGTTCGCTACACACCAATCTCGACCTTTGAGGTGAGGCATGTGGTGGAAAAAATAGAAATTGAAAAGAAAGATGCGGCGGATGACGGCAAGGTATTTCGTCGGAGCGTGCCACGTTTGACCTCTGCCGAAAATGCAAACACAAACGCCACACAAACACCCCAGCCTTTTAGTCCCCAGCTGATAAGCAGGCTCTCAGGATGGTCGCATGCACACAAACGGCACTTTTATCTACCGCAGTTAAGCGGCCTATTTTTCGGAATACTAATAATCACGACTAAAAATTGCTTCTGCAACCTGCAGCCTTATTTCACATTGGGTTTGGTGTAGAAGGCAGCGGAATATGTTTCATCATCATCAGCAGCACGGAGACACGATCTCGCCGTTGCTGTTCAACGCCTGTTTACATCAGCTATACAGAGGAATGGATTGGAAACAGTTGGAGATGGAGTTAATGAAGAATACCTTAGTAATCACCGATTCGCTGATGACATTGCCTTGCTAAGTTACTCAGGAGGTGAACTGCAAAACGTGATCAATGAGTTACAAAGGCAGATCAGTACTGTGGGTCTAGAAATTAATATACAAATAAATCAAAGTAATGTTCAACAGTCTCGGAAGGAAACAGCAGTCCCACCGTGACAGGTGGCAGTGAAATTAATGATTGGTCGCTCGGGAAGAGAAACCTGGCACTCACAAGGCCCACCACTGGGAGCACCTGCCATCGCAGGGCAGTGGCGCGTCGCTTAAACCGCTGCACCACTGCGCCAGAAAGGTTTTAAGGACTCTCATCGATCTGTGAATGTGAAGTAGAGAACGACCTTCTGCATATATGGGGATTAGCCCATTACATTATCGCTTCACATCCTTGAGGTGAAGAGCAAGTGCCCCCTGCAATTTTCGTTTTGTCTGACGGTAGTCATACTGACAGCGTTTTGAGGTCATAGATGTGTGGCCTCTGCTCGGGCCGCTAGACAGGCAGACGATATAAACGCGCCGACGAAACAAGAGAAAGTCATAACTTCTTTTGTAGCCGGGACCCTGGGCATCTCCAAGGAGAATGCGAAAGGAAAAATGCCCTTGAATTTAACAGGCGCCGGCACAAGTGCGAGGTGGTGCAAACTGTTAGGCGCCAGGAGACTGCACGTGTCCATAGACTTTGGACTCCAGGCCATCAGGGCGTTAGAGGTAATGAGGCTGCGGACGCGGCTGCCCGAGCGCTTACCTACCGGGCACCTCACCCAGGCTCTTCCGGCTCGGAGATTGTGCAACCGCTTCTGCGGTTCAGAGAAATTCTGGACGACTACTGCGAACGCCATCGCCTTTTCCCGGTCCCTGCTAAGGGCCTGAGTAAAGCTGATGAGCGAACTCTGAGGCGCTTGCAGACCAACACTCTGTTGTGTCCTGCAATAGTAAAACATTTCGACCCCAAAATTGATGGGCGCTGCCCTCACTGTGGGGAAGTTTCCGATACATTCCACATGGTTTGGGCCTGTCAAAAGAATCCTTCCCTTCCCCCCAATCCTTCCCCTTCCCGAGAGGCATGGGAGGCAGCCCTGCTCAACTGCTCGGGGCTGGAGTCTCAAAGGGCTCTAGTCCAACGGGCGCGAGTAGCGGCCTCGTCCAGCGGGGTCCTGGACTAAGGACTCCACCTATGTAAAGGGCCATTTTTGGTCTGCAAACTTTCCTGTTGTTTATTAAAAAGTTTTCACCACCACCACCTCACTGCTTCGGCTGGAAAGCACTATTCATGACACTTGCGTTGGCGCGGAAATAACTGTACGTACTATCTAGCTGTCCGCAGCACTAACATTGCCTCTTAAATTTCTGTAGTAGAAAAATCTCCCTGACCAGCACGAATTTTCTCCAAATCTGCGATGACCTACCAACTTAGCTTCCGTTCGTAGCCATACGTCGTGCGTTAACTTAAACGTAAATAGACCCTTTTCAATGTCATATGGTTGGTTTGTTTAAAGGGTTTAACGTCCCAAAACGACTCAGGCTATATGGGACTCCGTAGTGAAGGGCTCCGGAAATTTTCGACCACCTGTGGTTCTTTAACGTGCACTGACATCGCACAGTACACGGGCCTCTAGAGTTTCGCCTCCACAGAAATTCAACCGCCGCGGCCGAGATCGAACCCGCGTCGTTCGGGTCAAGAGCCGATCACCATAGCCACTGAGCCACCGCTATATGGTATAGTGTAATATGTGTTGCTTAACGTCTCCAAACCGGCGTGGGCTGTGAGGAGAGCCGTGTGTTTAATGGAGGGCTCCCGATAAATTTCGACCACCTGGGGACATTTTACCTGCACTGACATCGCACAGTGCACGGGCGCTTTGCATTTCGCCTCCATCAAAACACGGCCGCAGAGTCCAATTTCGAACCTGCGCCCTCGGTGTCATTATATACACGAGCGCCGTAAACACCGAGCCACCACGGCGAAGCTTCTATGCGAGAGCATAAGGAGCTCTTCGGGCTATCTGGCAGTGTCGCCGCCTCGTGCCGCACTTACACATTACAGAATGCACCCGTAATCTACTACAATTAACCTTAATCCAACTTAATCCAAACTGCTACAACTTAATACAATATAATTAACTCATAATTCGCCACAATTTACTGTAATCCAATTTATTCCTCCCTGCGCGTCTTAATTCAATGTGATCTACTCTTAATCCACCACGATCTATCCTAATTTTCTTATTCCACCGGTAATTCACCGTAATCCAAATTAATGTTATGTAATCTACTCGGGCTGCATGGTGTGGTCACGCTCTTTTTGTACCATCTCCGTATTCACTGGAAATCCTGCAACGCTGCCAACCAGTGCCTCATCCGTTCGCTGCAGAGCCTTTAAATTGCGACACAAGCGGCGAGAAATGAGTATTGTCGCCGGGAATTCAGGGCTCAGCAGAGTACAGGCTTGGCTAAAAAAGGTTTATTAAAAGACAGCGCACGCAGCTTGTTCGGTCGAAAAGCCGTCGGCGTCCTAGTAGTTGTAAGGACCGCGCGTCGGAAAAAATCGTATCATGCCAACCGACTGCCGCAGAATGTTCCCGATGGTGCCATACAATTCAGCGTTTCGTGCAGATCGCATAGACTTACTAGTTAAAAGCCTAGCTCGCGGCAGGGATTCGAATCGGCGACCTATAATCGGGGCTGTGTATCATGCGCTGTTCGGGTGTCCACCAAGATGTCATTTCCTTTCCTTAAAAAAAATTGCTGGGGCATAGCTTTGGTTAAGCCCAGGTAATTGCGAAAGGAATATGATTTAACTTGTAGAATCTTCGATATCCATAGCCTCCATCAAGTTAAACGGTAACACAACGCAAGAATCTTGACTCGCGTCCGAAGTCTTCCGTAGCTATGGTGGTGGTGGTAGTGTAAACTTTATTGGCCATGACAAATTACAGGTGGGGGGCAGAGCCCCCCTCATGGCCTGCGGGAGTGGCCCACACAGTGGGTTCCTCCCTTACAAATGGTGTGCCAGACCCTGAAGGGCCAGCCTGTTAGAGGCACTGGTGATGGCGAGTCGTTGGTCTTGGAGTGCTGAACTGGACATCAGCTGTTCCCAGTAAGTGAGTGCCACCTCTGGGGGAGGGGGGTGCGGGTAAGTGGAACAGGTGAGCAGAACATGCAGAAAGTCGCCTGGTTTGCCACATAGTCGACAGAAGGAGGAGAATAGGTCAGGGAAGCGTCCGTGCATGACTATCGGGTATGGGAGTGTGCGAGTTTGAAGCCTGCGCCAGAAAGTTGTTTGCGTGGTTGATAGTGAAGGGTGAGGAGGTGCGTATATCTGTCTGTTGGAACAATAGTGTTGTAGGATGTCATTGAAATTTAACAGGCACTCCCCTTCGACGGAGGAGGCGGTGTGCTCACCCGCCCGGAGGGTAAGATCTCGGGCGAGGGCATGCGCCTCCTCGTTTCCGGGTAGTCCGGCATGTGCTGGCGCCCAGATGAGCGTTACGGTTCTGGAGGGATTCCAGCGTCGGAGTATGCTGCTGGCTTGCCGAGAGATACGACCAGTGCTATAATTTAGGATTGCTGTTTGCGAATCGGATATAATTTTGGTAGCGGCTGAAGAGGACATGGCTAGAGCGATAGCCGCTTCCTCTGCCGTGGTTATGGAGGTTATGGATGAGGTAAGAATGGTTTCTGCCGTGATGGGGCGGCCGTCACTGCGAACAGCCACTATAGCTGCCTGTGCGCCTGATGCGTAGAGCGCGACATCAGTATATGCTACATTGGGATCCTCTCCGTAAGCTCTCTGTAGTGCTAAGGCCCGGGCCTCTCTGCGCTTTTGATCGCGCTCCGGGCGCATGTGTTTAGGGAGGGGTGGTATCTGAACTGCAGCTCTTATGGGAGTGGGGATTGTGTCAGTGCCGGGTATAACGCCGACAGGCGATATGCGAAGAGACTGCAGCAGAGCTCGTCCTGCAGGGGTGCGTGTGAGTCTGGCTAGTTATGCCGTTTTGGTGGCCTCACAGAGTTCCTCGAAAGTGTTATGTATTCCTAGTCGAAGAAGGCGCTCTGTGGAAGTGCATGGGGGAAAGCGTAAAGCTGTGCGCGTACTGCTCCGAATGAGGCCGTCTAGGCGTTCTCTATCTTTCGCTAAGAGGGGCAGATACGGTAGTGCATATGTTATTCTACTGGTGATGTAAGCCTGTGTTAGTCGAAGCGTGTTTGGTTCCCGTAGGCCCGATTTTCTGTGTGCCACACGTTTGATGAGCCTAGTGGCTGTTGTGTGTGCGTTTGTAGCGCTTGGATCGTGTCAGTGTGAGAGCCAGAAGTAGTGAGAAACATTCCCAGTATGCGAACCTTTGGCACTGTGGGAATCGGTTCCTTGCCCAAAACGAGCTGAATATTCGGTGGTGTGCCAGACATTCGGTGGGATTTGTATATGAAAAGTTGCGATTTCGTGGGGGAGCATGAGAGCCCTCTATCATGGACGCACGTGCAAATGATATTTAGTGCTGTTTGTAAGCGGTGTTCTATCTCCGCGTCGCTACCTCGGCATGTCCATAGTGTAATGTCATCGGCATAGAAGCTGAAGTGTAGGTTGGGTATCGACTT
This sequence comes from Amblyomma mixtum, assembly GCF_055824585.1. NCBI lineage: Eukaryota > Metazoa > Arthropoda > Arachnida > Ixodida > Ixodidae > Amblyomma > Amblyomma mixtum. The sequence goes on from NC_143020.1 coordinate 52,385,655, forward strand.
CAGTAATTTAGGTAAACCCATCATGGCTATGTTAAAGAGAGTCGGGGAGAGGACCGCTCCCTGTGGGGTGCCTCGTGCTCCGATGTTGATGTCGTTTAAGGAATGCGGGCCGAATGAGAGATGGGCCGTGCGATTACTGAGGAAATCGCGAATGCAGTTGTACATGCGTTGTCCAACGTCGAGGGATTGTAGGTTCGTTAGGATAGCCGCGTGGGTAACGTGATCAAAGGCCTTATTGAGGTCTACTCCTAATATGGCTTTCGTATCCTTTGTTTTGGGTTCCAGTATCTGATGTTGTAGTTGGAGGAATACATCCTGCGCTGACAATCCTGGTCTAAAAACCATACATGCTGTTAGGGAGGAGCTCATTATCCTCCAAGTAGTTTCTGAGTCGCGTCTGAATGACATGCTCGAAGAGCTTGCCTACACATGATGTAAGAGAGATGAGTCGGAGATTAGTATGGTGAATCGGCTTGCCTGGCTTGGGCAGAAATACAACTTTCGCTGTTTTCCACTGAGGAGGTAGGGAACCGTTTTGCCAGCACTCGTTGAAATAGGCTGTTAAGACTTCGATATAGGGGGTGTCCAGATTTCGTAGTGCCCTGTTCGTGATCCCATCCGGTCCCGGAGCGGAGGATGTGTTCAGTTTGTGGAGTTCTGCCCTTACCTCAGCTTCTGTAATGGGCTGGTCTAAGAGTGCGTTAGGGGCGCCTTCGTAGTCGGGGTGAGTTTGGGCAGGGAATGGTGGAAGGTAGAGGTCTTTAAGCTGTTGTAAGAGGTCCTGTGGTTGAACTGTGCTGCCATGAATGAGTTTAGTGAGGTTATGATTCTGGGTCGTTTTGGACTGCGTTGGGTCTAGAAGATGCCTAAATAGGCGCCATGTCTGAGAGAGACTCATGTTTCCATTGAGACGAGTGCATAAGGTCTCCCAATTTTGCCTCATCAGAGTGGTTGCGTGCTTCTCTATTTCTGCATTTAGTCTACAAAGTCTTCTTTTAAGAGTTCGGTTCCACCGTTGTTTATGCCAGCGGCGCTCAAGGCCCGTTTTTGCCTCCCACAAACGCAAGAGGCGTGTGTCTACCGCCTCACTGGGGCAATCCGGGGGGGTAGTGCGAGTAACTGCTCGTATATCCTGTTGTAGTTTTGTGGTCCACGCCTCTATGTCCGTTATGGACGTGTGCGTTCGATTGCTTCGGCATTCTCTGAGAGATTCCCAGTTCGTGACAGTTGGGTGTTTAGGGGAGGGTTTGCCAATTTTGCTATGGAGCGTAATCTCTATAATGTAGTGATCGCTGCCTACATTTTCATTAGTGTTGCACCATTTTGCATCAGGATTGGAGTGTGTGAATGTGAGATCTGGTGTTGTGTTCCTGCTCACACTTGTTCCCACACGAGTGAGGTGATCGGAATCAGTAAGAAGTGTGAAGCCTTCCTGCTGTGCGGACAGCCAGACTCGGCGGCCCTTTGGAGTGTCTGCAGGGTACCCCCATGCTGTGTGTGGGGCACTGAAGTCCCCTACAATTAGCAAGGGTCGCTTATGCGCAAGTTGTTTGACAAGTGAGAAAAGCCGGTCGAAGTTTGGGAGAGCCCTTTTAGGAGGGCTATAAATGTTGAGAATAAAGAGACTGTGAAATTTTGGGTTATTGGGTACAAGCTCAATGCAGATATGATCAATGTCGCAAACGGGGAGGCTGTGCACCAATACGGGACACGTACGTTTAACAAGAAATGCTACGTTGTGTGGTGCCTCCGATGAGGGTAAATAAGGCGTATATCCCGGCAGGGTAATGCGATTAATCGGTTCCTGTAGCGCCAAGACATCCGGGCCTGAAGCACGTTGTAGAAGTTGTTGGAGGATCCCTCTTTTTCTCCCAAAACCCCGGCAGTTCCACTGCCAGACCGTGCATAAAGGTTTAGAGGGCGCCATCATGTGGCAGCGATGGGAGTGCCTGTTGCGTTAAAGTGGGAGGAGTATGACTTATGTTCGGGGTTGGGGGGTCCTGATGCTCTGGTGCCTTTGGTTTGCGCTTACGATAGGGGTGAGTGTCAAATCCAGCCAGATGCTCTTCTATTTCCTGAAATCTGCGGGCTGTGCGTTCTGCATGCTCTTCCAGCGCTTTATGGAAGGTTGTAGAGATTTGGACGAACATTTGATCGATTTTTTGCGAAAGCGCTGTTTCTAGCTTAGTTACTATGGTGTGTTCAATACGTTCGACCAGGCGAGCTTCTAGCCGAGCACAGAGAATGTTTTCAAGGCGATCTGCCACTGCTTGGAGGTCTGCATCCGAGAGAGCTACGCTTGTTCTAGCGCTATTGCTCGGGGAGGGTAGCGGTTCGAGATCTGGCTCTGGGTCCTCACGCATGGGTGCGGTGGGGGGATGGTCATTGCTTTGAGGGTTAGTGTCTTGTTGATTTGGTGAGACAGGATCGTGAGTGGGGTTAGAAGTGGAGGAAGGAAGTGAGGAAGAAGGGAATGGTCCCCCAGGGGTAGCACTTAGCTTGGCTTCCAGTAATGCGATGCGTTGGAGGAGCATGGCGTTTTCTTCTTGCAGCCGCCGTTGTGCTGCATTCTCCGGCGTTGAGGTTGGCTGTATTGTGCTGTGCGACGGCGGTGCAGAGCCTCGCGGTGACTGCGCCACTTTCTGCGCCCATGTATCCTGCTTGCTTGCGGCGGACCCCGTGAGGTCTTGCTGCGGCTGGGTAAGTGCAGGCGAAGACGACGGATGCTGGTCTAGTTGTTGGAAGGCTTGCTTCACAGGGTACTCAAGCCGTTTTGTGCCTGGGTTCCGTGCCTTGCAGGGTCCTGTGCCCGTGAGGTGCGGGCCGTTGCAGTGGATACATTTAGGTATGCACTGTGGGTCAGTACTGGGATGTTGTGTCCCACATCTGGGGCATAAATGAGTCTTTGGTAAGGGACAGACGTCGTAACGGTGGCCCGGTTGCCTACAGTTCGTGCAGGCGTCTGGGCTACCTCTGTAAGGCGTGCATCTGTAGATGGTACCCATATAGTTGATGGCGTAGGGGACCTTGTCCGCGTCGAATGTAATGAGGATTGAGTTGGTCTTCCCCATTCTGCGTGCAGCCAAGATGGTGTGGTCTGGATTCCCTTGCACGATATATTTGTAGACTTCCTCCGGCGTCTCTTGATAGTAGGCGTTCGTCAGTACTCCTCTAGTGGCGCCCGGGGGCGGTGCCGCATAAGCTGTGCACTCGTACCGCGTGTCGTCGATGGACAGGTGGGTGACTCCTATCAGGTGTTGAACGGTTTCGGTGTGCGTTGTGGCTATGGTAAATGTATTGTTGGTTGGGTGGATACGGAGCACAGCGTCGGCTGGCAGAGGCTTTGTTAGTTGGGCTTGAACTGCAGCTCGTATTTTCATTCCGGGCATGGTAGAGAGCAGGAGCTCACCTCGCGGCCGGAAGACAACCCTGATTGCCTCTAACGGCAGGGGCGGTATTCGTCTGTTGCGCTGGGAGACGAGGAGTGAAGCACGTTTGATCGGCGGCGCCCGTTGCGGCGCCGCAACGGCGTTTGTCGCGGCGTTTGTCGCGGCGGAGAGCTGGGTGTTCCTGCCGTTTGGGTGAGCGTTGCCGGCGGTGCCAGGCGTTTGAAGCGGTTTATGGGTAATTGCTGCAATCGCTTGCCTTTCTGCCCGAGTCTTGTACGAACGGCCCAACGCGGCGATCCAGTCGCCGGACTGAAGTTCGTGTTCTGGGACGGTGCGTCCCTCCACCTGGATCTCCATGGGGAGGCCGGGCTCGCCGGCTTGGCGCGTTGGTGAGGCTGCCGTCAGGCTTATCTAGGTGGCGTTCCGCGGCTGCACAAAACCGGGCCGGAATCCAGGAAAGGAAGAGTTCAAATCACACACCTGGACTTGCGAATCCCTGGAGATGGACAGTTGGTTGGCCGCTGTGATGAAAATTTCCGGAGAAACACACACATGTAGCCGGAGCCCATGTGCAGAGCGTCCGACCCGCGTTGCCCCCTGGCGGCTATCTTCCATAGCTATGCCGAAGAACCGTCGAGCAGGCGCTACTTTTCTCTACACCCGATAGCGCGTGGATGTCTGTGGATGACGTCATACCACACGCTGCAACACACATCACCGCAGCAAGGCCTGCAAGCTCTTGCAATTTGTATGACGTCAATCGCTTTCCGCCGTTCGCAGGTGGTCGACCGGCCGCGAAGTTCCAGCTGCGGAGCGCTGAACAGCCGACTTGGTGCCCCATCTCTCAATTTGGTATGACGTCAGTAGTCACATGACCGACCGCCAACTGTCGTTCGGCCGTGAAGTCTAGCTGCGACGCGCTGAAGAGCCGACTTGGTGCCCCATCTCTCACTCTGGTATGACGTCAGTAGTCACATGACCCACCGCCAACTGTCGTTCGGCCGTGAAGTCTAGCTGCGGCGCGCTGAAGAGCCGACTTGGTGCGCCATCTCTCGCTCTGGTATGACGTCAGTAGTCACATGACCGACCGCCAACCGTGAAGGGTAGGCTGCGGTACCGCGAAGAGGCGACACCTGGCGTAGTATTGCTTTCGCAATAGAAGCAATTTTTCGATTTGTCCAACGGGCAGCGCCGAACGGTTGATGGTGTTACGTGGACTCCCTGGCATTGCTGAAAGACACTGTCGCGTTAAACTCCAAAGGCGAAACAATATTTTTCCACATTGACGACGGGAACCACACGCAAGAACAGAACATCGCGTATGCTCTTCCACGTCAGACCTGCACACAGACAATTTATTGTGTACAACCGAAACGATACAGAACATAATAAATACATATGAACACTAAGGATCCGGCTCCGTACAATGAAACAAAAAAGGGCACCCATTCAAAACAACAAGATCGTACTTCACGAATCTATACAATTGCCATTGTTGGGCGGGAAAATGGCCCATTACAAAACGAAAAGCCATTAAAGGCACAGTGTGTGGCCTAGCAATACTAATACAGTAAAAGGGTAGCACACAAAACCAAACACAACGAGACAAAACTGATAATACAAAAAAGGACTGCAGCACTCAAAGGAGCAGTTCAAGCAGCCTTACAAAAGGAAACTTCAAAATAATTACGCTTCAAGGACACTGAAGAGGGGGGGGGAAGGGGGGGGGGCTAATACTGCAAGGCTGGCACTTCCAGCCTCCCTCCCCGCACAACAAAGAAACGCGTGTGCCAGCGCTGTAGAAAGAGCGCTTCTCCATCCTGGTCCAGCCGGTCAGACAGAAATGTCCACAGGAGGAGGCGCTGGTTCTGCAGCGCCGGGTACATTGCCCGGGCAGGCTGCCTGCGGGCCTCGGCTAAGCAGTGTCGCAGCCACACAACAAAATACACACAATCGACGACAAGTCGCGCAAAAAGGGTGCGCTGGCGCCGGGCTCCGGGGCCACTGCGAACTGAGAAATTGCGCCAAACGAGGTGCCACATAACGCGAGCAACCGGACATTCAAAAAATACATGGCGGGTCGTCTCCGGCGCGCCGCAATTGGGACACTGACCATTAGGAACAACGCCCCATGCCGCAAGACGGTGGCGCGTTGGCAGAACCCCCCACCGTCGCTTGCGTACCCTCGAGCTATCCTATCCGCCTCCTGATTTCCCGTAATGTCGGTATGTCCCGGCACCCAAACTATCGTGTGTTTGGCCTGGTTGTTTTAGGTTTTGCCGCTTGAGCGGAGAATGCGGAGCGCGCTGTGGCTGACCATACCACATGGGCATGTCAGAAAATAGACAAGCTACCCATAACTGAAAACCCGAGTGCGGAACAGTGGGAGAGGATGCTATCCAGCGACATCCTGAAAGTCCAACAAGGACTAGTAAGGCGTGCACGCAGGGCAGCTACCCTCAGCGGAGCCCTGGACTATTGGAACCGACCCTGATGATAAGATGGAAGACTCCATCTGAAGCCGCAAAAATATTGTAAAATAGAGCAAATAAACGTTTACCACCACCAATACCACCGTCGCTTCCAATCTAGGTTGCGAACTTCACCTGCACAAAGAGAACTTATTGTGTACGAACAGAACGATACAATACATAATGAATACATATACACACTAAGGAGCCGGCTCCGTACAATGATAAGCAACAGGTAGCTATTAAGCACACCAAGCCCGTACCTTACGAGTCCATACAAATTGCCCTTGATGGGCGGGAACATGTCCCACTACAAAGAAAAAAAGCCGTTGATGGCACAGTGCATGGCCTAAGAATTGCCACCATGTCTACTGACACACACGCTCACAAAAAAAAAAACACTAAAACCACTTTGACAAAGGGGGAGAAGGGGGGGTGGGGAAGGGGCTAGTACTGCAGCACCGGCACCTCAAGCTTGACACCCCCCCCCGTACCACAAAGAACCTTGTGGGCCAACACCGCAGGAACCTCGCCTCGCCATCTTAGTCTAACTGGTCAGACAGATACAAATACGACTTCACCTACATATACATAAAGGGAGGTTTATTGTAACGCCCAAACATGACAGTGACAAATGAGGCAGAAGGTCAGAATGGACACCTTGTACATTTAACATACATTTGGGTAGCAAACGCGCAACAATAGTATGCATGCTAACGTCTCCTTCTATGACACGCAAAGCAGTACTGGTTCCACGCAGACCGTGTTAAGGTGTCTTGATTGTTTTAGCTCTCTCTTTCGAAATCGCGAAATTATATGTTGCGGTTCCGATCGCTATATGAATCCTAAAACAAAACACTGGCTCTTTCCAAATATAGCTTGATTATTCACGCAGATTCCTTTCAGGCCAAAGCCTCCGAAGACGAGAATTCGCGGCCTTTTTTTTTTTTTTTTTGAAGAGCGCACTGTCTCACTTCTCGGTTTTACACCTCAACCGCGCCTCAAGGAATGGGAAGAGGGCAGGAGTAAGAGAGAGAGAGAGAGAGAAAACTTTATTTACAGAGGAATTCGGGGCACGCCCCAGGGTCCCCGTAAGCGACTTCCTTGAAATGCAGGCGCCTTTTACACCATTCGTGTGGCATTGTTTGGTGATTTTAGAGGAAAGAAAATGGCGCAGTAACTGGCCGTCATCTCGGTGGACACCCGAACCACCCCACAAGGGAAGGGAGGGAGTGGGGAGCGAAAGAAGAGAGAAAGGTGCTGCAGTGGAGGGCTCCGGAATAACTTTTTATACCATCTGAGGATTCTGAACGGTAAACTGGTTTCCTTCTTTGCCGCCTCCGAAACGCGGCCATCGTAGAGGTTCTAAACCAGGTACTGCGGCTCAGTAGCCGAGCGTCAGGGTACGTTATGAAGAAAACTGCGACAACTTTCCCTCCCTTTCCTAACGCCGCTCCTTGAGTGAAGAAAAAAAATTCAGGGGGCACTTTGTTGACCTAATGTGCGGAGAGGCGAAAGCCTTAAGCGCGGTGTTGCTGCTTGCGTCACTGATGTGTGGTTAAAATGTTTAGCTTCGCCTATAAGAGTGGAACGCAACAGCGTCTTGCAACGCTGCCAGGGAGTCCATAGAACGCCATCGCCCATTCGGTTCTACGCCTTGCTCGACGGTAAATTGGTTTTTGAGGAAAGGCAATGTATCTGTCTCGCATATCTCGGTGGACACCGGAACCTCGCCATAAGGGAAGGGAGAGAGATGGTAGTGAGCGAAGGCGCCGTATTAGCTAGACGCGCCTTCGTTCATTCCAAACCATCGAGCTGGCATGGCGGAGTGATTAGCGTGCTCGTCTCGCACTCCTGAGACCCAGGTTCGATCCCCCAACTAGACCAATTTGCTACTCGGTTTTATTGCGAAAACAATACTAGTTGCACTTTCAGCCCGTTGCGTAGCGAGGCCGGTAGCTACCATATTAGCATATTGGATTGGATTGGATTGTACAACCGGTGCATCACCACAAGTCTAACCACAAGCACCACCACCAGCTACACTACCTGCTGAACCATGGCGTAGCTACGGATATTGCTTTCGCAATTACCGGGCTTAACCAAGCTAAGCCACAACCATTTTTTTATTTATCTGGTCTGACTAGAAAGGTTATTTAGGCTAATTGACCTTTACCATTGTTCTAATGCCATGCATCATGTCCTCTCACTCACCTGTCAAGTGATGGAACTCGTTATAATGTTCGAAACAATGTCTATGAAGCGTCCAGAAAAGTCTAACCATTAATGATGATCGATGATAGTTGAGCATGATTTGCACATTTCGTGATACTAGTTAATGTATGGTTAGGGATAGCTAACGTGACCTCAACTAGTACACTGATTAATTAGTGTTAGTTAAGGTACAGGCGCAGTGCACAGTAGTGCACTGCACGGGCTCGGGCCAGCCCGAAAGCCCGGGCCCGGCCCGGCCCGCGGGCCGGGCCGGGCCGGGACATGATTTATTTTGCCGGGCCTGGGCCGGGCCTGAAGTTGCGGGCCCGGGCCGGGCTCGGGCTTAAAGCTGCGGGCCCGAGCCAGGCTTCCGTCCGTACAGAAACGGCTGGTGTCCGACTTTTCATTCAATATTGCAAAGTGAAGTGCAGAACTGCGGCATTGCAGCAGTGACACGGATGAGCTATGAGTTATAGTACGCGCTGAGAAAAAACTAAGCTTTATTCATTGACTTACTTATTTCCTTATTTCCACGCCGTGGTGCAGTAAGAGTAAAAAAATTACGAGGAACTTTAGCGGCTAAAGTGCTGAAAGGCGAAAACATGAGTGCTGCATTCTGCTACACGATTGTTCACTTCACATTTTGTTGGTGCATTAATTAACTGCCAATTAATGACGCTTAAGCTTCGCCTTTAGGAGTGGAACGCGACAGCGTGTTGTAGCGCTGCCACGGAGTCCATTGAACGCCACCACCCGTTCGGCGCGATGCCTTGCCCTTTGAACGCAACGCTTTTTAAGGAAAGTAAATGGCGCAGTAATTCTCTGTCGTCTCGGTGGACACCTGAGCCGCACCGTACAGGAAGGGAGGAAGTGGAGTGAAAGAAGAAAGAGGGGCCGTAATGAAGAAAATGAAAATTGTATTTGAGGAAAGGAAATTACGCATTAACTGTCTCGCATATATCAGTAGCACTAGTCGAAAATTGTATTTGACGAAAGAAAGTTGCGCAGTAACTGTCTCACATATTTCGGTGGACACCCGTCAAAATTCGCGCGTGGTGACATCACGACAATTTGGACCAATCTGAAACGCGGACAAATACGCCTTGCTCGTCAGTAAATTGTTTTTTGAAGAAAGGAAATGTATCTGTCTCGTATATCTCGGTGCACACCTGAACCTCGCCGTAACGGGAAGGGAGGAAGGTGAGAGTGAACGAAGACACCGTATTCACTAGACGCACCTTTGTCCATTCCAAACCATCGAGCTGGCATAGCCGAGTGGTAGTGTGCTCGACTCGCACTCCGGAGACCGGGGTTCGATTCCCAAGCTCGGCCAATTTCTTACTCGGTTTTATTTATTTATCTGGCCTGACTATAAAGGTTAATTGGACTAATTGGTTAAGTAAGCAATTAACTGAACTCAAACTTACTTGGAGCATCACTATACGATCCCTTTAATTGGTTGCATGGTTAGTAGCCAAAGTACAATTGGCCCCGTTTGAAATTCGCGCACTGTGACGTTACGACCGTTTCGACCAACTGAAAAGCGTGACATTTCTTGTCGGCAGCTCCTGCTTACAACGATGAGGCATTAAAGGCTTCCGCCTTAAAATTCAACCAGCCTTAATTGGCCATTGATCATTCGCGTTCCCAAAACATACCTATACACTATTAGAAATGCATTAGGGAAGAACATATTAGTTTAGGACGCTTATGGTCTTCAAGCACATGCCATGAAATACTCAAGCCTTTTAGCTTTTCGTTTCTGCTGAAAGGTGACCAGTTCGGCTATGAGCTCAACCTGTGAGATCGCGTTCAGTAAAGAAAATGTCATCCTACTGCTTGCTAGGCAGCTTTAATATTTATACTTCACAGGCGGCAGAATATAACTGATTACAATCATGGGGCAACGCAGAGTAGACTAATACGCGTGTATTCAGCTCTTTTTTTTGGCTCTCGGAACTTCCGAGTTCATCTTTGACCACCAACACGAGATCACTGTCCAAAAGACGGGCCTGGCGAGAACTACTATTCATCACTTCCTTCTGGGTTAAAAAGAACCAACTTTGTTTAAGCCAAACTACGGCTTCAGTACTTTTGTCGGCCAGTTCCTTACCGGTGTAGTAGCAGTCTACTTGCTCAGTTAATGTGAAACGGGCCGTGGCGGGCCCGGGCTGGGCTTCACTCCGGGATTCACGGGCCGGGCCGGGCTCACTAGAGCGATAATTTAGCGGGCCCGGGCCGGGCCCGGGCTTGAAGTCGCGGGCCTGGGCCGGGCCCGGGCTTGAAGTCGCGGGCCTGGGCCGGGCTCGGGCTTCAGGTCGCGGGCCCGGGCCGGGCTCGGGCCTCAAATTCAGGCCCGTGCAGTGCTCTAGTGCACAGTCCCACATGGCACTTCTTAACTACTACTAGTTACCAATTAGTCACTTAGTCATTAAGTACAATGATGTAAACATGAAACTCCTTTATATCATGTTCCGATGTCTTTCGATTGCACCCGATTAAGTATCGATTGGCTATTGATTGGCATATGCCCATATAAGGCATGCATCCGAAACGGGGACACATTTGCTAACACGTCTTCGTCACGACAGTATGAGGCATTAAAGGCTTTCGCCTTAATAATAAAAATTGGCGGGGGCTTAGCTTTGGTTAAGCCAGGTAGGTTGCGAAAGCAAAAGCGCAGCGCCTCCAACTGGAGCAACGCCGTGCGCCGCGTCTACAGGTCACGCGTGGCTACCGGCCGCCGCTGCGCGACGACTCAAAGCGTCTTCGGTAATTTTTTATATTTTGTTATTAATGTTGTTGAGACTGAGAGAAATAAAACATAATCTAGAGCTGATATGACGTCACAGCGGCAGTTGTGCTTCGGAGCGAGTTGGTCGCCCGTAATCTACAGCTGGTATGAAATTACAGCGACAGTAGCGCCACAGGTGCGCGGCGCGGCGTAACTGCAGCCGGGCTATCTGAAAAAGCGAGTTGGTCGAAGGCTTGAAAGTGCGAGTAGTATTGCTTTCGCAATAATATGTTTGCCATCGAAGCTTCTGTCCCCAGACCCGCCTCAGAGGATCAGTAGTTAGCGCACTCGGCTACTGAGCCGGATTACCCGGGTTCAAACCCGGCCGCGGTGGCCACCTTTGGATAGCAGCGACACGAAAAAGGCGGCCGAGTGCTGTACGATGCCAGCGCACGTTAAAGATCTCCAGGTGGTCGAAATTATTCCCGCGCCCTCCACTATACGGCACCTCTTTCTTCCTCTCTTCTTTAACTCCCTCCTTTATCCTTACGGCGCAGATCGGGTGTCCACCGAGATACGTGAGACAGTTACTGCGCTTCCTTTCCTCAAACCCAATTTTCGTAATTCTACGGTTACAGGACGGCGCGAATAACCCGAGGAGGAGGAGGAGGAGGAAACATTTTATTCCTATTTACAGTGAGAGGTCGATGGGGCGAGCCGGAAGGGCCCGCCCCTTACAAACACTAGGAGGGATCCCTAGTCCGGGATCCCTGTAGCTTCCGCAGCGGCCCGGGCTCTAGCTACCAATGCCTGTTGGGCATGGAGTTCGGAGCAGCCGCGCAGGGCAGCTTCCCAGTCCTCTCGAGTGGGGTGGAGGTGGGGTGGGTAGGCAGGATTGGAAGGGCATGCCCACACCATGTGGTAGGTGTCCGAAAACTCCTCCTCACAATGTGGGCACGCGCCCGAGAAGGAAGAATTGAAGTGCTTAAGTACTGCCGGGCACAGTACAGTATTGGTATAGAGGCGGAAAAGCCAGCGCTCCTCCACCCTGGTGAGGCCTTTACAGGGAGGGGGATAGAGACCATGAAAGTTTTGATAAAAAGAGGTGATCTCTTTAAATGTTATGGCCGGATTGAAATTGAATTCCGGATCAGGCTGCGGATGAGGCGACGCCCGGTGAGTAAGCGCGCGGGCGGCAACGTCGGCTGCCTTGTTCCCCTCAAGACCCGCATGAGCCGGAGCCCACACGATGGTACGATGGGTCGGGAACCCTGTGTACTCGCATGCGTGGAGAATTTTGAAAGCACGGTCTGGAATATTCCCTTGCTCAATATTGCGGCAGGCGCCCCTGGAGTCCGTAATAATGACTCGGGACTCCGGACCTGCGGCGGCCAGTGCAATGGCGATCTCTTCCGCAAATGTAATGTTTGGGGCACGGAAAGTAAGGCCCTGAACTGTAGTGTTTTGGTGGATGACGGCCGCCGTGTACCAACCCCCATGGTGTGGGCCGGCCGCATCCACATAGAAGACACCTGGCTTATGGCCATATTGTTGAGAAATAGGCTCCGCCCGCGCGAGACGGCGACCATCATGGGTGTCTGCAGTCATGTTCTTCGGAAGGGGTCGCACCTGGAGTGCAAAGCGCCAGGCTTCAGGGATGCGGACCCGTTCTTCTGTATGTGTTGCGTAGGATCTGTGTAAGCGGGTCAGAAGGCGGCTCTCCGCAGATGTTTTGCTTAGGCGCAAGTATTGATTGTTAAGATGAGCTTCTCGTAACTCCCCAAAGGTGTTGGTCATTCCCAGACCGAGGAGACGCTTGTTGGACGTCGTTATGGGGAGGTCGAGCGCTCTCTTATAAACCTTGCGGAGAACTACTTCTAAGGCATTCTCATCGCATTTGCGTAGGTGGAGGAGCACCTCACAAGCAGCTAGCGCAGGCACATGCAAAGAACACCGAAAATAAACTGGCAGTGGCTTAGCTCTGCTCTGCCAGGATACAGGTAGCCTGAGGTGAGGGCGAGGTGTCCAAATCTCGGCGGGCACCTGAACCTGAGGGAAGGCGCATAACTGCCCTCGTGGAATAGTGGACACTTCAACCATGCTTTAAGCTAAGTGGCGGTAGTGACAGATGTTCGCTGCGTGCGTTGGCGTCGACAATGTTGTGCCAGAAACGCGGCGCTGAAGCCATAGGCCGTCGGCGTTCATTGTGTTCATTGGCGTTGTCAACACTTTACACTCCGATTGTTTTAAGCAAAGGAAGGCGAGCGCGTGCGACGAGGCACGCCAGCTATGCGTAGTGACGTCACTTGCTCCTCGCGCGTGCGCAGCACGGCTCTCCAGGAGAGGCGCGAAACTGCTCAACCTCCGCCAGTGTAGCTCACGCTACAAAATAACAAGGTGTACATGTCTTGTTCATACATGTCTGGTACGTACATTGTACGTACATGTCATGTTGGAATTCTTTGCCTCAATCTATCGAAAAGCTGAAACAGCTGATGAGCTGCGCTCAAATTCCGCACGAGGAAGTAACGTAACCGTCCGCAATTTTTTTTTGCATTCAAGTTTGTAGCAGTCAGCTTGAACAGCGCAAATGTTGCTACAATCATTGTGTTTAGAAAAAAAATTTATTTACATATGTACACATGCCAAGGTTAGCAGGTTCATTGACATTTACAAGAACACATGACACTAAGCATGCAAGGCGAGCCAATTAAAGAGGTATCATAATCATCTCTAAGTAACTAACAGGAATTGCTCGTGGGCGATGTAAAACAGGATAGCATACCTACTGACAGGAGAGTGAAAAGCGGTAGTTTGACAAGGAGACCTTAGCGCGCTTTCGCCTAAAAACCATGACAAGGCAACCGTTATTTACAGAAATTAATGGGCATGACCATTGCCGGAGAAACTCTTTATCACCCGAGAAAAAGAGTTCCTCGGAGAAAAAACTGATCAGCTCCCGTCGGAGACGGCCGAGAATTGGCCACACAGCGCGGCGTCGAAAGCCACCAGCGACCGCGGCACATCGACTGCGCCATAAACTAAAAAGACCTGAAACTATTAACAGGCGAGAAAAACGGCCGCTGGGGAAGCGGCCGCGGGAGACGAAGCACGAAATGCCCTGCCCACGGAATCCCGCATGAACCGCGCGGCAAAAGACACGCGCTACAACACAGGTGACTGTAGCGTGGCGATTATATTCCGGGAGCGGGCAATTCGGACAGGTTCTGGAGCGTAACACACCCCACCGCTCTAACCGATCACAAGTAAGGAGCACTGCCAAGTTTCCAGACAAAGTCGCGTAGATGGTCTGGGAGAGGTGTCGACGCTAAGCGCGATCCTGGAGACGCCGATCTGACCCAGGTACGCCCAATTTTCGGCCACTTCGAGCAACCCTCCGCATCACCACGTAGCGGTCGAGCTGAGCCTAACGGCTCCGGCTCCCCCGCCGCTGGCTGCGGAGACGCCCGCCGGTCAACCTCTCAACATGGCTCTGCCTGAACAACGCGGATACGACCCCACGACTCTGTCGTGGTCGTCTGTCCCTGCAAGCCAGCCAGAGGATGGCCCATCCACCATTTCGGCGCAGCAAGCTGCCCTTTTTCAAGTCGTTGAGAGCCGGCCCCGCCGCCGGCAGAACGCACGAGTAGCTGCAATGCCCAAGACTCCTCTCGACAAATCAGCAACGGAAGACGCTCGCGCTCCGTCTTCTAAATGTCCACAAAAGACATTTTCACCAGTCTCCAAGTGGACGCCCAAGCCAACGGTCAGGATGAACCCTGACGATTACGTGATCGTGCTGCGGCCATGTAGTACGGTCGCCCTCAAGACAGCATTCCAGCACGGTGAGCTCGGCGCTGCCATTTCGCAACTCATCGGCAGACAGCATATGAATGCGATTACAATTTCTCCCAATTGGGAACAAAATATTATCGTCTGTGGCACGAAGAACCCCGAGGTGGCTCAAAAGCTTCTGACGGACATCCAAATTACCACCAGCAAAGGATCGCTCCCGCTTCACGGACACCTCAAGCTCACCGATGATGTGTGTCGTGGTGTGACTACTGTGCATAACCTTGAAACCAGCGAATCCTTGAAACATAGTGTGCAGTGGCGCGGTGGTGAATTAGTCCATGTGCGCAAGCTGGGAACATCGAATGTAGCTGTGCTAACTTTCGAGGGACGCAGCGTTCCGCGTTACATCCACTACAATGCAGAACTGACTCCCGTCAAGGAGTATAAGAAAACGGTGCCAGCGTGCTACCGTTGCGGCACGCTGGGGCACCGGGTGGACAACTGTCCCACCCCGCTCAAAGAAAGATGCGGCCTTTATGGCCAGAACGTGGGGGTTGGTACTGAGGGGATGGCCCCCCACGTTTGCAATCCCGTGTGCATAATATGAGGGGGCCCGCACCTCACCAGCTCCCGCGAATGCACCAGCAAATTCATCCGGCTTCCGCAGCCAGGGCCCAGGCCGCCAATCAAGCCACCCAAGGGAGCCAATTCCGGCGCGACACGGGGAAGTCACGCCACCGGCCGGCAGCAAAACAACCAGAAGACGCCACGGCCTCCCCCTGGCAAGACAGCAATGGTACCGCCACCACCCGGAGCAGCGGAGTTCCCAGCTCTCAGCGCTTCATCTGGCGGCGCCGCCTGCAACCAACCCAAGGTGGGCAGCTGGGGGAGGGTCGCCTCCTCTCCTTCCCCTCCTCCCTCCTCCCCCACCAGCACCGCCGAGACGCAGCAACTCAAGCGCGAGCTCGCCCTCTTGCGAGCTCAAAATGAAAAAATTCCTGAGGCTAAGCTTGGCTAAGCCTGGGGAATGCGAAGCATATTAGTGGCTAGGCTTGGTAATACATGGCTTTCCTTGGTTGAATACTTGGTCATTTTAATACAACCACTAGAAGCCTTCGTCGTGGAGGAAGACAACGGCATGGCTACAGCGGAACGCCGACTAACCCCGAGAGGCGCGTTGGGTGAGCGCCTGGATTGCCACGGAAGCCGCGTCTGCCTGCCCGGTGGAGCGAGCGTTTCACCTACACCGAGTGTGAACGCGCGTTCGAAATGCGCGGGAATGCGCGGGTGTGACGGCTAGGGGTCCCACGGCGACGGCGCGAGGTGGAGGCCGGCTCTCTCATCCGATGTCACGTGGTGTGACGTCACGGTGTCACGTGGCGTGACGGCTAGGGGTCCCACGGCGACGGCGCCAGGTGGAGGCCGGCTCTCTCATCCGATGTCACATGGTGTGACGTCACGGTGTCACGTGGGGGTCCCACGGCGACGGCGTGAGTGGTAGCTCTAGCAATATGCTTCGCATAAAAATTGCCGAGGCTTAACTTGGTTAAGCCTGGAGAATGCGAAGCATCATCGTGTCGCGTAATTTGGAGGCGCACAACCACAGCGACGGCGCGAGGTGGGCCCCCGTTTCTCCACTGTCGTGACGTCATCGTGTCACGTGGTGTGACGTCATGTATCACGTGATTTGGAGGCGCACAACCACAGCGACGGCGCGAGGTGGGCCCCCGTTTCTCCACTGTCGTGACGTCATCGTGTCACGTGGTGTGACGTCATGTATCACGTGATTTGGAGGCGCACAACCACAGCGACGGCGCGAGGTGGGCCCCCGTTTCTCCACTGCCGTGACGTCATCGTGTCACGTGGTGTGGCATCATCGTGTCACGTGATTTGGAGGCGCATAACCACAGCGACGGCGCGAGGTGGGCCCCCGTTTCTCCACTGTCGTGACGTCATCGTGTCACGTGGTGTGACGTCATGTATCACGTGATTTGGAGGCGCATAACCACGGTGAAGGGCTGAAGTGGTAGCTAAAGTGGTATGCTTCGCATAAAACTAGCCAGCGAGCTTAACTCGCTCAAAGCCCAATTCCCTACTCCGCCCGCGTCGAGCGGCGAGGAAGAAAACATCACGACAGGGAGATTCCTACTCCTGTGGAGAGTCGTGCCGCGGCCCTGGAGACCCGGGTGACCGGGATTGAAACACAATTGGCTGACCTCCCCAAAATTATCCACGATACCATTGCGCGTCAGGTGGAGAGTGTCATCGCACAGGTGACACAAGCCGTAACTGACATCATCCAAAATGGATAAAAGACAATCCGCGCGTCCTTAAACGCGTAGGGCCCATCAGGGACGCTAACCGCCCCTCCAAATTCAACAGTTATTCCCGATGAGTTTGACTTCTCGGAAGACTCCTGCATGTCTGCGCCGGGCACTAGCGGACTGGGGAGTCTTAACAACGTAACCCCACCCTCCGCCTTCGACCATGGCCCCCAACCCTAAATCGCGAGCGAGAACAACTCAGCCGCTTATACTAACGCAGTGGAACTGCCGTGGTCTCAAGAACCGCACGAAGCGGACTCATCTCCGCCTCTATCTTGAGACCTTTGAGTTCCTCGTTGCCGTGGTTGCCCTTCAGGAATCCGGCACGGGGCCAAACTAACAAACTACACTACATTTCAACACAACCCGCAGACATGTATACTTGTTCACAAGCAGTATACTGCGCAGGAGGTCACGCTCCCCACAACACCGCCTTTCCCATACACGATGGTGTCAGTGCTGCCCCTAAAGCAGTCTGACCCACCTGTACACATTCTAAACATTTACTGCCCACCTAAACTTAAGAACGTCACGTTCAATGAAATTTTCACCCAAGCTATGCAGGTGGCTGGAAGGGATCCCCTTCTGATCGTCGGGGATTTCAACGCCGCGAGCAGGCTATGGGGGTACCCCCGGGAGGACAGACGTGGGAGGAAGCTTTCGGAACTTCTTTCCACACTTGGACTCACTTTACACACTGACCCCGCCAACCCAACACGTGTCGGCAATTCGATTCAACGAGATACTTGCCCGGACCTCACATTTACACGCAACATACGCCATGCCGACTGGATGAATACAGAAGACACTCTGGGTAGTGATCACTGTATAGTCAACACAACCATTTACATGCGTCCCCTGAAACGCCCACTAACACAAGCTCGTGTCCCGGACTGGACGACTTTACGCACCTCTCTACCCATCGTGGACCCCCTCCAGTCGGGATACGACGCATGGTCCAAATCGCTCACTTCTACACTCACACAACACGAACAGCAGATACAGCTCACAGAAACACAAACGGACGTGGACAACCACTTGCTCCACCTTTGGGAGGCCCGCCGCAGCCTCACCAAATGATGGAAGAAACAGAAACATAACAGACGCCTAAAGAAACGCATCCTCGAACTCACACAACAGGCAGCGGAATATGCTACTCAGCTAGCCGACACTAACTGGGCGGACCGGTGCAACGCGGCTGCGCGCCAGATGTCTGGCCGCAACACGTGGCGCCTATTCCGCGCTCTCATCGATCCAATACAAACACGCACGGAAACCCAACGCCACTTACATAGGGCATTGCACAACTTTACAGGATCGAGAACACAGCTAGCGCACACGCGCAGGGATCGATACCTGTGCACCACTAAGGACCCCCGGCCGGCGGCATACTCTTATGGAGGCGAAGAGAACACGGAGCTGGACACTCCGTTCCAGCTCCACGACCTCCGGGCGGCCTTAAGAAAGATGAAGCGGGCACTGCACCCGGGCGCGACAAGGTTACGGTCAAGCTCTTGGCCAACCTTCCCGACGCAGCCTACGCCGCGCTTCTCAAATACATCAATAGCATTTCGGACGGAGAGACTCCTCTCCCTCTCGATTGGAAATCGGCTCTCGTGACCTTTATTCCGAAGGACGGCAAACCTATTGATGTGGAGAACCTTCGCCCCATCTCCCTCACGTCTTGTGTCGGCAAGCTGATGGAGACGATGGTGCGTGACATACTCTCCGATTATCTCGAAACACAGCACATTTTCGCGGACACTATGTTCGGTTTTCGTCCTCACAAGTCAGCACAGGATATATTTCTGCATCTCCACCACGACATTTTAGATCCTGTAGAGTGTCCCCACAACGACAAGGTTGTCCTGGCCTTGGATCTTAAAGGCGCATTCGACAACGTCAAACATGAAGTAACCCTGGACCACCTCAGTAACACCAACTGTGGCCACAAAACATTCCATTACATAAGACAATTTCTTACAGACCGTCAAGCCTATATACGCATGCAAGATGCGGAACACGGGCCATACACCATTGGCTCGAGGGGAACACCTCAAGGCGCGGTCCTGTCTCCCCTGCTCTTCAATTTGGCAATGCTTCGTCTTCCCTCCAAATTGTCTTCTCTGCCCGGGATACATCACGCTTTTTATGCGGATGACATTACAATCTGGGCCACGCAAGGTAACCTGGGCCACATGGAGTCCTGCCTGCAAGCAGCGGCGACCCTAGTCGACGACTACGCGGCCTACTGCGGACTCCAGTGCGCCCCAGCTAAATCAGAATTTGTGCACTTACGTCCCTCCCCTCGGGACACAACAACGCTTCGCATCAGTCTCCCCTCGGGACCGATCCGGGAGGCCAAGGAGATCCGCGTCCATGGCCTCTTCATACACCACCAACGCAGAGTCGACACCACCCTTTTATTGTAAACTCTCAAGAAATAAAATAAAATAAACAAAAATTGGAGAGGAAGCCCGCACCCAACCAGAGGTTATCGCAGGCGATCCAATTAAACATAAAAGAAAAGAGGCCAACGCCCTAGCCAAACTTCGCACGGTGGGAGACCAGGTGGGCCGCATGGTCCGCCGGGTCTCCAACAAGCGGGGCGGATTACGAAGCAAGGATGCACTGCGGCTTGCCCATGCTTTCGCAACGAGTAGAATCCTCTACTCAACTCCCTACTTGCACCTGCGCAAACACGATGATGACCAACTGGAGGTCATCCTGCGGAAACTCATCAAGCGGACTCTCGATCTCCCGGTCACCACGTCCAACCAGAGGCTTCTGGCCTTGGGCGTGGTGAACACATTTCGTGAGCTTCGAGAAGCCCACTTAGTCAACCAATACACGCGTCTTGCACAGACCACGTCCGGTCGCCGCCTCTTGGACCGGCTACACATCAAACATAACTATACCACATTGAGGAAAGGAAGAGAGTGCCAGAACCCTGGAGACGCGCCCTCCGGGTCCGACCCCTTCCCCGCAACATGTCCAGAGAAGACCATAGCGGTCGTCGCCAGGCGCGCGCGGAAGCGTTGGCGCGATACCATGGTAACCAAGAACACGTGTATTACGTGGACGTTGCCGGCCCACACCACGGGGGGTGGTACATGGCCGCAGTCGTACACAACACAAACACAGTTAACGGGCACACTTTCAAAGCCTACAGCGCAGCACACGCGGAGGAGATTGCCATTGCTCTGGCTCTCACGAATCCCAAGTCAAAACACATCATCACCGACTCGCGAGGGGCCTGTCGGAACTACGAGTTGGGCTGGGCTCCCCCGCTTGCCTGGCGCATACTAGAATATAGCTGTCGATGCTAATATCCAACTCCACGCAACCTGATTTGGGCCCCCGGTCACCAGAGACTCCAGGGAAACGGGAGATCCAGGGCTCGCTTAGTTGCCTTGCGGATGATGGCGTCTATTCGCGCCTCGTCTTGCTTAGTAGTGCGGATATGGCACGGCGTAGAGGATCCGGCTAGTCACGAAGGCATAGACGAGCCGAAGCGCGTCCCTGCCCCGCAGACCACCCCGCTTTACATTATGTAGACGTAGCAGGGCCATCGCCCACGGGATTTTACTCGGCCGCTGTCGTTCACCAGGAAATGCACGTTGATGGACTCTCCTTTCGAGCCCCGAATTCAATGCGGGCCGAGGAAGTAGTGATAGCGCTTGCTGCCGCCCAAGCCAATTCGAGAATAATCATCACGGACTCCCGAAAAGCATGTGAACATTACTTGGCAGGGGAGATCTCCCCCTTAGCTGCTTGTATTCTACGACGGACTGCCACTGATCCAACACCCAAACGAATCATTTGGGCTCCTGGCCACCAGGGCTTACGAGGTAATGAGGCCGCTGACGCGGCTGCCCGAGCGCTTACTCACCGGGCTCCTCATCCCAGCTCTTCTGGCTCGGAGACTAACCAGCCGCTGCTGCGATTCAGGGAAATATTAACACATTATAGCGACAACCACCGCCTTTTCCCGGCCCCTGCAAAAGGGCTGAGTAAGACGGAGGAGCGAACTTTAAGGCGCCTGCAGACAGGTACTCTACTCTGTCCTGCAATAATAAAACATTACGATCCTAACACGGATGGGCGATGCCCACACTGTGGGGAGACCTGTGATATCTTCCACATGGTGTGGGCATGTACTCAAAATCCCCACCTCCCCCCCTCCCCTACCCCTTCCAGAGAGCCATGGGAGACTGCCCTCCTCAACTGCTCCTCGCTTGAGTCCCAAAGGGCTCTGGTGAAACGGGCGAGAGACGGGGCCTCGTCGTGCGGTGTCCCGGACTAGGGACGCCGACCATGTAGCGGGGCCACTCTGTGGCTCCCAAACTCTTTTTTTTACAATATAAAAGTTTTCACCACCACCACCACCAGGGAAACGAACACGCCGATCAGGCCGCCCGCGCACTCTCTCCCCGGGCTATCTCCCTGTCCTTGGAAGGGTACTCCCAATCAGACAATCTGGCCCTTACATTCAAACAAATCACCGATTACTACAAGGAGGAGCACCGGCACTACCCGGCCCCTTGTAAGGGTCTGGATCGCGCTGACGAGCGCCTCCTCATCAAAATTCTTACTAACACTGTGCTGTGCCCGGCGGTGCTTAAACATTTCAATACATCCTTTGATGGCGCGTGCCAGTTCTGTGGGGAGGTGGCTGACACCTTCCACATGGTTTGGGCGTGTCAGTCAAACCCATCTATCCCCCCCAACCCCAACCCCACCAGAGAGGACTGGGAGGCGGCCCTGCTCGGCTGTCAAAACCTAAAGAGCCAAAAGGCTTTGGTTCAACGGACGCGGGCGGCGTTGCTTGCCAATGGGGCACCGGAATAGGGGCTCCACCCAGTATTGTAAGGGGAAAGGGCCAATAGGGTCCTACCCCAATCACCTTTCTGTAAAAAACTCAATTTCCCATAAATGTTTTTCACCACCACCACCACCCATGCACTGAACGCGGCGCATAGGTGAGCGGCGAGACGCCGGCACAACAGGCAATAGCGTGCCCATAATGTCCACCACACGGTCTGCAGCGATACTGACATCAGGTGTACTGCTCTTACATGCCTGTGAAAGGCCACTGACGAAGCGTAGAAAGCGGTGGGTTGCTCTGACTGAGGTCCGTGATAAACAGGGGCCGCCGGATTGAAAAAGCGTAAAGAGGGGCCCAAAAAGTGCCGAGTCAGGATTCGCGCCGTAGACGCGTTTCCTAGCAGGATACGCAAAAAATTGTATTCGAGGAAAGGAAATTACGCAGTAACTGTCTCGCATATCTCGGTGGACACACGTCAAAACGCGGACACATCTGCCGACATTCAATGTGGGTGTGTATCTGTCCTCGCTTCGGCGAGCGCGGCTTCGGCCGCTTATCTGTTATTGCAGCAGCGTCCGCTCCGGCGGACGCAGTTGTTGCTGCGACGCGCGTCTTTTCTTTAATTTTATGCGAAGCATACTACTTCAGCTACCACTTCAGCCCTTCACCGTGGTTATGCGCCAATATGCGCCTCCAAATCACGTGATACATGACGTCACACCACATGACACGATGACGTCACGACAGTAGAGAAACGGGGGCCCACCTCGCGCCGTCGCTGTGGTTGTGCGCCTCCAAATCACGTGGCACGATGACGTCACGACAGTGGAGAAACGGGGGCCCACCTCGCGCCGTCGCTGTGGTTGTGCGCCTCCAAATCACGCGATGCATGACGTCACACCACGTGACACGATGACGTCACGACAGTGGAGAAACGGGGGCCCACCTCGCGCCGTCGCTGTGGTTGTGCGCCTCCAAATTACGTGACACGATGATGCTTCGCATTCTCCAGGCTTAACCAAGTTAAGCCTCAGCCATTTTTTCTCTTTCCTCTATCTTTTAACTCTCCTCTATATGCACGTGGCAGCGGTGGTGGCTCGGCTGGAGCCAGTTGGCAGGCCCGTGCGATTTCCTTTTCATCCTTCTCTCAGTCACAACAACAACAACAACACGGCTGTCGACACGGCTGCTAAAGACAGTATGAAGCATTAAAGGCTTTCGCCTTAATACTCTTCAAAGCTAACAGCGAGGACGTGACGGACAAATTTGTAAAGGCAAAACCTCCTCTCTCCTGTGGTTGTCCAAGCACATCATGGGCCACAAGCCAACACCCTCTGCGCGCACCACTGCAAAGGTATTGAAGATGTAATACGAGCCGGGGTAGACCAACACCCTCTAGAGATTTAGAGGGTGTTGCACAAGCTCGGTTCCAAATGTCGTCTGCACCTGCCTTTTGACACGGAGGGGCGGTTTAACAGTGTAGCAGTGGTACCAGAAGGCACCGAGCATGACGGACTGAACCAAGTAGCGCCTCTCAAGCAGAGACAGGCCGAATGTCTGCGCCCTTCGCAGACGAGCTGTAATGTCTACGATGACCGAAGACCACACACCACCCCATATTCCAGCCAGTCGTAGATCACACCTAAAATGCGCATCTGCGCGCACCACTGCAAAGGTATTGAAGATGTAATACGAGCCGGGGTAGACCAACACCACCTAGACGAATGTGGTATTCCTCTTCGGGTAACAAAAGCAGACCAAAGGAAGAGCTTTGGAAAACGGTGTCGCTGGAGTCGGCGCTCGGTGTACAGTCACCCGAGTGTCACCACGGATAGCCTACTTTGGTGCACTGACAATGTTCGCGTTTCCTGCTAGGGGAGATACAAAAGCCTTTTTCGACGTCAGTGATACGAAGACGTCACATCGCATTCCATCTAACGCTTGAACTTTTTTTTTCTGCTGGAGTAACTGGCTTCACATGAACAGAAAACGGGCTGTTTTGAGATTGGAAGCCTTAGTGTTAGCGTAGTGCTAGCGCACAGCCCTCAGAGAAATAGGTGGTGGGGGCGGTGAAAACTTTATTCGGTGGAATAGAGTTTGTGAGCCACACAGACCAACGCCATCATGGAGGTGCAGGTGCAGGGAGAGGTTCTTAACCCCAACGACTACGACCCAAGGGACTGGACGCACATTCTTAGTGTGCCTGCCCGCTCCAAGGACGTCCTTTCAACAACCCGACGCCAGGAGGCCGCAGCCTCTGCTACCGGTACCCCGAAGCCTCCATGCCTTGAAAGTCAGCTCACCTGCAAGCAACGCGCACAGCTGCACAGCGTTCGCGGCAGCAACCACCGCTTCCTGCTGCAGATTACAAGATCGTTTTTAGATCACGAGGCGGGATGCAGCTGGACCTGCTTCCACCCCGACAACTACGACAGGCCATCCTCCAAGCGGCGTCCCAGCTTAAGGAGCCAGCGCGTACCCAAATCAGGGTACACACGGTCAACAACACCTGCACCGTAAGCACGCCCGTAAAGGATGACGCGCTCGCTCTGGTTCGGGTGAACACCATCACACACCAAGGCAAGGAATTCGCCGTCGCACCTTACATAGCCCCGCCGGACGGAGCAGTACGCAGAGTCATCTCCAATGCGTACTGGAATGAGACCCCGACAGAGCTCCTACAAGACCTGATCGCCGGCAACCCAGACGCCTTCATCGCGGACGCCCGCCGAATGGGCTCCACGCGTTCTATTTTGATCACGTTCCGTGATGGACCAGTCCCACGCGCCGTTCTTTATGGAGGAGCCCTCCACAGATGCACATCGTACCGAGGGCATATAGACGCCTGCACGAACTGCCGCGTCCCAGGTCACCGGACTGATGTGTGCGTCCAACCAAGAGAGAGAGAGAGAAAACTTTATTTACAAAGGAATTCGGGGCATGCCCCAGGGTCCCCGCACGACCCCACTGCACTCAAGTGTTTATGTTCCTGAGGTCCATAACACTGGCAGCACGGCCGGTGGCGATGGTCTGCACGGCCGGGTCCTCCGAGCGCAGCAGGGTCTCCCAGTCCTCCCAGGTCTTGAGGTTCTCTAGGTCCCGCGGGGGAGGGTCCGCCGGGCAGAGGGAAAGGATGTGGAGGGAAGAAGCGAAGGGTTCTGGGCATAGGGCGCAAGCAGGAGTGGGGAAGGAGGGATGATAGTGGGTTAGGGTAAGGGGCGAGGGGAGAGTATGTGTTTGTAATCTGCGCCAGAGTGTTGCGTGTCTGTTATCTAGGGAGGGGTGGGGCGGGGGGTAGAGCTGGCGAGAGGCTCTGTATGCCTGGGTCAGCTCACTGAATGAGTGCATGCGATCCTTCGTGAATCCCCAATCCGAGGCCACCTGAGCCCGGTTTAAAGAACCTCGGGCTAAAAGGTTGGCGGCCTCGTTTCCGGGATTCCCGGAGTGCGCAGGCACCCATATCAGCTCCACTTGGCGGGGCGGGGGTGCATCGGGCGAGTCCAGTATGCCAAAAGCAGGGAGATGAACTCGGCCTCGAGCAAAATTTAGAATCGCAGTTTTAGAGTCAGTTAAAATATACCGGGCTCCCGTGCGGGTTATAGCAAGTGCAATGGCGGCTTCCTCTGCAGCCTCTGGGGACGTATCTGGAGGGAGAGGTAGTGTGAGGAGGGTGGATGAAGAGGAGTCCACCGCAGCTGCTGTCGCTTCATCACCCGTGCAGGCAGCGTCCACCCATACGGCGTCCGGCTGGGGGCCGTACGCTCGATGGAGTGCCTTCGCACGGGCTCTGCGGCGCTGCTCATGGTGGGACGGGTGCATATTCCTCGGGAGCGGCCTGATGAGAAGCTCTCGTTGAAGGGATCGTGGGATGGCGAGAAGGGTTGGGTCGCTGGCCGGTATTTTGATTCCCAGAGAGTCCAGGATATACCGACCTGTGGAAGTTTTTGTGAGCCTGATGTATTGGGCCTGTCGGTGGGCCTCCACCAGTTCCCCGATCGTGTTGTGGAGGCCCAGGCCTAGTAATCTGTCTGTGGGTGTGTTGAGGGGAAGATGAAGTGCTACCTTGAATGCCTTGCGAATCAAAGCATCCAAAGCGTTTATGTCATGTTTGGATAGTTGTAAGTATGGGGTAGTGTACAGTACACGGCTGAGGACAAAGGCATGAATGAGGCGACATAGGTCGCGCTCCTTCATGCCTCTATGATGTCCCGAAACCCTGCGGATGAGGTGCGATATCGCGACTGCAACCTGCTTTAGTTTCTTGAGGGTAGTGGTGTTTTTGCCATCGTTCTGGATGTGCAAGCCCAATACACGGAGGGTGCCAACCTCAGGTACCGGGTAACCATTCAATTCAATGGCAATGGGGGAGCGGGGAAAGCGGTGGTTCTTAGGCCGGATGAGGAGCAGTTCGGACTTCTCTGGGGAGCAAGACAGTCCGATGGTCCGTGCGTAATTTTGGGTGAGGGTGGCTGCTTCCTGTAAGGTGTTCTCTATGTCGCCGTCACTGCCGTGGGTGGTCCACAGGGTGATATCGTCGGCATAAAGAGTGTGCTTGAGGTGGGGAATAGTTGCCAATTTCCGGGCGAGGGGTATGAGGGTTATGTTAAAGAGAAAGGGGGAAAGGACGGACTCTTGAGGGGTGCCGATACTCTGAAGTGTGTAGGAGGTGGAAGACAGAGGGCCGAAGTGTATCTCAGCCGTGCGGTCAGTGAGGAATGCTTGAATGTAGGCATACGTGCGCACACCCACATTCAATGGGGATAGAGCAGTCATGATCGCCTGATGTTCAATGCGATCAAAAGCTTTGGAGAGATCCAAAGCTAAGACTGCCTTGGTGTGACCTGGAAGAAGCGGGTCAAAAAGGTCGTGTGTGAGTTCCAGCATGGCATCCTGTGCGGATAGATGAGGGCGGAATCCCACCATGCTATGCGGGTAGAGATTGTTGTCCGCCATGTGACTTGTGAGTCTCGCTAACACAACATGCTCGAGGAGCTTCCCGAGGCATGAGGTTAGCGAAATCGGGCGAAGGTTTGGAATGGTGAGTGGTTTGTTGGGTTTTGGTATAAATATTACCTTCGCGTGGCGCCAGGACTGCGGGAGGTTACCCTCCCTCCAGCACTGGTTGAAGTATTTCGTAATGTGGGTGATCGATTGGTCATCCAGATTACGGAGCATGGAGTTTGTGATTTGGTCTGCACCAGGTGCGGAGTTGGCGCGGAAAGTCAGGAGGGCCGCTCTGACTTCCGTCTCCGTGATGTCGGTGTCGAGTGTTGGATTTGCTTCTCCTGTGTAGTGCGGTAGAGGTATGGGGCCGCCTGGAGATGTGTACATGGTTTGAAGTGTGTCTAGAAGGGTGTCGGGATCGTCAATGTGTTCATGTGTGAGGCGTGTCACGTGGTGCTGTGCTGCTGATTTGGTGCGTGTGGGGTCAATGAGGTGTCGGAGGAGTTGCCATGCTCGTTTGCTGGACAGGTTTCCGGCGATGCCGTCACATATCTGTCCCCAGTTGGATCGACAGAGCTCCTCAGAGTGCTGTTGGATTTGTGTCTGCAGCGCGGCCAGCCGCTTTTTAAGAGGGCTCACCAGCTACAAGGCAACTCAGATTTGAACTTTTTCTGTCGATAGATGGCAGCACCTGAGTACCCCAAAAAGGAGGGAAGTTCTATTCCGCCTCCAGGTGTGTAAACTACACCGCGACACGAAAAAAAGTATTCGTTCTTCCGCGTACACAAAGTAGAGCCCAGAACTATCTGTAGGTATGCGGCCAAGGTTCCAGAGACCGAAGCACAAGAAAGTTGACCCCCCTCTCAAGCCATTGAGCACAGAAGGATGTGGGGGTCATACAATGGACCATTTCCCAGTAACCCACCAATTTAGCGTTTCTGGTTTGGGTCGCCTAAGCTTCCTTCAGTCTTTTCTGCGAAAATTCTTTTACAATGGTAAGGTGGGGTGACTGGTTTCGCCTGAGCAGACAGGTGTGGTCGGTTAAAATGGCTTGGTGCATCCGCAGGACATTACCCGGAAAAGGTTCCATTGTGTTGAACACCTATGTAGTCAGTCTCTAAATAAAAGGAAAGAAAGGAGCTCCTAGCACTGTAACGGACACGTGTCGTGTTCGTATCAGTGCCGCGCATCGCGCCGATGCGCAACAGTAATGCGCAGTAGGTTACAGCGTCCCGCTCGGCTCGCCCAGAACGCCGGCGCGCGTCCCGCTCGGCTTGCCCAGAACGCCGGCGCGCGTCCCGCTCGGCTCGCCCAGAACGCCGGCGCGCGTCCCACTCGGCTGGCCCAGAACGCCGGCAAGCGTCGTCCCTCCGGTACAGCGCTCTTGCTCGTGCCTATAAAAGCTGTGCCGTGGAAAGAGTACAATGGTACAGCACACAAAAGGGGATCACAGTCAACCAGCTGTTTCTATCTGCAACTCCGGCTACGTTTCTCGTTATTGAGCTCCTAAGCGAGCGAAGCTGACCTTGAACACCTTGACGTAAACACTCGCATTTTTGCGATAATTACGAAGGTTCAAGTAAAAAAAAAATTTTTTATGTGCGCAAATATATTTTTTCAGGAACTATGACATTTACATTTCTTTGTTGCTACACAATTTCCGCGTAATTTCGTAAGCAGAAGCACACCAGAATTACTGTAAATTTGCTCAGTTCAGCTATGTTTTCTTTGTGAAGTTGGAATTATATGAGGTATGAGCTTTATAAAACTGTTATCTTGAGTTCTTACAGCAAAGACGCACTGATTAAAATTTATGGCCATGGAGTGACGGCAAAGTAAGGTGCGATACTTTTTTTCGGTAACGGTAACGCGTTCCTTTTTTTTTAGTGTAACGAGTAACGTATTTAGTTACTTTTTTTCGGTAACGCCTACAACACTGTAATTATTGGTAATAAGAAAGTAAAAAGAAGGACCAGACGTCGCGTGTTTGCATAAACTCGATTTTAGCGAGTGAAGACCGGTTCAACTGCAGCGACACCAAGCTTCGAGCCTCGCATTGCAAGCGAGCAGTGGTAACATATCCAAGATTGAGGCACGCCACCGCTGCTTCGGAGATGCGACGGCGCAAGCAAAAACAATTTCGCGCTTATCCTTTCCCCTCCGTTTTTTCGGCTCGACAGCGTTTACAAGCACATCGGGGCAGGGAGGAGTTGAGTCAACCTACCCCTTTGCGCGGAGTTGACTGGTCCCGACTCCTGACCCGACACGGCGCGTTTACATGAACCCAGTAACCGGTTTTTGGCCGGATAACTCGACACACCTGCGTTTTGGTGCAAACAGTGCCTTACTGTGTGTGTGTGTGGGGGGGGGGGGGGGTAGCTTGTAGGTGTGGCCTTGCATCTCACTTCTTTTTAGCACCACCAGCTCGAGAAAAAAAGAAAAGCAGGAATCTTTTAGAAATACAGCCCAAGCAAGAAAAAAGGAAAGAAAGAAATGAAGTTCGTCCGGGTTCTAAGAAAAACGCATGCGCACGAACACAGACAAGCAAGAAGTTGGTGGTAGAGTGCAGTAGCGACAAAATATTCTGTCGCCAGATGGAGCCACGCCGCGGTAGTAAATTTTGGCGCGAAATTCAAATCCCCTCAGAAAATACATACACAACTTTCAGAGCCTGTAAAAGGCTAACACTAACTTCGATATGGATAAAAATCGTGTCTTAACAATCAAGAAAGAAAAAGGGAGGAAATGTTGCGGACGAAATTTTGATTTTTGGCTTGGTTTTTTCACGAGATGACATGAAAGACCTACATATCTAAAAGCACCATTTTTCTGGAACTTTGCGTCTAATTGGTAAAAAAGTGAAACTTAAACAATAAAATCTGCCCGCAACATTTCCTTTATTCATTCAAGAAGAAAACGCTGCCACAAACCTCATGAAAATCGAGCCATATTTAGACACGGTATAGCTTCTGAAAGTTCCCATGTATTTCCTATGGACACTGCCACTGGTGAACCCTCTTAAGCGTTCTGTTGTGTTTGTTGCCTTTCCAGCGTTCCAGGATGCTGTGATAAGCCTCCCAGAGGTGGGCTAGGCGTGTGTCAAGGGTCGGTGTTTCGGTTGTAGTTTCAATGTGTCGTGTGTTGTGGTGAACGTCATGCTTGAGTGATTGCACCCATGCATCGATGTCTGCGATGGGAGTGTCTGGGAGGGCGGTGCGTGCAGCGCGAAAGGCATCCCAGTTAATGAGTTCGTATGTCATATTTGCGTGACGGGGTGGTTTGTATGGGACAGTGATTTGTATAATGTAATGATCACTGCCCAGTGTATGTTGTGTTCTGTTCCAGGTAACGCCGCGGATACAGCGGCTCAGCGTCAGGTCCGGACTGGTGTCCATGCTGACACTGTTGCCGATCCGCGTAGGCGTCTGAAACGTGTTGTGCACAGTGAGTTGCAGGTTCTGCAGGAGCAGCCAGAGCCTGCGACCTCGATGTGTCGTGGTTGTGTATCCCCAGTCAGTATGCTGACTGTTGAAGTCCCCACCGATGAGTAGGGGATGTTTCCCTGCTAGATGGTGTAGCTTTCGCAGAAGTGATTCTAGCGGGGCCATCGGCAGGGACGGGGGGTGGTATATGTTTGCTATAAATATAGAAGGAAGTGAATGTGTGTGATGTATAATTTCCGTGATCACGCAGGGCGTCTCAGACGTAATGTGATGAGTTTTGTAGGTGAGGCTGCGGTGGATGAGTGTGGACGCCCTGGGTGTGTTAGTGGTATCCGAGTGTGTAGATGTGTAGCTGGGGAGGGTTGCTCGGTGTGCAGTCTCCTGGAGAATAAGTATGTGGGGCGTGGGTGTGATGGTGGGAAGAAGTTGCAGAGGTGCGCGCTTTGCCCGGAAGCCGCGGCAGTTCCAAGTTATAATGGGGAGATAATTAGTGTTCCCCCCCGCCATATTGGATGGTGGGGGGATTGAGGAGGGTATTAAGACGGGTGTCAATTGGTATGTGTGGCTCAGGGAAGGTGTTTTGTGCTTGTGGAGGTAGGATGGGGGGAGTGGAGGGGGTTTGAAGTTGGGTGAAGCGATGGGTAAGATTATGCTCCAAGAGCTCCATCATCTTGGTAAGCATAGCGTCCATGCGCTGCTCAAGTTTTTCGGCGAGGGTGGCGGCAAGGTGATTGAATCTGGCCTCGAGGCGGGCGACTAGCTCCTTTAGTTTATGGTCAAATTTTGCTTCGAGTGCTGCTAATTTAGCGTCTATTTCTGGGGGCACGGGAGGGGGTGTGGCGTCTGTGGTGCGCTGTTTCTTTGCAGGAGGGGTGCTCGAAGTGTCTGTGGATGATGAGCTCGAATTAATGACAGGGGTGCGGGTTGAGGGGGCATGGAGGGGGCGGGGGTGCTTAGGAGAGAGGATAGGCGGCTTACCTCGTCACGCAAGGCCTTGAGTTCCTGGTCTCTCGGGTCTGCCTGGGAGGACTGGGGTGGTGGGGGTTGACGGGTGGTTTTGCCGGAAACGCGGTCTGCCCAGGTGAGACGCGTGGCGTTCTTGCTGCCATTCTGCTGGCTTGTAGAAGGCGACCGGGAAGCCGTCGAGCTGCGTCTGCTGGCTGTGCCTGGTTGATCGCAGCGGGAAAGCCGCGATGTACCCGGAGGAGAGAGAGCGTTCTTCGGGGACGCTAGTTTGCGGCCCCGTCCCTTGCAGTTCCCGGTGCCGGCCATATGAGGGCCTCCGCAGAGAATGCAGCTGGGGGTGCATGAGGGCACATCTTCCTTTGGGTGGGACTGCCCACAGCGGGGGCACTTATGGGATCTTGGGTGGACACACACGTCTGCCCGGTGACCAGGGACGCGGCAGTTAGTGCAGGCGTCTATATGCCCTCGATAGGGTGTGCACCTGTGGAGGGCTCCTCCATAAAGGACGGCGCGTGGGACAGGTCCAGCCCGGAAAGTTAAGATGGAACGCGTGGAGCCCATTCGGCGGGCGTCCACGATGAGGGCGTCTGGGTTGCCGGTGAGCAGGTCTTGCAGGAGCTCTGACGGGGTCTCATTCCAATAAGCATTGGAGATGACTCCGCGTACTGCTCCGTCCGGCGGGGCTATATAAGGTGCTACGGCGAATTCCTTGCCTTGGTGTGTGATGGTGTTCACCCGAACCAGAGCGAGCGCGTCATCCTTTACGGGCGTGCTTACGGTGCAGGTGTTGTTGACCGGGTGTACCCTGATTTGGGTACGCGCTGGCTCCTTAAGCTGGGACGCCGCTTGGAGGATGGCCTCTCGTAGTTGTCGGGGTGGAAGCAGGTCCAGCTGCAGCCCGCCTCGTGATCTAAAAACGATCTTGTAATCTGCAGCAGGAAGCGGTGGCTGCTGCCGCGAACGCTGCGCAGCTGTGCGCGTTGCTTGCAGGTGCGCTGACTTTTCAAGGCATGGAGACTTGGGGGTACCGGTAGCAGAGGCTGCGCCCTCCTGGCGTCGGGTTGTTGAAAGGACGTCCTTGGAGCGAGCAGGCACACTAAGAATGTGCGTCCAGTCCCTTGGGTCGTAGTCGTTGGGGTTAAGAACCTCTCCCTGCACCTGCACCTCCATGATGGCGTTGGTGGCGGAAGCGTCCGTCGGAGTAGGCCTAGCTCAGGCGGAGAGGTCACAGAGAAGAAAGGGCCGTGGGTGCCCGAAAAAGGGCGTAGGCGGGCCAAAAATTGATGGCGTGCAGCGCTCACATTCGCAGATCCGTGGGTGTTGAAATTTTGGCTGATGATGCTGGCGATTGGCGAATTCCGCTGTCTTTGTGCGGAGCCGATGTGGGGTGCGTCTGTACTACACGGCCCCCTAGCGGCCAAATCCTCCAACCAAGACCAAATAGACCAAGAACCAAATAGTCTGGGTTTCCGCTGAACTTGGCCATATGCTTTGCATTATAGGCGCCTGTTATAGACCACCAAGTAGCCAACCTGAATTCATTGAACTGTTAAACTACGCTATCGAGCAGATCCTTGTAAAGCACCCGAATTGCCTCCTATTTTTAGCATGTGACTTTAACTTTTCTGCGATTAACTGGACGACGCTAACCGTTGACTCCAACAATTACCGACAGGATAACATTAACTTCCTTCACTTACTTCAATATCACCAGCTCACCCAAATTGTTCACGAGCCCACTCGCGTTAAGCATATCCTGGACCTCATCTTAACAACCCATCCTGAGCTCTCAGAGATCCACGTCTTGCAAGATGATGATGATGATGATGATGATGATGATGATGATGATGATGATGATGATGATGATGATGATGATGATGATGATGATGTCCTCGGGCTGAATAATTAAGTGACCACGAAGTTGTGCACTGTTCTCTTTCTCTTCCACGGAGCGACAAAACAGAAATGAAAGAGCTTATCTACAATTACGCACGCGCGGACGTTGAAAAAATGAACCTGTTGCTGGAAACTTTCACAAATAGTATTCAGGCCAATTTTCATAATCGCACGGGCAGTGAAAATTGGAAGTTGTTTCGTGACAAGCTAAAAGAAGTTGAAGATTCCTGCGTGCCAAAACGAATCATAAGCACACGTACTAACGATCCTTGGTTTACCACAGATGTCAAAAGGGCACTAAATAGGAAGAAAAGAGCATTTAGGAAAGCCGTTCGAACAAAGGAAACTACAGACTGGGAAAATTATCAAAGCATTTCTAAAATAGCTGAAAAACAAATTTCTGAAGCCAAAAACAAATATTTTATTTTACACTTCCTAGTTTGATAAAAACAGACCCTAGGAAATTTCGGAACACTGTTAATCCTAAAAGCGCTAGTACGGTTCCTATTCTTTTGGGTGTAAACGGCAGCACTCTACCTATAGAACAATGTGCAGAACAATTCAACAGCCACTTCTCACAAGTTTTTACAGATAAATTGCCCTATTGCAATCCACTGCAGCTTGCTGAGGCCGATATCCAGATTCCATTTTCACCCATTCACATATCTGCGCTTGGCGTGGCTCGTGCAATTGAACGCCTACCCCACCACACTAGCCCAGGACCCGATGGTATCAACGCGAAGCTGTTAGAAATAACCTGCCAGCACACAGCTTTCCTGCTATCACTCATTTTCCAACAGTCACTCGATACGACATGTGTGCCAGAAGATTGGTTTGGTTTGGTTTATGGGGTTTAACGTCCCAAAGCGACTGAGGCTATGAGAGACGCGGTAGTGAAGGGCTCCGGAAATTTCGACCACCTGGGGTTCTTTAACGTGCACTGACATCGCACAGTACACGGGCCTCTAGAATTTCTCCTCCAAAGAAATTCCAGCCGCCGCGGCCGGGATCGAACCCGCGTCTTTCGGGTCAGCAGCCGAGCACCATAGCCACTGAGCCACCGCGGCGGCGCCAGAAGATTGGAGGTCCGCTTATGTAATCCCGGTATTTAAATCTGGAGACAGATCCGTTCCTAATAATTACAGGCCAATTTCACTAACCTCGACATGTTGCAAGGTATTCGAACACCTAATATACACAAATATTATGACCCATCTTAACCAGAACAACTTGCTTCGCAATAACCAGCATGGCTTCCGCAAACATTTATCGTGCCAGACGCAGTTATTTGAGCTAAAAAATAAAGGGGGCACTTTGACTGTCTAAAGTGCGTAGAGGCGAAAGCGTTTTCCGCACCACTTTCAGTGCTTCTGTGGCATTGGTGGCGTCACATGTAATTGAGTACTAATTACTAAGTGATGACAAATCACTAATTAATGGTTAATTACTGATTAATGCCTGAATACTAATTAACTGCTAATTAATGACGCTTAAGCTTCGCCTTTAGGAGTGGAACGCGACAGCGAGCTGTAGCGCTGCCAGGGAGTCCACGGAACGCCACCACCCGTTCGGCGCGATGCCTTGCCCTTTGAACGCAACGCTTTTTGAGGAAAGGAAATGGCGCAGTAAATCTCTGTCATCTCCGTGGACACCTGAACCGCACCGTAGAGGAACGGAGGAAGTGGGAGTGAAAGAAGAAAGACGAAGATGGCCCGTAATGAAGAAAATGAAAATTGTATTTGAGGAAAGAAAATTACGCAGTAACTGTCTCACATATCTCGGTGGACACCCGTCAAAATTCAGGGGGGGGGGGGGTGCACTTTTTTGACCTAAAGTGTGGTCACTGATGTGTAGTTAAGATGTTAAGCTTCGCCTCTAAGAGTGGAACTCGAGAGCGTCTTGCAACGCTGCCAGGGAGTCCATAGAACGCCATCGCCCATTCGGTTCTACGCCTCGCTCGTCGGTAAATTGGTTTTTGAGGAAAGGAAATGTATTTCTCTCTCATATCTCGGTGGACACCTAAACCTCGCCGGAAGGGAAGGGAGGAGGATGCCAGTGAGCGAAGACACCGTATTCACTAGACGTGCCTTTGTTCATTCCAAACCATCGAGCTGGCATGGCGGAGACCCTTTGTAACCGCCTCCGCCATGCCAGCTCGATGGTTTGGAATGAGCAAAGGCACGTCTAGTGAATACGGTGTCTTCGCTCACTGCCATCCTCCTCCCTTCCCTTCCGGCGAGGTTTAGGTGTCCACCGAGATATGAGAGAGAAATACATTTCCTTTCCTCAAAAAAAAAAAACAATTTCCCGACGAGCGAGGCGTAGAACCGAATGGGCGATGGCGTTCTATGGACTCCCTGGCAGCGTTGCAAGACGCTCTCGAGTTCAAAGGACCATAAAGAAAGAGCTACCACTTGACGCGCACGGAATTCGCTATTTAAGCACTAATAATGAGGATGGGGCACCTTTTGATCTCATAATGCTCTTGGGCCTCCACTGTATATGGCGCTCCAGAATGGCAGGCTACCATTGTGACAAAGACGCACGACCGGCCCGAATTTATTTTCGGGAAAGCATGGACTAGTTTCTTGCAATCCAAAAAGTAGCTGCGGAGCCTCCCGAGTGGCTCTCAAGACTAGAGCCGTTGTGTATGTTGCGGGAATTTTAAGCTGACGAAGCCAGTCTCGTGCTGGCTGACCACGACAGTGTCGTATGTATATAGCGTTATGTGTATTTTTGTTGTGCAATGTCATGAGCCAAAGACAGGCAATAAAAAAAAAAGCTGGCATGGCGGACTGGATAGCATGCTCGTCTCGCACTCCGAAGACCGGGGTTCGATTCCCGAGCTCGACCAATTTCTTACTAGGTTTTATTTATTTATATGGCCTGACTAGAGAAGTTAATTAGGCTAATTGGGTAATTAAGCAATTAACTAAGCTCTGTCCCACTTGGAGCATCACTATATGGTCCCTTCAATTGGTTGCATGGTTACTAGCCAAAGTACAATTGGCCTCGTTTGAAATTGGCGCACTGTGACGTCACGACCGTTTCGACCAACTGAAAAGCGTGACATTCTCTGTCGACAACTGCTGCTTACAACGATGAGACATTAAAGGCTTTCGCCTTAATAACGGACCTTCATCAAGCAATCGTCTCTTCCCTCTACATTGACTCCATTTATTAATTTCTCTAAAGCCTTCGACCGCGTGCCTCGTAACCGTCTGATGATAAAAATACGCAACTTGCAGCTGGATCAACATACTACGCAGTGGATTAACTCATTTCTAACAAACCGCTTTCAGTCAGTTAAATTAGGAAGCTTCTTATCAAGACGTACAGGTGTTGCTTCAGGAGTACCTCAGGGTTCGGTGCTGGGTCCACTGCTTTTCTTAATATATATTAATGACATCGCGTCGAACATAACATCTCCAATACGACTATTTGCAGATGACTGTGTAATTTACCGAGTAATATCGAGCCCTCGCGACATCTTTCCTCTCCAGACTGACCTTGATGGGCTAACTAATTGGTGCGGCAGGTGGCAAATGGTAATTAATGCAGATAAAACTCAACACCTCAAGTTTACTTCCGTTGCCAAGACGAGCCCTAATGCCTACTCAGTTAATAATACTACCATTGAAACTGCAGCGTCGGTAAAATACCTCGGTGTAAATTTTGACTCCAATTTATCCTGGAGCACTCATATTGAACAAATCACTAACAAAGCCTTAAAAAAACTTGGTCTTCTTAAATGCCTCCTGCACCAAGCCAACCAGGACACAAAACTACACGCATTCAACATGCTGATCAGGCCTGCGACAGAATACGCGTCGGTGATCTGGAACCCTCATCACGTCTATCTTATCAACATGTTGTAATCTATTCAAAACAAAGCTGCTCGTTTCATCCTTTCCCGTTACTCTCGGTATCAAAGCGTAACAGCACTGAAAATATCGCTCCATCTCTCGCCTCTGGTCATGCGCAGAAAATTCAGCCGTTTATCCTTTTTCAAGACTATCTACCACAGCAACAAACCATTTTCAAGCTCTCATCTTCTCCCGGCACCGCACACATCGGCTCGTGTAGATCACATGCAGAAGACTAAACCTATTTTCGCTCGAACAGAACGATACAAATACTCACCTTTGGTCTTGTCTATCGAAGAGTGGAATTCGCTTCCTTCTAGCATTGCGACTATCGCTGAAACATCATCATTTCAAACAGCTCTTTGGTCCTATTTAGAAAATTCTAACATATGTTGACGTGCGTTCTTTTTTTTTTATCACTGTGATTTTCGTATTTTTTGTTTTTTTTTTCTCTTGGTTGCTCCAGTGTGTGTGTGTTGGCCGTAACGTTCCACAGAATGTTAGATGCTGTGTTTAGTAACTTTCGAAGCCGGGATTTTTCTTGATTTCTTTGCGGGGTTTGCTACATGTGCATTTTTTCAAATACCTCATCCTAGCCTTTTTTTTTCCTTTCTCTTATTAACTTGTACCTGCCTTCTTAACTTGTTTACTTCTGTTTTCAGCCATTTGTATTCTGTGTTGTATATCTGTTGCTTTCTTTGGTGAATCCCCCCCTATGTAATGCCCACATTGCACCTTTAGGGTACTGAAATAGATAAATTAAATAAATAAATAAGTGCCCCCGCTGCGGACAGTCCCATCCTAAGGAAGATGTGCCCTCATGCACCCCCAGCTGCATTCTCTGCGGAGGCCCTCACATGACCGGAACTGGGAATTTCAAGGCACGGGGCCGTAAACTAGCGTCCACGAGGAACGCTCTCTCTCCCTCGTCTACACCACGGCTTTCCCGCTGCGATCAACC
Source organism: Amblyomma mixtum (assembly GCF_055824585.1). Taxonomy (NCBI): domain Eukaryota; kingdom Metazoa; phylum Arthropoda; class Arachnida; order Ixodida; family Ixodidae; genus Amblyomma; species Amblyomma mixtum. Next base: position 52,423,486 of record NC_143020.1, read on the forward strand.
CAGCACAGCCAACGGACGCAGATCGACGGCTTCCCGGTCACCTTCCGCAACCGGGCAGAATGGCAGCAAGAACGCCTCGCGTATCACCTGGGCAGACGGCGTTTCCGGCAACACCACCCGTCATCCACCACCCCCCAGTCCTCCCAGGCAGATCCCAGAGACTAGGGAACTCAAGGCCTTGCGTGACGAGGTAAGCCGTCTTTCCTCCCTCTTAAGCACCCCCGCCCCCTCCATGACCCCTCCATGACCCCTCAACCCGCACCCCCTGTCATTAACCCGACCTCATCAACCCCAGACACTTCGAGCACCCCTCCTGCAAAGAAACAGCGCACCACAGACGCCACACCCCTCCCGTGCCCCCAGAAATCGACGCTAAATTAGCAGCACTCGAAGCCAAATTTGACCACAAACTAAAAGAGCTAGACGCCCGCCTCGAGGCCAGATTCAATCACCTTGCCGCCACCCTCACCGGAAAACTTGAGCAGCGCATGGACGCTATGCTTACCAAGATGATGGAGCTCTTGGAACATAGCCTTACCCATCGCTTCGACCCTCCACTCTCTCCATCCTACCTTCGCAAGCAAAAACCACCTTTCCTGAACAACACATACCGATTGACGCCCGTCTTACTACTCTCCTCAATCCACCCCTATCCAATATGGCGGGGGGAGCACTAATTATCTCCCCATTTTAACTTGGAACTGCCGCGGCTTCCGGGCCAAGCGCGCGCCTCTGCAACTTCTCCTTTCCACCATCACACCCACGCCCCACATACAACTTCTACAGGATACTGCACACTGCGCAACCCTCCCCTGCTACACATCTACACACTCGGATACCACTAACACACCCAGGGCGTCCACACTCATCCACCGTAGCCTCACCTACAAAACTCATCACATCACGTGTGAGACGCCCTGCGTGATCACAGAACTTATCCCTCACACACATTCACTTCCTTCTCTATTTATAGCAAACACATACCACCCCCCGTCCCTGCCGATGACTCCGCTAGAATCACTTCTGCGAAAGATACACCATCTAGCAGGGAAACATCCCCTACTCATCGGTGGGGGCTTCAAAAGTCAGCATACTGACTGGGGATACACAACCACAACACATCGAGGACGCAGTCTCTGGCTGCTCCTGCAGAACATCCAACTCACTGTGCACAACACGTTTCAGACGCCTACGCGGATCGGCAACAGTGTCAGCATGGACACCAGTCCGGACCTGACGCTGAGCCGCTGCATCCGCGGCGTTACATGGAACAGAACACAACATACACTGGGCAGTGATCACTGCATTATTTATTTATTTATTTATTTCATAATACTGCAGGCCAATAGATTGGCCCATGCAGGAGGGGCTATACAAGGCATTGAAAATGACAAATACTAAGAAAAATACATGGGGTTACAAACAATGAGCAGAATAACAAAATACAACGCTCATTCACTCGAGAAAATGCTTCTCAAGAGCTTTACTAAAATTTGAGGACTGGAAAATGGCCTCGGGAAGAGAATTCCAGTCGGAAACAGTCCGCGGAAAAAAAACTGTGCTTGAATGAGTCAGTCTTTGCAAAAATGGGTTCCAGCAAATGAATTCGCGAATGGTGTGTTCGGCGCGACAATTGTTTGAGAATTACAGGGCGGGGTATGTTTAGTTTATGTGTTAAAAGGTTATGCATAAACTACAGACGGGAAATTTTTCTGCGTACTTCAAGTAATGGAATATGGTTGGTTTTCATTAGTGTTGTAGGTGAGTCTAGCCTCCTGTATTTGTTATAAATAAACCTAACCGCTTTCCTTTGCACCATCTCTATCTTATATATGTCTTTCTTTGTGAATGGATCCCATAATACCGAAGCGTACTCTAATTTGGACCTAATGAATGTTGAGTATGCAAGGAGTTTAACTTTACTTGGGGCATCTTTAAGCTTTCGCCTTAAGTAGCAAAGCTTGGAAAAGGACGAGGAGCAAATGTCTGCAATGTGTGAAGACCATGTTAAGTCATGAGTTAACGTTACCCCTAAATATTTGTATTGTGTAACCTCGTGGATTAAATGATTTTGCAGGGTGTAAGAGAAAGAACTAAAATGTTTTTTGCGCGAAATACGTAAGAAAACAGTTTTATCAAGGTTTAGTTGCATATCCCATTTTACGCACCACTGATGAACAGCTAGAAGCGCATTTTGCAACATGTAGTGATCGTTCTGGTTATTTATGGTATTAAAAAGTATGCAATCATCTGCAAAAAGCTTTAAAGAGACATTTCCGGGAATGGAAGTAGACAGATCGTTGATATAGATTAGGAAAAGCAGTGGCCCTAAGACGCTGCCTTGAGGTACACCTGAAGTAATTGGAAGATCGTTAGATCTACAGCCATTAACGTCTGCGTATTGTTTTCTATGTTTAAGATAAGCATGAATCCAGTTGACAAGATAAGTAGGGACGCCAATACTATCTAATTTAGAAATGAGTTTGCCATGAGAAACAGTGTCGAAAGCTTTGCGGAAGTCTAAAAAAAGAACATCAACCTGCCCGGATTTATCAAGAACAATTTGGAATTCATTAACCGTAGAAACCAACTGCGTCACGGTGGACATACCCTTTCTGAAGCCGTGTTGCAAAGGGGATAAAATGTTATTTTCAGCTAGAAACGAATTAAGGTACCCTGAGACTATGTGTTCTATTAACTTACAACAAGAAGAAGTAATTGAAATCGGTCTGTAGTTAGAAATACTTAGCTTATCTCCTTTTTTATGGATTGGTACAACGCGGGCCATTTTCCAGTCCTCCGGCACATCACCAGAAATTAAAGAGACTTGAAATATCTGTGTTAAAAACTCGGATACTTGTGTTGCAAAACGTTTAAGAAAAGCATTTGCAAGCCCATCAGGACCAGAACATTTCTTATCATCAAGTTTACGCAGCATCGACAGAACACCATTCACAGAAATAGCCGGTACGTTGCCAAGATCTTCACCTCGAATTCTAGCTGTGGTTGCCCTCTCCGTCAGAAATACGCTTTGAAAGTAAGAGTTAAAACCTTCTGCAATCACTGTGCAGTCGGTCACAATGTCGTCATTAATTCGAACCTTGCTCAACTGCTCATTCTTTCGACCTAAAAAATTCCAAAACTTTTGGGGATTGCTTCTGATGAATTCGGGGAGCGTCATGTTAAAATAATGAAACTTTGCTGATTTTAACTTTAAGGCAAGTTTCTGTTTCAGTAGTTGGAACTGTTGTAATGAAGATATCTTTTTCTTCCTAAGTCGCTTCACTTTGCGTTTCAGTTGAAGAATTTCTCGGCTTATCCAAGGATTGCGACGGTTGATATGAACTTTTCTAAGTGGAATAAAATGTTCAGTACAGTACTGCACTGCATTCTTAAAGTGATGCCACAAACTATGAACGTCATTCCCGGCAGAGCTGCTTAACAGCGACTGTAAGGCGTCGATGACTGCATTATCATCAGCACGAACGAAGTCCTTTATCATTTTAGCTGGACGCACACCCGAAGCACCAGGCGAAGCACAACAAAAGTACAAAAGACAATGATCTGATATTCCCGGCTCAACGTCAAGCACTCCATCAAAAAAGGTCTGGCTAACAAAGAATACGTCTAGCACAGATGACTGTCTGGTGTATTCACGAACAGCTTGCTTAAGGTTTAGAGAAAACATCAGATCTAAAACAATATCACATGAAGCACATAGGCCATACGACGGTTTGTCCCAGTCGATGGCAGGAAGATTGAAGTCACCGGTAAGGATTAGATTCCGATTCTGTTAATGTATTAAATGATCGAAAAGACTAGACATGAAAAAATCCGTTGCATCAGGTGGACGATACACAGCGCAAAGGTAAAATGTGAAGCCATGCGTTACTAGGCGCAAAAACAAGCTTTCATGCTGATCAATTTGGTCAAGCAACGTTACGTTCACTTCACGCCTAGCAATCACAGCAACCCCTCCACCACGTGAACCGCGATCACGTCTGTAAATAGCGTAGCCCGGTGGCACAATTTCTTCATCAAAAATACCACTGTGTAACCATGTCTCGCTTATCACCAGCACATGGGGATCATAAGAGATGAGCACTACCTCTAGGCTGTCTGTTTTATTAACAATGCTTCTGGCATTCAAAGATATCACACGTAGTTGGCGAATTTCAGGTGGTGGTTTCGTCCGATTGCCAAAAGAATTGCAAACGATATTCTCTGCAGATGACGGTATCTGTTTAATTTGATGATCAGTAAAAAGGGCGTTGAAGGAAGACCGAATTGAACTTGTTGCCTGTCAAGTAGAAGAAGCGGGAGCACATTTCCTTCACGGACGCCCGGCATTTTTCACTGATTCAGAGGAAGTTGCGTCATTACTCGGAGCGTTTTGACCGATATCACCTGAAACTGCACCACTTACTTTATACCTTTGGTTCTTCTTTTCGTCCCACGCGTACACCTCTTTATTGACAACTAATTTGTCATATTTGAGGTACACTTTATCCTCGGGCTTCTTAACATCCTTAACAGTAGCCCAGAGTAGCTTTCTCGTTTTCCGTAGCCTAGGTGAAAAGTCCTCCGAGATGGACGTTTGGGAACCCTTCAATTTTGAAGCATTCCGGAGAACCTCTTCCTTTTCAGCGAAATCAAAAAACCTCATAATCACGGGACGCTTTTTATCTTCAGCTTTTTTCCCCAAGCGGTGCACCCTATCCAAACTTCCTACTTTGACTTCAAGTTTGCTTTCAAATATTTCCGTCAGAACATGCTTCTTAAGGTCATCTACTGTTTTAGTTTCCGACTCTTCAATGCCATAAATGAGCAGGTTGTTTACAAATCACTGTCCCGTACAAACCACCACGTCACGCAAATACAACGCACAAGCTCATTAACTGGGATGCCTTTCCCGCTCCACGCACCGCACTCCCGCAGATATCGCAGATATCGACGCATGGCTGCAGTCACTCAAGCATGACGTTCACCACAACACGCGACATATTGAAACTACAACCGAAACCCCTACCCTCGACACACGCCTAGCCCACCTGTGGGAGGCTTATCACAGCCTCTTGGAACGCTGGAAAGGCAACAAACTCAACAGAACGCTTAAAAAGCGGCTGGCCGCGCTGCAGACACAAATCCAACAGCACTCTGAGGAGCTCTGCCGATCCAACTGGGGACAGATATGTGACGGCATCGCCGGAAACCTGTCCAGCAAACGCGCATGGCAACTCCTCCGACACCTCATTGGCCCCACACGCACCAAATCAGCAACACAGCACCACGTGACACGCCTCACGCACGAACACAATGACGATCCAGACACCCTCCTAGACACACTTCAAACCATGTACACCTGTCCAGGCGCCCCCACACCTTTACCCCACAACACAGGACAAGCAAATCCCACACTCGACACCGACATCACGGAGACGGAAGTCAGAGCGGCCCTCCTGATTCTCCGCGCCAACTTCGCACCTGGTGCTGACCAAATCACAAACTCCATGCTCCGTAATCTGGACGACCGATCGATCACCCAGATTACGAAATACTTCAACCAGTGCTGGAGGGAGGGTAGCCTCCCACAGTCGTGGCGCCACGCGAAGGTAATATTCATACCCAAACCCAACAAACCACTTACCATCCAAAACCTTCGCCCGATTTCGCTAACCTCATGCCTTGGGAAGCTCCTCGAGCATTTTGTGTTAGCGAGACTCACAAGTCACATGGCGGACAACAATCTTTACCCGCATAGCATGCTGGGATTTCGCCGCCATCTATCGGCACAGGACGCCATGCTGCAACTCACACACGACATTTTCGACCCGCTTCTTCCTGGTCACACCAAGGCAGTCTTAGCTTTGGATCTCTCCAAAGCTTTAGATCGCATTGAACATCAGGCGATCATGACTGCTCTATCCCCATTGAATGTGGGTGCGCGCACGTACACCTACATTCAGGCTTTCCTCACTGACCGCACGGCTGAGATACACTTCGGCCCTCTGTCTTCCCCCTCCTACACGCTTCAGAGCATAGGCACCCCTCAAGGGTCCGTCCTTTCCCCGTTTTTGTTTAACCTTACCCTCATCCCCCTCGCCCGAAAATTGGCAACTATTCCCCACCTGAAGCACACTCTTTATGCCGACGATATCACCCTGTGGACCACCCACGGCAGGGACGGCGGCATAGAGAACACCTTACAGGAAGCAGCCACACTCACACAATATTACGCACGGGCCATCGGACTGTCTTGCTCCCCAGAGAAGTCCGAACTCTTCCTCATCCGGCCTAAGAACCACCGCTGCCCCCGCTCCCCCATTGTCAGGTGACCCGGTACCTGAGGTTGGCACCCTTAGTGTATTGGGCATGCACATCCAGAACGATGGCAGAAACACCACCACCCTCAAGAAACTCAAGCAGGTTGTAGGCGCGATATAGCACCTCATCCGCAGGGTTTCGGTACGTCATAGAGGCATGAAGGAGCGCGACCTATGTCGCCTCATTCATGCCTTTGTCCTCAGCCGTGTGCTGTACACTACCCCATACTTACAACTATCCAAATATGACATAAACGCTTTGGATGCTTTGATTCGCAAGGCATTCCTGGTAGCACTTCATCTTCCCTTCAACACACCCACAGACAGATTACTAGGCCTGGGCCTCCACAACACGATCGGGGAACTGGTGGAAGCCCACCGACAGGCCCAATATATCAGGCTCACACAGACATCCACAGGTCAGTATATCCTGGTCTCCCTCGGAATCAAAATACCGGCCAACGACCCAACCCTGCTCGCCATCCCACGACCCCTTCACCGGGAGCTCCTCATCAGGCCACTCCCGAGGAATATGCACCGTCCCACCATGAGCAGCGCCGCAGAGCCCGTGCGAAGGCACTCCATCGAGCGTACGGCCCTGAGCCGGACGCCGTATGGGTGGACGCTGCCTGCCCGGGTGATGAAGCGACAGCAGCTGTGGTGGACTCCTGTTTATCAGCCCTGCTCAGACTACCTCTCCCTCCAGACACCCCCCCCCCCCCCCCCCCCAGAGGCTGCAGAGGAAGCCGCCATTGCACTTGTTATCACCCGCACGGAAGCCCGGTACATCTTAAGTGATTCTAAAACTGCGATTCTAAATTTTCCTCGAGGCCGAGTCCATGTCCCTGCTTTTAGCATACTGGACTCGCCCGATGGACCCCCGCCCCGCGAAGTGGAGCTCATATGGGTGCTCGCGCATTCCGGGAATCCCGAAAACGAGGCCGCCAACCTTTTAGCCCGAGGTTCTTTAAACCGGGCTCAGGTGGCCTCGGATCGGGGATTCACGAAGGAGCGCATGCACTCATTCAGCGAGCTGCCGCAAGCATACAGAGCCTCAGGCCAGCTCTACCCCCCGCCCCACTCCTCCCTAGATAATAAACAAGCAACACTCTGGCGTAGACTACAGACACACTCTCTGCCCTCACCCCTTACCCTAACCCACTATCGTCCATCCTTCCCCACACTGGCATGCGCGCTATGCCCTGAACCCTTCGCTTCTTCCCTACACACCCTTTCCCTCTCTCCGGCGGACCCTCCCCCGCGGGACCTAGAGAACCTCAAGACCTGGGAGGACTGGGAGACCCTGCTGCGCTCGGATGACCCGGCGTGCAGACCATCGCCACCGGCCGGGCTGCCAGTGTTATGGACCTTAGGAACATAAACACTTGAGTGCAGTGGGGTCCTGCGGGGACCCTGGGACGTGCCCCGAATTCCTCTTTAAATAAATTTTTTTTCTTTCTCTCTCCCTCTCCCTGAGCCACACAGTGGCCCCGCTATATGGTCGGCGTGCCTAGTTCGGGACACCGCATGACGAGGCCCTGTCTCTCGCCCGTTTCACCAGAGGCCCTTTGGGACTCAAGCGAGGAGCAGTTGAGGAGGGCAGTCTCCCATGCCTCTCAGGAAGGGAGAAGGTGGGGATTTTGTGTCCATGCCCACACCATGTGGAAGATATCGCAGGTCTCCCCACATTGTGGGCATCGCCCCATCCGTGTTAGGATCATAATGTTTGATGTTCGCAGAGAATCAGGTGGGCGCATGAGCTCCAGAAGTCTGCGCCCACAATGTGGCATAGGTCAGGACCCGCTTGCACGAAGCGAATGAAGTAGTCCAGTTCGAAGTCTAATCTTATTAATGCGAAAGCATTGCTTGCGCCGCCGCGGTGGCTCAGTGGTTATGGTGCTCGGCTGCTGACCCGAAAGACGCGGGTTCGATCCCGGCCGCGGCGGCTGAATTTCTTTGGATTAGAAATTCTTGAGGCCCGTGTGCTGTGCGATGTTAGTGTAGGTTAAAGAACCCCAGGTGGTCGAAATTTCCGGAGCCCTCTACTACGGCGTCTCTCATAGCCTTAGTCGCTTACGGACGTTAAACACCATAAACCAAACCAAGCATTGCTTGCCTCAGGAGGCGGAAAATCCGGCGTTTTCATGCGAAAACATAACTAGTCCCATTACGAGAAAAGCTGGCGGCGTGCGTGTACTCACAGGTGGTGCAGAAAATCCCAGCGACGGCAAGCAAGAAGGGTGACGTCGTCAAGATGCAGCATGGCGCACTCAGCAAGACAAGCACCGCCGGTTCAGAGAATCCTAGACGTGTTCTTCGTCTACATGTACCCGCCACTGGCCGACCGCCATGTGGCTCCATTCATGTGACATTCCTACCAAAATAGTGTCGCAACCTTTTGTAAGTGAGCTACATTGGCCACAGTCTCGCCTTTTCGCGTGCTCTCTTGCTCGACCATAATGCGCATGCGCGGGGAGCAAGTGACGTCATTACGCACAGCTGGCGTGCTTCGCCGCGCGCTGGCCGCTGCGGGCTACTGCGCATGCGCGAGGAGCATGCGCTGCGTGTGTAAATGTGGATCATGATGATGGCGAAAACTTTATTTGGAGTATGGGAGTTTTGGACACGTCGGTCCTTGGGCCCCCGTACGGCCCCACTGCACTCAAACGTTCATGTACCGGAGGTTCACGACGCTGGCAGCCCGGCCTGCGGCGCTGGCTTGCTTGGCCGGGTCCTCGGAGCGCAGTAGGGTCTCCCAAGCCTCCCAAGTGGTAAGGTGCTCCAAGCCCCGCGGGGGAGGATGCGCCGGGCAGAGGAAAAGAATATGGTCGTGAGTGGCTTTGGAGTGGTGGCAGAGGGTACAGGAAGGGTCTGTGTGGATGTGGAGAGATACACAGCTATAGTAGGATACAACTTAAAAAAACAGCAGTTGCTAACATTGGGCCGCGGACCGCGGCGTCCTGTATTACTCCGCTGACCAATCGCAACAGTAAACGAAATAAACTTTTTAATGTTTGACTGTATCAAACAATTCACGCGTCAAAAATCTAGACCTCATAACCTTTTTTTGTGCTAAGCTTCTTGTTTTGGTAACAAGAAAGGTTTCAGCAGTGGACTACTTTTTTGTCGTGGAGGAATTCTGTACGCGGAGGCTGAGTGTGGGCGGAGCTTCACTGCAGACTTAAGTTGTATCCGACTATAGTGCGCGGTGTTTCATGGAGGACGCCAACGCCAATGAACACAACGAACGCCGACGGCCTATGGCTTCACCAACGAAAACAAGAGAGACCATAATAAATAAACGCTTCACATTTGATACTGCACATTGTGTCATGTTTAATTTAGTCATAGACGTACCGGAATTTCAAGGTTTAACAGGGGGGAAACCAACCTAATAACAGCAAGCTTATCCAAGATATGCCAATACCTCACGCTACGTATATCCAGGCATAGCAGAGCTAAGGCACTGCCAATTTTTTTCGCACATCGTCCCGGGTGGGGCCACACGATTTCTCGTGGCATGTAGCTTACATGTCCTAGTCATGTTGCGGCTAGCTTGCGAGAGGGATTCCACTCGACGACATATGGTACGGGTCTGCCTTCTCCCCGCAAAATCTGCATTTTGATTCGAGTGAATCCGGGTTTAGGGCGTGTAAATACATAAGGGCTGTGGAATCTCGTTGTGTTTGCTCAGATTTTTGGCAGCCGGGGTGATATGTCTGCAGCTCTAGTCTGAAGAGTTGTAGTATCTGGTTGTGTGTTGTGAGTGGATCGAACTGGTCCGATTCCGAGGTGCACCTGTCGGTTCCCCGGGGCAGAAAAGCTCGGGTTGAATTGTGGGCCAACTCATTCCCCTCGATACCCCGGTGGCCAGGTATCCACACCAATTCTTTGGCGTCAGCATAGGCTTGCCTGGTATGGGGGATCATGGACGCAAGCGGGGAAAACCTACCCTTAATGAAGTTTCGGTACACTATTTTTCAATCTGTGAGCATGTATCTCGAGGCGGGATGTATGGCCGCGAGAGCTACTGCCACCTTTTCTGCTGCTGTTGCGTCGTGGCTGACTGCTGTAAGTGCATCAATCGCCTGCTCTTAGTACACAACCGCTACGGTGGCTAGTACAGCTTCGGGACCAGTGGCACATAAGAGAAGTTTATTTGGACTCTAGATCAAGAAGGGACATCCGTCCCTCTACAAAAACAAAGATACATTGCGGCAACTGAGGTCGCCCTGGACTGATGTCGCCTCGGTACCAGTGGTATTGACGTAGAATACGCCATCTTGCATGCCATAGTGCTTCTGGATTCCCTTTGCCCTTGCTTGTCTTCGTGCCCGGTGGTACGTCAGGTGCATGTTTCTTGGAAGCCTTCAAGCTACCTCTCCAGGCGCTTGGAATGGCTTGTTTAGTAAGAAGGTTGAGGGGGCACTGAATGTTGAGGTTACTGAGGACTCTTCTCCCTGTCTGTGCGGTTGGCAGTCAGGTGACTTGAGCCGTGAGGTGTGCCTCGATGGCTCTGTGGACCCCTAAGTAAGCAGTCGCTCTGTTGATGCCGATAGTGGTATCCCCATAGCTTTTTTGTATGCCATTCTTCAACAAGGGCAATTGTATAGATCCGTGGTTTTGAATGGGTACCATTTTTCGTTTCATTGTACACAGCCGGCTCCTTAGTGTTCATATGTATTTATTATGTTCTGTATCGTTTTGGTTGTACACAATAAATTCTCTTTGTGTAGGGTCGAGATCCTTTATATCACGTTTCTTGAGGCGGATTTCTGGGGCCACATATAAGTTACGGCTGATAACAAATGCCTATATTAGGCAAAGGGTGTCATTTTCCTTCATACCGTGTTTCCTAGCTGGGGTTCGGCCAATGGTTCGGGCAGCTTGTTCGCTCACGTCACAGAGATTTTGTAGTTCTTCCGTTGTCGAATGATGAGAAGCTCTGATTTTTCAGGTGAGCATGTGAGTCCACAGCCTTGTGCATAGGTCTGAGCAGTCGTTGCGGCTTCCTGGAGAGACTCTTCCATTGTGCCCATGCTGCCCGTCGTGGTTCATATTGGAATGTAATCTGCGTACAACGCATCACTGATACCCGGAATCTGATCAAGATGGGAGGGGAGAGCTATCATAGCAATGCTGATTAGAAGTGAAGGGAGCCCCGCTCCTTTCGAGGCATCTCTTGCTACCATCTTAACTTGAAGAGTGTGTTGCGTTCCAATGTTGATTTGTACTTCCCGTTCAGTGAGCGAGCTGCCTATGTGGTGGTGGTGGTGGTGACAACATTTATTAAGAATGAACAGGAGGTACGTTTGGATCAGCCCGTAAGGGACCGATGTAAGCATACGTTCGTGTACCGCAGTTAATTGCTTTGAGACTGTCCAGTATTGTGCACTCTTTCACGATATCAAATTCTCCCTTCAAATCGAATGCCACAATAGCTCTGTTGCTGTTTTGGCTCAGTGGTTATGGTGCTCGGCTGCTGACCCGAAAGACGCGGGTTCGATCCCAGCCGCGGCGGTTGAATTCCTTTGAGGAGAAATTCTAGAGGCCCGTGTACTGTGCGATGTCAGTGCACGTTAAAGAACCCCAGGTGGTCGAAATTTCCGGAGCCCTTCACTACGGCGTCTCTCATAGCCTGAGTCGCTTCGGGACGTTAAACCCCATAAACCAAACCAAACCAAGAGCGAAGTCTTTGGCGCCCGTTTCTGCGTTTCGCGGCGTCGCCGTCGCCGCTATCCGTTGTAACCAGCAGCGGATAATCGCGCTTTAAGCTGCGAAACCAATGGGGCGGGAGCTTGGAAAGGAAAGGAAAGGAAAGGAAAGGAAAGGAAAGGAAAGGCGCATAGTGCCCTCTTGGAACAGTGGATACCTCAGTCGTGCTTTAAGCTACGTGGAGGTAGTGATAGATGTGCGCTGCATGCGTTGGCATTGACAGCGTTGTGCCATTTCAGGGAAGTGCGCATAACTGGCTCATTGGGTCAGCGGACGCCTGAATGGCGCTTATAGGTACGTAGGGTAATGAGAGAGAGATGTGGGCTGCATGTGTCAGCGCTGATAACGGGGAGCGAACTCTCGCGATCAATGGTTAACTGCCACCTGTCAGGATGGCAGGGTGGATGGGGACATTAACATAGCTATAAAGACGAACAGGACTTTCTTACCACTTATGCGGGATAACATCCCGTTCATCTCGCTCGTAACGCCTCCCACGGCTGTTTGATTTGATTTGATATATTGGGGTTTAACGTCCCAAAGAGACTCAGACTACGAGGGACGCCGTAGTGAAGGGCCCCGACAATTTCGACCACCTGGGGTTCTTTAACGTGCACTGACATAGCACAGTACAGGAACCTCCAAAATTTCGCCTCTGTCGAAATTCCACCGCCGCGGCCGGGATCGAACCCGCGTCTTTCGAGTGAGCAGCCGAGCACTGGAACAACGGAGCCACCTGCTGTAGATCCCTCGCACGGCTGCGACAACCTCGCGAAATACTTGCACAGACCTCGTCTTTGAGAACCAGGCATTGGTGCAGCAAGTCGAGCATATATCCATCTATTTCTCCGTCGACAAAGCCTCCTTCATGACAATCAAGAACTGTTAGTGGAGTGTTTCATGAGGAAGGAATATGTGTGAAAAATTCAGGGGGCACTTTGACTGTCTAAAGTGCGTAGAGGCGAAAGCGTTTTCCGAACCAATTTCGCTGCTTCTGTGGCACTGATGGCGTCACATATAATTGAGTACTAATTACTAAGTGATGACAAATCACTAATTAATGGTTAATTACTGATTAATGCCTGAATACTAATTAACTGCTAATTAATGACGCTTAAGCTTCGCCTTTAGGAGTGGAACGCGACAGCGAGGTGTAGCGCTGCCAGGGAGTCCACGGAACGCCACCACCCGTTCGGCGCGATGCCTTGCCCTTTGAACGCAACGCTTTTTGAGGAAAGCAAATGGCGCAGTAATTCTCTGCCATCTCGGTGTACACCTGAACCGCACCTAGAGGAAGGGAGGAAGTGAGAGTGAAAGAAGAAATTGTATTTGAGGAAAGGAAATTCCGCAGTAACTGTCTCGCATATCTCGGTGAACACCCGTCAAAATACAGGGGGCACTTTTAAGGCGGAAGCCTTTAATGTCTCATCGTTGTAAGCAGCAGTTGTCGACAGAAAATGTCACGCTTTTCAATTGGTGGAAATGGTCGTGACGTCACAGTGCGCGAATTTCAAACGAGGCCAATTGCACTTTGGTAGGTTTCGTCGACCGGGCAGTGGATGAGTCTGGCTCCCTGAATTTCACGAAGGACTCCATGATCACATATCATGATCTCACCAATCATTTTAAACTAGAGAGGAGAATTTTCCCCCCTCCAGACAAAAGACTTACTAAAGAACAAGAGGTTACGTGGCGTCGTCTACAGACGAGATCGATACGCACCCCATCACTCCTCGCGCACATTTATCCAGATCTTTACAACCCAAACTGCAAACACTGTGGCCACCGTGCTACCTACGATCACATCCTGTGGGACTGCAAAATAGAGCCACCTCCGGGTGATCTAGTTACAGCTCCTTCTCTCGAGCGGTGGGAGACCGTGCTGGCTAGCTCTGACCCCAGAACGCAAGTTTTGGCGGTGGAGTGGGCTGACAAAGTCGTCGAGGGCTATGTACTCTCGACCACTTAACGCGACCTCTTGCCAAGCTCTTCCCGGCGAATAAAATGTTTTACAATCAATAGTAACCATACAACCAATAGAAGGGATCGTATAGTGACGCTCCAAGTAAGTGGGACTGAGCTTAGTTAATTGCTTAATTACTCAATTGGCCTAATTAGCTTTACTAGTCAGGCCATATAAGTAAATAAAAGCGATTAAGAAATTGGTCGAGCTCAGGAATCGAACCCCGGTCTTCGGCGTGAGAGACGAGCACGCTATCCACTCCGCCATGCCAGCTCGATGGTTTGGAATGAACAAAGGCGCGTCTAGTGAATACGGTGTCTTCACTCACTCTCATCCTCCTCCATTCCCTTCCGGCGAGGTTTAGGTGTCCACCGACAAATTAGAGACAGATACATTTCCTTTCCTCAAAAACCAATTTACCGACGAGCGAGGCGTAGAACCGAATGGGCGATGGCGTTCTATGGACTCCTTGGCAGCGTTGCAAGACGCTGTCGCGTTCCACTCTTAGGGGCGAAGCTTAACATCTTAACCACACATCAGTGACCACACTTTAGGTCAAAAAAGTGCCCCCCCCCCCCCTGAATTTTGACTGGTGTCCACCGAGATATGTGAGACAGTAACTGCGTAATTTCCTTCCCTCAAATACAATTTTCATTTTCTTCATTACGGCTCCTCTTTATCTATCTTCTTTCACTCCCACCTCCCTTCTTCTACGGTGCGGTTCAGGTGTCCACCGAGATAACAGAGAATTACTGCGCCATTTCCTTTCCTCAAAAAGCGTTGCGTTCAAAGGGCAAGGCATCGCGCCGAACGGGTGGTGGCGTTCCGTGGACTCCCTGGCAGCGCTACAACGCGCTGTCGCGTTCCACTCCTAAAGGCGAAGCTTAAGCGTCATTAATTAGCAGTTAATTAGCATTCAGGCATTAATCAGTAATTAACAATTAATTAGTGATTTCCGATGACTTAGTAATTAGTACTCAAATATATGTGACGCCACCAGTGCCACAGAAACAGTGAAGGTGGTGCGGAAAACACTTCCGCCTCTACCCACTTTAGACAGTCAAAGTGCCCCCTGAATTTTTTTGACCTAAAGTGTGGTCACTGATGTGTGGTTAAGATGTTAAGCTTCGCCTCTAAGAGTGGAACGCGACAGCATCTTGCAACGCTGCCAGGGAGTCCATAGAACGCCATTGCCCATTCAGTTCTAGGCCTCGCTCGTCGGTAAATTGGTTTTTGAGGAAAGGAAATGTATCTGTCTCTCATATCTCGATGGACACCTAAGCCTCGCCGGAAGGGAAGGGAGGAGGATGGGAGTGAGCGAAGACACCGTATTCATAGACGCGCCTTTGTTCATTCCAAAACCATCACAGTCCTAATTCCGAAAACTACTGATGAAGGAAAACTGCGCTCCGTAGAAGGTTATCGGCCCATTACATTGGCAAATGTGGATTACAAAATTTTTGCTAAAGTCTTGTCAAATCGCCTGCAATTTGCAATGTCGGTACTCATTGGATCTCACCAGACTTGCGGTTTGAGAGGCCGCTCCATTCAAAGTAATGTGCACATTGCGCGGACAATACTTGAATATTCCTCCAGCTGTCATGAGCAGCTTGCCCTCCTTCAGATTGACCTTGCGAAAGCATTTGACCGCGTACGCCATTCATTTCTGTTTTCACTTCTAGAGCGAGCAAACGTGGGTTCTACTGTACTTAAAGGGGTGCAACTTTGCTACAGCAACTGTTCAACACGATTGATCATTAATGGCCAGCTCTCAAACCCTGTGCCAATCCGCTCTTCTGTGAAGCAAGGCTGTCCGATGTCTCCTCTGCTTTTTGCTCTTTACCTGGAACCGCTTTGTTTGAGTGTTTTGCGTAACAGTAATATCCATGGGTTCCCTATTTTGGGTAATGAAGTCAAATTGCTGGCATATGCTGACGACCTTGCATTTTTCTGCATTGACAAGCCCAGCATTGATAATGTGTTGTCCACAATAGATCAATTCGGCATCGTTTCTGGTGCTCAAATGAATCGCTCCAAAAGTTCTGGCCTATGGTTTGGTTCATGGGGCACAACTCCACCTCTTTACGCTGGCATAGAATGGTCTTGTGTGCCTCCTAAATATCTTGGCGTTCCACTTCATGCCTACAAATCCAGTGCCCATTACTGGAGAGAGCGAGTTCCGGCTGTTGAGCGTTACGCTCAGACGTTTGTACCGCATCGCCTCTCAATTTTTGGTCGAGCCCAGGCTTGCAACACCTTTCTGGCAACAAGAATTTATTACGTACTCCAGGTCCTTCACTGCGCCAGACATTACATACAGCGTTTCCATCGTATATTTGCGACGTTTATTTGGTCCTCCAAATTTGAGCCCATGCGGCGTGATAACCTTTTCAGGCCTGTTTGTGCAGGAGGCCTGGGCCTAGAGCACCTGTATGTGAGACAGTTGGTTGCCCGTTTCTTCTTTTTTTCGTGCTTGTTCCCTTCCGATTATTAGAGCATTCTTGCAGGTTAACTTCATGACTCTACTTCCGAACTTAGTAGTTTCTTCCAATTTTACTGAACGACCCCGTTTACTAGGCTTTATGCAGGAAGTTTATGCCTCCGTGCGTTTTTTGACAGTTCGATTTTCAAATGAGTACTTATATTCTGTTTCGCGCAAAAATCTGTACAGGGATTTGATATCCATGCTCTTCCCGCCCCCACTGTATCGTTCCGTCTACGTTGGGCTCATGGGTCATGATGTTTTAAAGCGAGTGCGTAAAATGCCAATTTCTCCTTGCACCAAAACATTTTTCTATAAATTACACACTGAAACTCTACCTGTCAAGACGTGGCTAGATAGGAAAAACATTTTTGTGTCTTCTGTAAACTGTCGCTTGTGCAATGTGCCTGAAACAATTGAACATTGTTTTATAGACTGCAAAGACGCGATTTTGTTTTGGGATGTGTTGCAAAGGACGCTACAGAAAGATTTCCTCCTAAATTCCTACAGTGTGCGCTACCTTGTTGTTTCCCAACCTGACTCGAATCCTTACGATATGATTCTTCTGATTGGCCTTCATAGTCTTTGGAAAACGCGCATGCAAGATCGCAACGTTGAACCTGTTGTTTCGCCCAGAATTCACTTTAGCCGAATGTTGCTGCAGGTAACGGACATTTACAAAAAATCGGACTTTGTACCGGATTGGTTCCCTCTCCTGATGCGCTGTATATCTTTACCGGCCTTTTAGTTATAATATGTTACTATTATGTTTCTGCCACGTAGCGCCTACCTAGGTGCTCTGTAAATAGTTGTTTTTGTGTGTGTATATACACACACACATATGTATATATATGCTTTGTATACAAAACCATGTAAATAAATACCATGAAAAAAAAAAAGAGCTGGCATGGCGGAGTGGATAGCATGCTCGTCTCGCACGCCGAAAACCGGGGTTCGATTCCCGAGCTCGACCAATTTCCTACTCGGTTTTATTTATTTATATGGCCTGACTAGAAAAGTTAATTAGGCCAACTGAATAACTAAGCAATTAACTAAGCACAATACCACTTTACAGCATCACCATACGATCCCTTCAACTGGTTGCATGGTTACTAGCCAAAGTACAATTGGCCCCGTTTGAAATTCGCGCACTGTGACGTCACGGCCGTTTAGACCAATTGAAAAGCGTGACATTTCTGTCTACAACTGGTGCTTACAACGATGAGACATTAAAGGCTTTCGCCTTAGGATAGGATAACTTTATTAAGCCCGGTACATTTTAAGTGATTCTAAAACTGCGATTCTAAATTTTGCTCGAGGCCGAGTCCATGTCCCTGCTTTTGGCATACTAGACTCGCCCGATGCACCCCCGCCCCGCCAAGTGGAGCTGATATGGGTGCCCGCGCACTCCGGGAATCCCGGAAACGAGGTCGCCAACCTTTTAGCTCGAAGTTCTTTAAACCGGGCTCAGGTGCCCTCGGATCTGGGATTCACGAAGGAGCGCATGCACTCATTCAGCGAGCTGACGCAGGCCTACAGAGCCTCACGCCAGCTCTACCCCCCGCCCCACCCCTCCCTAGATAACAAACACGCAACGCTCTGGCGCAGACTACAGACACACTCTCTTCTCTCACCCCTTACCCTAGCCCACTATCATCCCTCCTTCCCCACTCCAGCATGCGCCCTATGCCCAGAACCCTTCGCCTCTTCCCTCCACATCCTTTCCCTCTGCCCGGCGGACCCTCCCCCGCGGGACCTAGAGAACCTCAAGACCTGGGAGGACTGGGAGACCCTGCTGCGCTCGGAGGACCCGGCCGTGCAGACCATCGCCACCGGCCGGGCTGCCAGTGTTATGGACCTTAGGAACATAAACACTTGAGTGCAGTGGGGTCGTGCGGGGACCCTGGGGCGTGCCCCGAATTCCTTGTACAATAAAGTTTTTTCGCTCTCTCTCTCTGTAGCACAAGGTTTTTTTATGTGGTCAGATGAGTCCATCCGCAACGGTCGGTTGCCCCTATTCCAGGGCTCCGCTGGATGCTGCCGTCAGCTGAGCTCGCCGTATCAAACCGATCTGGTCATCGCGGCAGTCGCTGCAGAGCAGACCCTCCCATTGCTCCACACTTGGGTTTTGTATAACTGGGACGATGTCGACTTTTTGACACGCCCATGTGATGTGATACAGTGTAGGTTTTCCATGGCAACACGGACAATTGTGTGCGTAAAGTGTGGGGTGAATTTTACTTAGTGTGTTTAGACTTGGATATGACCCCGTTTGAAGTTGTCTCCATGTGACAGCCTCTTCTTTGTTTAAAGATTTGTGCGGTGGTGGGTACCGCATCCTGCTGCCTTTGTAGTTGTTTAGTATGGCCGAGTATTCCTGAGGTACTGGCAGGGATTCCTCAAGGTCGTTGACGTTGGATGCTCGGTAGTTAGTATATCCTCGAGCTATCCTGTCTGCGTCTTGGTTTCCTGCCACCCCCGTGTGCCCCGGTACCCAGATGATCTTATGTTTGATCGGCTTGTGTGGTTTTGCATGTGTTTGTTGCTTCTTGCAGTCTACAGAGCGGAGTATGCGGAGCGCTCTGTGACCGACTCTACCGCAAAGATAGTTGCGGCAGGCTGCTTGTGAATCAGTAAGAATTGTCAGTGACCGCCCAGTCCGATAGCCCTCCGCTGCCGCTAGAGCGACGGCCGCTTCTTCAGCCTCAGCTATCGTGCAGTCTTGCAGGGAGGCGCTGGTAATCTCGTGTAATTCCGAGTTGACTACAGTTGCCACTGCGTTGTTGGTGCCTTGTCCCCTAGTCATGGCATATGTGGCAGCGTCGACATACACTGTTGTATCCTGGGATGCGTGTGTTTTCTGTAAGCGGTCGGCCCTTGCCTCTCTTCGGTCTTTGTGGAGGTTCGGGTCCATGTTTCTTGGTATTGGTGCCACCCTGAGCGTGCTGCGGTACTCATCGGGGATCGTTTTAGTTCTCAATATTTCTCGAATTTGTTCGGTGTAGCCCAGTTTCTTTAAAAGAACTCTGCCTGTGGGGGTCTGCTGTAGTCTGCGCATTTGGGCAACATGCTGCGCTTCCCGTATTTCCTCGAACGTGTTGTGCAGTCCCAAGGCTAAGAGCTTTTCAGTTGAGGTGTCATGCGGTAGTCGAAGCGCGGTTTTATACGCTTTGCGTAAAATCGCGTCCGCCTGTTGTATTTCACTTTTGATATGAATGTAGTACGGGAGACTGTATGTCGCCCGGCTGACCACTAGGCTCCTGACCAGCTTGAGTGTGTCTTCTTCTCGCATGCCATGACGTCTGTGTGAGATGCGCGTAATCATGCGGGCCACTTGGGGTGTAGATGCCTTTAATAGCGCAAGGGTGTGAGTACAGCGTTGATTTGACTGTATCCACATCCCTAGTACCCGTATGAGTGTCTTCTCTGGTATTGGTTCTCCTTGGAGGTAAACTTGTAGTCGAAGTTCTTTACTGGTAGGGACTGTTCGGTTCCGTTTTCCTCTCCAAACCCGTAAGAGCTCAGATTTTTCGGTCGAGCATGCTAGCCCCCTTGCTTTCTCATAGTTTTCAACGCAGGTGGCCGCTTCTTGTAGCCTATCCTCTTTCTCGCCGAGTGAGCCAGTGTTGGTCCATATTGTGATGTCGTCGGCATAAATGGCATGGTGGATGTCGTCAATTTCTTTTAGTTGCTTCGCCAGTCCGATCATGGCCACGTTGAATAGCGTGGGTGAAATGACCGACCCTTGAGGTGTTCCCTTCTTAGGCGTTCGAAACTTCTCGGATCGAAGTTCTCCTATACCGATGGTTGCAGTTCTGTTGGATAGAAATGCTTTGACGAAGCCGTGAATCCTGCGCCCGCAGTTCAGGTTGTCCAGGCCCGTAAGGATTGCTTCGTGGCTCATACTGTCAAAAGCCCCTTTGATGTCTAGGGCCATTATCACGTTTTCTCCGTCCCGAGGAACGTTCCGAAGTACACCTTCATATAATTGGAGGAGTACGTCTTGAGCTGATAATTTTGCTCTAAAGCCGAACATCCTGTGAGGGATCAGTTCCTTGTCTTCCATGTAGTTTTGAAGTCTCTGCGTTACCACTCGCTCGTATAGTTTTCCCAGGCATGACGTAAGCGAGATCGGCCTGAGGTTTTCTATCTGCAGTTTCTTGCCTGGCTTGGGTATCATCACCACTCCAGCATGTTTCCACTCCTCGGGGACAGTTTCAGCTTCCCAATGTTTGGTGAGGAAGTCTGTCAGTTCAGCGACCAGCGCATCGCTGAGGTTGCGGATGAGTGCATTGTTTATTTTATCCGCTCCCGCGGCCGTATTTCTGGTGGTGTTTCGCATGGCCGCGTAGACCTCTTCTCGTGTGATGGGTCTGTCCAGATTAGCGTTATCGTCTCCCCGGTACTCCCCTGTATAGGTTGGCGGGTTCGTGCTGCCAAAGCATTTGGCGCGCAATCTGTCGAGGAGTTCCGAGTCAGTGCCCTCGAATTGGTGAATGAACCGGTATATGGATTTATTGTTTTCAGCTTTTGTCTTAGTCGGATCGAGGAGCGCTCTAAGGATACGCCAAGTCCGTGTCGTGCTTAGCGTCCCACTAAGAGAGTCGCTGAATTGTTGCCAATTTTGTTTTGCCAGCTGTGTGACGTATTCCTCTGCTTTCGCTGTAAAAACATTTGATGTGGTTTAGCTCTGGTTAAAACCCGCCCCACCCCTCTGTAGATAACAAACACGCAACACTCTGGCGCAGACTACAGACACACTCTCTCCCCTTAACCCTAGCCCACTATCATCCCTCCTTCCCCAATCCGACATGCGCCCTATGCCCAGAACCCTTTGCCTCTCCCTCCACATCATTTCCCTCTGCCCGGCGGACCCTCCCCCGCGGGACCTAGATAACCTCAAGACCTGGGAGGACTGGGAGACTCTGCTGCGCTCGGACGACCCGGCCGTGCAGACCATCGCCACCGGCCGGGCTGCCAGTGTTATGGACCTTAGGAACATAAACACTTGAGTGCAGTGGGGTCGTGCGGGGACCCTGGGGCGTGCCCCGAATTCCTCTTACAATAATGATTCTCTCTCTCGCTGGTTAAACGTGGAGGATTGCGAAAGCAACAACTGTGCGTAGCCATAGATTGTTGCGTGAGCTACATTGAGCTCGAACTTCGCACGAAAAAGTAACGTAACTTTTTTACATTCAAGGAATGAAAAGCATAAACGAAAGCACTGCCGCTGGAGTCGGCGCTCAGGTTACAGTCATCCGAGGGTCACCATGAATAACTTGCTTTGGAGCACAGACAATGTTCGAATTTCCTGGCCGTGGAGCTGCAAAAGCCTTTTCCTATGTCACTGATACCAAGTCATCACATCGCATTTCATCCAATGCGCAAAGTTTTTTTTTCTGCTGGTGTAACTGGTTTCAGAAGAAAATACAACGGGTTGTTTTAGGATGGGAAGCCCTATGCGTATGAGCTTATAATGAATGCTCCCACAATGAGGCATAGGTCAGGACCCGCTTGCACGAAGGGAATGAAGTAGCCTACCCTCCTCCCCACAAAGACCTTAGTAGAGAGCAGTCGGTTGCATGGAGACAACTGCAGACTAATACATGTACCAATCTGAGTTTACTCAGAGAGAGAGAGAGAGAAAAAAAAACTTTATTATGCGAAGCATACTACTTTAGCTACCACTTCAGCCCTTCACCGTGGTTATGCGCCTCCAAATCACGTGATACATGACGTCACACCACGTGACACGATGACGTCACGACAGTAGAGAAACGGGGGCCCACCTCGCGCCGTCGCTGTGGTTGTGCGCCTCCAGATCACGTGATACATGACGTCACACCACGTGACACGATGACGTCACGACACTGGAGAAACGGGGGCCCACCTCGCGCCGTCGCTGTGGTTGTTTTGTTTGGTTTTATGTGGTTGTGCGCCTCCAAATTACGCGACACGATGATGCTTCGCATTCTCCAGGCTTAACCAAGTTAAGCCTCAGCCATTTTTGTACAAGGAATTCGGGGCACACCCCAGGGTCCCCGCACGACCCCACTGCACTCAAGTGTTTATGTTCCTAAGGTCCATAACACTGGCAGCCCGGCCGGTTGCGATGGTCTGCACGGCCGGGTCCTCCGAGCGCAGCAGGGTCTCCCAGTCCACCCAGGTCTTGAGGTTCTCTAGGTCCCGCGGGGGAGGGTCCGCAGGGCAGAGGGAAAGGATGTGGAGGGAAGAGGCGAAGGGTTCTGGGCATAGGGCGCATGCTGGAGTGGGGAAGGAGGGATGATAGTGGGCTAGGGTAAGGGGTGAGGGAAGAGAGTGTGTCTGTAGTCTGCGCCTGAGCGTTGCGTGTTTGTTATCTAGGGAGGGGTGGGGCGGGGGGTAGAGCTGGCGTGAGGCTCTGTAGGCCTGCGTCAGCTCGCTGAATGAGTGCATGCGCTCCTTCGTGAATCCCCGATCCGAGGGCACCTGAGCCCGGTTTAAAGAACCTCTGGCTAAAAGGTTGGCGGCCTCGTTTCCGGGATTCCCGGAGTGCGCGGGCACCCATACCAGCTCCACTTGGAGGGCGGGGGTGCATCGGGCGAGTCTAGTATGCCAAAAGCAGGGACATGCACACGGCCTCGAGCAAAATTTAGAATCGCAGTTTTAGAATCACTTAAAATGTACCGGGCTTCCGTGCGGGTGATAGCAAGTGCAATGGCGGCTTCCTCTGCAGCCTCTGGTAGAGTGTACTATCTACTTCTGGGGAGGTGTCTGGAGGGAGAGGTAGTGTGAGAAGGGTGGATAAAGAGGAGTCCACCACAGCTGCGGCCGCTTCATCACCCGTGCAGGCAGCGTCCACCCATACGGCGTCCGGCTCGGAGCCGTACGCTCGATGGAGTGCCTTCGCACGGGCTCTGCGGCGCTGCTCATGGTGGGACGGATGCATATTCCTCGGGAGCGGCCTGATGAGGAGCTCTCGGTGAAGGGATCGTGGGATGGCGAGGAGGGTTGGGTCGTTGGCCGGTATTTTTATTCCGAGGGTGTCCACGATATACCGACGTGTGGAGGTTTGTGTGAGGCTGATGTATTGGGCCTGTCGGTGGGCCTCCACCAGTTCCCCGATCGTGTTGTGGAGGCCCAAGCCTAGTAATCTGTCTGTGGGTGTGTTGAGGGAAAGATGAAGTGCTACTTTGAATGCCTTGCGAAGAAGGATGGAACCAACTCCTCAAAAGGCCAGACAAGAGCATCCAACTGGCACTCATTTCGTGGGCCCAGGAAGTCGCCCCCACCTGGGGGCCACACCATGCCCACCTGCCCTAAATCCCTCCAATCTATGGCAATAAAGTTGTTTCTCTCTCTCTCTCTCTCTCTCCCGCCAAGTGGAGCTGATGTGGGTGCCTGCGCACTCCGGGAATCCCGGAAACGAGGCCGCCAACCTTTTAGCCCGAGGTTCTTTAAACCGGGCTCAGGTGGCCTCGGATCAGGGATTCACGAAGGAGCGCATGCACTCATTCAGTGAGCTGACCCAGGTATACAGAGCCTCACGCCAGCTCTACCCTCCGCCCCACCCCTCCCTAGATAATAGACACGCAACACTCTGGCGCAGATTACAGACACACACTCTCCCCTCGCCCCTTACCCTAGCCCACTATCATCCCTCCTTCCCTACTCCGGCATGCGCCCTATGCCCAGAACCCTTCGCTTTTTCCCTCCACATCCTTTCCCTCTGCCCGGCGGATCCTCCCCCGCGGGACCTAGAGAACCTCAAGACCTGGGAGGACTGGGAGACCCTGCTGAACTCGGAGGACCCGGCCGTGGAGACCATCGCCACCGGCCGGGCTGCCAGTGTTATGGACCTTAGGAACATAAACACTTGAGTGGAGTGGGGTCGTGCGGGGACCTTGGGGCGTGCCCCGAATTCCTGTTGTAATAAAGTTTTCTCTCTCTCTCTCTCCCATTAAAAGAACAGCTGGCGGCGTGTGTGTGTGTGTGTGTGTGTGTGTGTGTGTGTGTGTGTGTGTGTGTGTGTGTGTGTGTGTGTGTGTGTGTGTGTGTGTGTGTGTGTGTGTGTGTGTGTGTGTGTACTCGCAGATAGTGCAGAAAATCCCAGCGATGGCAAGCAAAAAAATTCAGGGGGCACTCTGACTCTCTGAAGTGCGTACAGGCGAAAGCGTTTTCGCACCACTTTGACTGCGTCTGTGGCTCCGGTGACATCACGCATAATTAGTGACGAATTATTAGGTAATTACAAATTACTAATCAGTGGCCATTTACTGTTTAATGACTTATGCTAATTCACTGCTAATTAATGACGCTTAAGCTTCGCCTTTAGAAGTGGAACGCGACAGCGTGTTGTAGCGCGGCCAGGGAGTGCAGGCGACCCCACCACCCGTTCGGCGCGATGCCTTGCCCTTTGAACGCAACGCTTTTTGAGGAAAGGAAATGCAGCAGTAATCCTATGTCATCTCGGTGGACACCCGAACCGCACCGCACAGGAAGGGAGGAAGTGGGAGTGAAAGAAGAAAGAGGGGCCGTAATGAAGAAACTGAAAATTGATTTTCAGGAAAGGAAATTAAGCAGTAACTGTCTCACATATCTCGGTGGACACCCGTCTCTCTCTCTGTCTGTCTGTCTGAAAAACTTTATTATTGTTCCATAATTGGTAGGGTGGTGGTGGTGGTGTGACACTTTTTATTAACAGCCTTTATGTTAGGCGTTCAATAGGTTCTGGGCCAAGGTGACGAGGGCGCGTTGCAGGTTCAGGTCCCAGGAGGCAAGCCAGATGGGCCACGGTGGGGGTGGCGGGAAAGGATAGGCGGGGGACTGGAAGGCTACGTGGCATTGTGTAAGGCAGTGTTCTATGTCGGCATATGTGTGTGGACAGTTTGGGCTCTGAGGTGTGGAAGTGAGAGGACGGCTTCTTCCCTCCACATCCTTTCCCTCTGCCCGGCGGACCCTCCTCCGCGGGACCTAGGGAACCTCAAGACCTGGGAGGACTGGGAGACCCTGCTGCGCTCAGAGGACCCGGCCGTGCAGACCATCGCCACCGGCCGTGCTGCCAGTGTTATGGACCTCAGGAACATAAACACGAGTGCAGTGGGGTCGTGCGGGGACCCTGGGGCGTGCCCCGAATTCCTGTGTTAATAAAGTTTTTTTCTCTCTCTCACCTTGTGGAGTTCCACGAGTGAGTGGAATGGGGTGAGGCAGTTTGTCGAGATAGCGAATACGAGCGGAGTGGTGGGAGAGAAAAGCTCTTATGTAGTTGTACATGTGTCCGCATTGCGTGTCAGCTATTATGGTGAGGATGTGGTCGTGCGATAAGTAGTAGAAAGCCTTGCGTATGTCAGCTGTTACTAAGGGAGGGAGTTTCAGGTATCCCGGAAAGGGCCACCTCTTACAAGCACTAGGTGCGCTCCTCAGTGCAGGAGCCCATTGGCGACCACTGCGTCTCGGGCGCGCTCGACCAGGGCCTTCCCGCTCACCAGGTCGGAGCAGCCAAGCAGGGCTGCCTCCCAGTCCTCCCGGGTGCGGTTGGGTTTTGGGGCGAGGTTCAGGGTTGACTGACATGCCCATACCATGTGGAAGATGTCCGAAGAATTCTCCGCACAGTACGGACACTTTCCTGTACATGCAGGGTCAAAGTGCTTTAAAACTGCCGGGCACAGCAGTGTTTTCGTGTAAGGACGGAGGAGTGTGCGTTCCTCCGTCTTTGTAAGGCCCTTACAGGGCTTAGGATAAAATGCGTGGCCGGATTGGTACAACTCAGTAATTTGTCGAAAAGTGACGGCCGGATTGGGTTCAGGATCCGTTTCCCAAGGGTCTGAAGGCGTTGCCCGAAGAGTGAGCGTGAGGGCGGCGGCATCTGCCGTTTCATTGTCTTTGAGGCCCATGTGAGCAGGAGCCCATACGATCGTTCGAGAGGCGGGGGCCCCGAGGTAGTCGCTATTTTGAAGGATACGATACGCAAAGAAAGGAATGTATCCCTGTTGAACATTTCTGCAGGCCCCTCTCGAGTCGGTAATGATAACTAGCGAGTCCTGGTATGCGGCGGCTAGCGCAATGGAGACCTCCTCCGCATGTGTTATGTCTTGAGCTCGGAACGTTAGGTCGTTCACCACGAAGTTTTGGTGGACGCCTGCGGCCGCGTACCACCGGAGGCGTCCGCGTTGAAGATTCCGGATTTGTTTCCATAGTGGCGGGTCAGTGCCTCCGTCCGCGCAAGGCACCTGCCACTGTGGTCGTCACGTGTCATGTTGGATGGAAGAGGACACACGTGCAGGGCGTATCTCCAGACCTCGGGGATGCGTACGCGCTCTTCCATTAGTGTTGGGTGGTGGATGTGTAGTCTGGCTAATAGGCGGCGTCCCAACGGCGTCTTTGAAAGACTTGTGTATTGATTGGTAAAGTGTGCCTTCCGGAGCTCTGCAAAAGTGTTTACCATCCCTAGGCCCATGAGGCGCCGGCTGGACGTGTTCACCGGGAGATCGAGGGTACGTTTGTACATCTTTCCGAGAATCACCCCCCTCCCGTGCCCTTAGAAATAGACCCTAAATTAGCAGCACTCGAAGCCAAATTTGACCACAAACTAAAAGAGCTAGACGCACGCCTCGAGGCCAGATTCAATCACCTTGCTGCCACCCTCACCGAAACACTTGAGTAGCGCATGGACGCTATGCTCACCAAGATGATGGAGCTCTTGGAACATAATCTTAACCATCGCTTCACCCAACTTCAAACCCCCTCCACTCCCCCCATCCTTCCTCCGCAAGCACAAACCACCTATCATGAGCCATACATACCAATTGACACCCGTCTTACTTCCATCCTCAATCCCCCCATCATCCAATATGGCGGGGGGAACACTAATTATCTACCCATTTTAACTTGTAACTGCCGCGGCTTCCGGGCAAAGCGCGCGCCTCTGCAACTTCTCCTTCCCACCATCACACCCACGCCGCACATACTACTTCTACAGGAGACTGCACACTGGGCAACCCTCCCCTGCTACACATCTACACACTCGGATACCACTAACACACCCAGGGCGTCCACACTCATCCACCGTAGCCTCTCCTAGAAAACTCATCACATCACGTCTGAGACGCCCTACGTGATCACAGAACTTATACATCACACACATTCACTTCCTTCTATATTTATAGCAAACATATACCACCCCCCGTCCCTACCGATGACCCCGCTAGAATCACTTCTGCGAAAGCTACACCATCTAGCAGGGAAACATCCCCTACTCATCGGTGGGGACTTCAACAGTCAGCATACTGACTGGGGATACGCAACCACGACACATCGAGGTCGCAGGCTCTGGCTGCTCTTTCAGAACCGCCAACTCACTGTGCACAACACGTTTCAGACGCCTACGCGTATCGGCAACCGTGTCAGCATGGACACCAGTCCTGACCTGACGCAGAGCCGCTGTATCCGCGGCGTTACCTGGAGCAGAACACAACATACACTGCGCAGTGATCATCACATTATACAAATCACTGTCCCGTACAAACCACCCCGTCACGCAAATACAATACACAAACTCATTAACTGGGATGCATTTCGCGCTGCACGCAACGCCCTCCCAGACACTCTCATCGCAGACATCGACGAATGGGTGCAGTCACTCAAGCATGACGTTCACCACAACACGCGAGACATTGAAACTACAACCGAAACACCTACCCTTGACACACGCCTAGCCCACCTCTGGGAGGCTTATCACAGCATCCCAGAACGCTGGAAAGGCAACAAACACAACAGAGCGCTTAAGAAGCGGCTGGCCGCACTGCAGACACAAATCCAACAGCACTCTGAGGAGCTCTGCCGATCCAACTGGGGACAGATATGTGACGGCATCGCCGGAAACCTGTCCAGCAAACGCGCATGGCAACTCCTTCGACACCTCATTGACCCCACGCGCACCAAATCAGCAACACAGCACCACGTGACACGCCTCACACATGAACACATTGACGATCCCCACACCCTTCTAGACACACTTCAAACCATGTACACATCTCCAGGGGGCCCCATACCTCTACCGCACTACTCAGGACAAGATAAATCCAACACTCGACACCGACATCACGGAGACGGAAGTCAGAGCGGCCCTCCTGACTCTCCGCGCCAACTCCGCACCTGGTGCAGACCAAATCACAAACTCCATGCTCCGTAATCTGGATGACCAATCGATCACCCACATTACGAAATATTTCAACCACTGCTGGAGGGAGGGTAACCTTCCACAGTCCTGGCGCCACGCGAAGGTAATATTCATACCTAAACCCAACAAACCACTTACACTTCAAAACCTTCGCCCGATTTCGCTAACCTCATTCCTCGGGAAGCTCCTAGAGCATGTCGTGTTAGCGAGACTCACAAGTCACATGGCGGACAACAATCTTTACCCGCATAGCATGGTGGTGGTGAAAAACATTTATAATGCAATAAATATTTACAGAGAGGTGATTGGGGTAGGTCCTATTGGCCCTTTCCCCTAACAATACTAGGTGGAGCCCCTATTCCGGGGCCCCATTGGCAAGCAACGCCGCCCGCGTCCGGTGAACCAAGGCCTTTTGGGTCTTTAGGTCCTGACAGCCGAGCAGGGCCGCCTCCCAGTCCTCTCTGGTGGGGTTGGGGTTGGGGGGGATAGATGGGTTTGACTGACACGACCAAACCATGTGGAAGGTGTCAGCCACCTCCTCACAGAACTGGCACGCGCCATCAAAGGATGTATTGAAATGTTTAAGCACCAGCGGGCACAGTACAGTGTTAGTAATAATTTTGATGAGGAGGCGCTCGTCAGCGCGATCCAGACTCTTACAAGGGGCCGGGTAGCGCCGGTGCTCCTCCTTGTAGTAATCGGTGATTTGTTTGAATGTAATGGCCAGATTGTCTGATTGGGAGTACCCTTCCAAGGACAGGGAGATAGCCCGGGGAGAGAGTTCGCGGGCGGCCTGATCGGCCTGTTCGTTTCCCTGGAGTCCCTGGTGACCGGGGGCACAAATCAGGTTGCGTGGAGTTGGATCTTCAGATCGACAGCTATATTCCAGTATGCGCCAGGCAAGCGGGGGAGCCCAGCCCAACTCGTAGTTCCGACAGGCCCCTCGCGAGTCGGTGATGATGTGTTTCGACTTGGGAGTACTGAGAGCAAGAGCAATGGCAATCTCCTCCGCGTGTGTTGCGCTGTAGGCTTTGAAAGTGAGCCCGTTGACTGTGTTTGTGTTGTGTACGACTGCGGCCGTGTACCACACCCCGTGGTGTGGGCCGGCAACGTCCACGTAATACACATGTTGTTGGTTACCATAGTATCGCGCCAACGCTTCCGCGCGCGCCTGGCGACGACCGCTATGGTCTTCTCTGGACATGTCGCGGGGAAGGGGTCGGACCCGGTCGGGTTCTGGCACTCTCTCCTTTTCCTCAATATGGTAGTCATGTTTGATGTGTAGCCGGTCCAAGAGGCGGCGACCGGACGTGGTCTGTGCAAGACGCGTGTATTGGTTGACTAAGTCGGCCTCTCGAAGCTCCCGAAATGTGTTCACCACGCCCAAGGCCAGAAGTCGCTGGTTGGACGTGGTGACCGGGAGGTCGAGAGCCCGCTTGATGACTTTCCGGTGGATGACCTCCAGTTGGTCATCATCATGTTTGCGCAGGTGCAAGTAGGGGGTTGAGTAGAGGATTCTACTCGTTACAAAAGCATGGGCAAGCCACAGTCCATCCTTGCTTCGTAATCCGCCCCGCTTGTTGGAGACCCGGCGGACCATTCGGCCCACCTGGTCTCCCACCGTGCGAAGTTTGGCTAGGGTGATGTCGACTCTGCGTTGGTGGTGTATGAAGAGACCAAGGACGCGGATCTCCTTGGACTCCCGGATCGGTCCCGAGGGGAGACTGATGCAAAGCGTAGTTGTGTCCCGAGGGGAGGGACGTATGTGCACAAATTCTGATTTAGACGGGGCGCACTGGAGTCCGCAGTAGGCCGCGTAGTCGTCGACTAGGGTCGCCGCTGCTTGCAGGCAGGATTCCATGTGGCCCAGGTTACCTTGCGTGGCCCAGATTGTAATGTCATCCGCATAAAGAGCGTGATGTATCCCGGGCAAAGAGGACAATTTGGAGGGAAGATGAAGCATTGCCAAATTGAAGAGGAGGGGAGACAGGACCGCGCCTTGAGGTGTTCCCCTCGAGCCGATGGTGTATGGCCCGTGCTCCGCATCCTGTATGCGTATGTAGGCTTGACGGTCTGTAAGAAATTGTTTTATGTAGTTGGATCACACCGGGTCACACCAAGGCAGTCTTAGCTTTGTATCTCTCCAAAGCTTTTGATCGCATTGAACATCAGGCGATCATGACTGCTCTATCCCCCTTGAATGTGGGTGCGCGCACGTATGCCTACATTCAAGCATTCCTCACTGACCCGACAGCTGAGATACACTTCGGCCCTCTGTCTTCCCCCTCCTACACTCTTCAGAGTATCGGCACCCTTCAAGGGTCCGTCCTTTCCCCCTTTCTCTTTAACATTACCCTCATCCTCCTCGCCCGAAAATTGGCCACTATTCTCCACCTGAAGCACACTCTTTATGCCGACTATATCACCCTGTGGACCACTCACGGCAGTGAAGGAGACATAGAGAACACCTTACAGGAAGCAGCCACCCTGACCCAAAATTACGCACGGACCATCGGACTGTCTTGCTCCCCAGAGAAGTCCGAACTCTTCCTCACCCGGCCTAAGAACCACCGCTGCCCCGCTCCCCCATTGCCATTGAACTGAATGGTGACTCGGCACCTGAGGTTGGAACCCTCCGTGTATTGGGCCTGGACATCCAGAACGATGGCAAAAACACCACCACCCTCAAGAAACTCAAGCAGGTTGTAGGCGCGATATCGCACCTCATCCGCAGCGTTTCGGGACGTCATAGAGGCATGAAGGAGCGCGACCTATGTCGCCTCATTCATGCCTTTGTCCTCAGCCGTGTGCTGTACACTACCCCATACTTACAACTATCCAAACATGACATAAACGCTTTGGATGCTTTGATTCGCAAGGCATTCAAGGTAGCACTTCACCTTCCCCTCAACACACCCACAGACAGATTACTAGCCCTGGGCCTCCACAGTACGATCGGGGAACTGGTGGAGGCCCACCGACAGGCCCAATACATCAGCCTCACACAAACCTCCACACGTCGGTATATCGTGGACACCCTCGGAATAAAAATACCGGCCAACGACCCAACCCTCCTCGCCATCCCACGATCCCTTCACCGAGAGCTCCTCATCAGGCCGCTCCCGAGGAATATGCACCCGTCCCACCATGAGCAGCGCCGCAGAGCCCGTGCGAAGGCACTCCATCGAGCGTACGGCCCCCAGTCGGACGCCGTATGGGTGGACGCTGCCTGCACGGGTGATGAAGCGACAGCAGCTGTGGTGGACTCCTCTTTTTCCGCCCTCCTCACACTACCTCTCCCTCCAGACACCTCCCCAGAAGCTGAAGAGGAAGCCGCCATTGCACTTGCTATCACCCGCACGGAAGCCCGGTACATTTTAAGCGATTCTAAAACTGCGATTCTAAATTTTGCTCGAGACCGAGTCCATGTCCCTGCTTTTGGCATACTGGACTCGCCCGATGCCCCCCTGCCCCGCCAAGTGGAGCTGATATGGCTGCCCGCGCACTCCGGGAATCCTGGAAACGAGGCCGCCAACCTTTAAGCCCGAGGTTCTTTAAACCGGGCTCAGGTGGCCTCTGATCGGGGATTCACGAAGGAGCGTATGAACTCATTCAGTGAGCTGACCCAGGCGCACAGAGCCTTTCGCCAGCTCTACCCCCCGCCCCACCCCTCCCTAGATAACAAACACGCAACACTCTGGCGCAGACTACAGACACACACACTCCCTTCACCCCTTACCCTAGCCCATTATCATCCCTCCTTCCCCACTCCGGCATGCACTCTATGCCCAGAACCCTTCGCCTCTTCCCTCCACATCATTTCCCTCTGCCCGGCGGACCCTCCTCCGCGGGATGTAGAGAACCTTAAGACCTGGGAGGACTGGGAGACCCTGCTGCGCTCGGAGGACCCGGCCGTGCAGACCATCGCCACGGCCGTGCTGCCAGTGTTATGGACCTTCGGAACTTAAACACTTGAGTGCAGTGGGCTCGTGCGGGGACCCTGGGGCGTGCCCCGAATTCCCGTGTAAATAAAGTTTTCTCTCTCTCTCTCTCTCGAGGGCGTTCTCGTCAACCTTGCGCAGGTGATGGTAAGGAGTCAAGTAGAGTCTGGTCACGAAAGCATGCGCCACCCGCAAGGCGTCTTTGCACCATAACCCCCGCGTTTGTTGGAAACCCGGCGGACCATCCGGCCAACCTGGTCCCCCACCTTGCGCAGTTTGGCTAGTTTTGTATCAACCCGTCGATGTTTGTGGATAAAGAGACCAAGTACTCTAATCTCATCGTGTTCGGGTATCGGGCTGCTGGCCAGAGATTGTTCTATTTTGGTGGTGCACTTAGGCGACGGGCGAATGTGCACAAATCAAGGAGGATATATAAAACTTGCTGGAGTGGAGGGGGCGCTTGTCAAGTGAAGCCGGCCGCCGCCATCTTGCCAGTGGCAGAAAGCGCGCTTGACGCCGGCTCGCGCTGCTGCTTTGGCGCGCTGTTTGAGTGCAAGCTGACGCGACGGGCATGCAAACACCAACGGTTTGATAATGGTTGCCTCTTGCGTTGCCTACGGATGTGCAAACAGGCTGAAGAATGGTTGTGGCCTCACATTCCACCTGTAAGTACACGAAAACGTGTTCAATTGAGCCCTACGCGCGCGTTGTCGAGCGGCGCAAACTGATGTGGTAGATTTGTGCAACAAATAATAGTGCCTAAATTACTGGCAGGTTTCCAAAAGATCCCGAGCTGCGGAGCCTGTGGGAGCGGGCCGTTCACCGTGAAAGATGGCATGCAAAAGATGGAGATCGCCTGTGCTCCGTAGACTTCGCGCCCGAGTGCTTTGACTGCACCGGACAGACGACGCGGCTGCGCGCGGGAAGTGTGCCTTCTGTGTTTCCTGCTTTTCCGCAGCACCTACAGAAGCCCGTGAGTATTACTGGAGAATGTTAAACCATGACACGCTAGGCAGAATTATTCGCCTTTCTCACGTGAGAAGTGTTCGTGGCATCAATACGGCTGCCGAAGTCGAGATTCGACGAAGGTTCTTGTCGGATAGTGGATGGAAGCAAATGGAAGGAAACGTCTGAGCTTCTTGTCGCTAGTGGTTTTTTTTTTAGTATCGTGCTGAAAAATTGTGTTCGTGGAAAAGGGAGTGCCGTGCGCGCTATTTTTTTGCTTCGTTGTTGAAAAGAAGTTATTGTGATTGCGTGGTAATATGGAAGCGCCCTTCACCCTTCTGTAAAATCGTCTTATGAAGCACTAAGTTCATGGTAAGAAATGAAACCCATTTGCTTTCGCAGCTACACTTTTCTCTTACTTGAGACTGAACAAAAATATGTGGTGTCCATTTCAGGTAAAAAGGAAGCGTTCAGAGCGCAAGCATCAAGACTGCGAAATGCCTGCAGTTCGAGAGCCATCAACTGCGTTTTCGCCGAGCAAACAATGATACAAGGACAAAGTCAGTGCCTCTGAAGAAGAGATAACACAGTTGAAGAAGAAAATTAGATGTTGCAGCAAACGAAGCGAAGGCTTGCGAAGAGAAATGAGAGAGCACAAGAAATCGTAAAAGAAATCAGAGAACGAAAACTCCTGTCCGAGGAAGGCTCGCACGTGTTTGCATCTGCCTTTTCAAGTGACATTCAACAACTTCTGTGCAGGGCAAGCAACGAACAAAAGGGCAAGTACCCACCTGAGCTCCGTGCGTTCGCGCTGACATTACATTTTTATTCTCCAGCCGCATACGAGTACGTCCGATCCAAATTCAATGGTGCCCTTCCGTCACAGCGAACACTTCGGGATTGGTGTCGATCAATCCACGTAGCTCCTGGGTTCACGAGTGAGGCATTTTGTTTCCTCGAAAAGTTTGCACAAACACGGAGTGAACCGTTCTACTGCGCTCTGGTCGTAGATGACATGGCCATAAGGAAACACGTAGAACTCGTTGGAGACAAAGTTGTCGGGTACGTAGGCTTTGGAACGGGGTTAGATGATGATAGTCTCCCCGAAGCCAGAAATGTGTGTCTTCATGATTGTTGGTATAAACATCAGACTCAAGATGCCAGTCGCATACTTTTTAATTGACACACTAACTGGAGCGGAGAGGGCGGAGCTGACCAAACAATGTATTGAGAAGCTTGCATCAGTTCAGGCTGAAGTTGTCTCTCTTACATTTGACGGTGCCTCATCGAACTTCACTATGGCTAAGTGCTTAGGTGCTCAGCTTCGACCGGACTTTGATGGGTTTATTACAAGCTTCGTCAACCCAGCTGATTGCACTAAAAATGTTCTCGTTATTTTAGATGCCTGCCATATGATTAAGCTCATCCGCAACTCATTGGCAACCGAAAGCCACCTCATCGACGCTGAAGGAAAGCATGTGAAGTGGGCTTATGTAGTAGCATTGGAGGCTTTGCGACGTGGAGAGGGTTTGCGTCTTGGCAACAAGCTCACAAAGGTCCACGTTCAGTGGTAAAAGCAAAAAATGAAGGTCCGATATGCTATACAAGCACTCAGTGCCTCAGTTGCCGATGCCTTGGACTTCTGCGAACAAGTGCTCAAGCTGCCACAATTCAAGGGTGCCAGCGCAACATCAAAGTTTATTAGAATTTTCGATCACTTGTTCGACATCATGAACTCCAGGAACCCATTAGCAAGGTCTTATAAGGCACCTCTTCGTAAGCAGAATGAATCCTGCTGGAAGCAATTCTTTTTGGAGACCCGGGCGTACATAAACGAGCTGAGAGATCCGGAAGGACGTCCAGTTACAGAAGGACTAAAAAAAACTGAATTTGTTGGCTTTTTGATATGCATGGCAAGCACCGAAAGAATGTTCGACGAGCTTGTCGGCCAGGATCAGCTGAAATAATTGCTGACCCACAAACTCAGTCAAGATCACGCCGAGAACTTCTTCGGGTCCATACGTGGACGAGGGGGACATAACAACAATCCAACAGCTGCGCAGTTCATGGCTGCATACAAGCGTCTGTTGGTTCAGACGGAAGTGACGTCTTCCAATTCTGGAAACTGCTCCCAAGACATCGTCTCCATCTTGAATTCAACCACTACTGTAGCCATAGTAGATGCAAAAAGCACGGTCACTGACATGCGCAGGTCACCAGTCCTGCAGCCCGATGACCACGACTACACACATCGCATTGACTGGCCCGAAAGTCTTTCTGCTTTTGTCGGTGCCGTGGTGCCATATATAGCAGGCTTCATTGTGCGAAAAGTTAGTACAACGACAACATGCGATCAGTGCATCACAGCCCTGCACTCTGATGCGCTTGCGCCTTTAATTAAGCAGAAGAGCCGGGGTGGACTTGTTTCGCCGTCGCAAGACGTCATTGGCCTGTGTGAAGCAGTTGAGAAGGGGCTGCGCGGCTGCAGGCTGAATGTGATGCCATTACAACGGTGCTGGCAAGGGCAAAACACCTTATCTTGGAAGTCCTGGGTGTGTCCTCAGAGAAAAAGTGGTTCCAGAAACTGGAGGAGCACATCCTTGACTTCGATCCGCTTGACAATCATATCTACAATTTGTGCAAAAAAAATCGCTGAAGAGTACGTGAAAGTGAGGATACACCACATGACAAAGGAACGAAATCGGGAATTGATCAAGAATAAAGTCAGACCAGTTCTGTCAAGGGTGATTATCTTCAATCACCTGTAGGTTGCCTCTCACCATTATTTTTACTGTGCGTCTGATTATTAAGCTTTTTTTCCTTAATATTTGTTCAGGTTAACTGTTTTCTACATGCCAGTTGGCTGCTGATGGATGAAAAATAAACGTTTACAACCCCAACCGCTTGCTTTCATTGTTTTGTAAACGCGAGCAACTTCATAGGCAGCGCGAAGAAGCACGAGCGCGGTTGCGCACTGCTGCTTTTTGCCACTGGCAAGATGGCCGCCAAGGCTTCACTCTCCCGCATAGGCGCGTATAGGCGGCTTCCACTCCTGCAAGTTTTATATATCCTCCTTGGCACAAATTCGGATTTGGACGGGGAGCATTGAAGGCCACAGCGGCGGTCGTAGGCGTCCACGATTACCGCCGCTTTGTGCAGGTTGGCTTCAATGTCTCCAACCGATCCATGTTTGGCCCAGATGGTTGTGTCGTCAGCATACAACGCATGCTGGATGCCTTCGGCCTGCGCCAGCTCAGCCGGGAGTTTCATCATGGCCAGATTAAAAAAAAAATCCACTTCATTCGCTGCGCGCCACGTTTCGACATTTGCTCAGGACGAACTGGCGGGCTAGTTGGTTACACATCTCAAAAATTTTTTTAACGAGCGCACGAGAATGAAACAAGGACTGAAAGAAGAGACACACCACAAAGCGCCGTGCTTTGCGGTGTGTGTCTTCTTTCAGTCCTTGTTTCATTCTCGTGCGCTCGTTAAAATTTTTGAGACGTTTCGACAGCAATGCTGCGACGGCAAACGCTCTGGCCAACGCTGCAGTCATTATTATTTTTTTGACAGCGGTTTCCGACCACCTGGGTGCAAGATTGCTTCACAGTGTCACTCGAGTAGGGCACTGCCAAACCACCTAGTGACGTCGCTGACAAGAGCCAAGCGTGACCAGTGTGTGCGCTTTTATTCGCGCTGCTCTTAAATTTCTCGAGCCAAAAGGTGGGGAGCTTAAATCCGAACTGAAGATAACAGTAATGCCGATTCGCTCGTGGCCAAGATGAAAAGACGAAGCCGAGCTCGCAGAGGCGCGTGGTTGATTGTGCTTCGCGTGGCGCCTCGTCACGTGACCTTTCCGGCGGCTATATAAGGAGGCGACATGCCGCTTTGTGACTACAGGCGAGATATGAGTATCTGTCCTCGCTGTTTTGTTTGTTGCACTGTTCAATAAACTTGCCTGTTATTCGGCGAGCGCGGCTTCGGCCGCTTATCTGTTTTTTGAGCAGCGTCCGCTCCGGCGGACGCAGTTGTTGCTGCGACGCGCGTCTTTTCTTTCCTTTTTCTTTTTCCTATGCTCTTTTAACTCTCCTCTATCTGCACGTGGCAGCGGTGGTGGCTTGGCTCGAGCCAGTAGCAGGCCCGTGCAATTTCCTTTTCATCCTTCTCTCAGTCACAACAATTTGTGATTCGTAATTTGTGAAGAAGAAGCGTGGAGGCTAGCCTGCTGGAGAGTTATCTTCTCTATATGAAAAACCAAAAGAAATATCTAGTTCTTGCGGATTGGTGGCTACACACGACTTCGTCGATGTTGTTCGAGAGCTAGGTCTTGTGGTGCTCCAGGAGTGGTATGTAGACTCCTGGGATAAGTATAGAGAGACCAATTCTGCATATATGGGAAACTGCACGCAATCTTACACCTTCTCTCACGCAAGCAGTCAAGTGTCTCTGTCAACTTTTTCATCTGAATGCTGTTTCTATAATCTCAATGCAAAGTTAAGAGGAGGCTACTACACTGCTATTTCGACTTTTCTTAACTGCTATGAATTTTAATCAAGATATTGGCGCGTCTCCTTTTGCGTGGAACGACCCCCTTGTATGATGTCACGCTATGACGTCACTAGGCATGCCATGACGTCATAGGTCATTCTAAATGTCACGCGTGACTACCGGCCGCCGCTGCGCGACGACTCGACTTGGTAGCCCGTCTCTCACCCTGGTAGGACGACAGAGGTCATTCTAAAGGTCAAACGTGGCTACCGGCCGCCGCTGCACGTAAGGCCGTTCATGAGCGTAGTATTGCTTTGGCAGTAAAAGTAACGGCGAGAGGACCGCGCTCTGGGGTGTTCTTCTCGTTCCCAGTTGATAGGGGTCGTGTTCTTCGTCTTGAATTCGGATGAAAGATTGTCGATCCGAGAGAAATTGCTTGATATACTGAAAGGTGTTATGTCCACAATTGGTCTGGGAGAGATGTTGCAGGATAATTTCGTGTGTGACATTTTCGAAAGCGCCCTTCAAGTCTAGGGCGAGTATTGCCTTATCGTTGAAAGGGTATTCGACAGGATTCAGTATTTCTCGGTCGAGTTGAAGCACAACATCCTGCGCAGACCGGTGCGGGCGGAAACCGAACATGGTGTGTGCGAATGCATTTCGGTTTTCCAGAAACCCAGACAGACTGTCCCGCACCATGGTCTCCATCAGCTTTCCCGCACAAGACGTGAGGGAGATGGGGTGGAGGTTGTCTGTGTTTATGGCATTGCCAGCTTTCGGAATGAAAGTTACCAGGGCGGTCTTCCATTCTATTGGGAGGGGTGCCTCACGAAGCCAGATTGAGTTGATGAAAGCAAGGAGGGTTTCGTAGGCGGGATCCGGAAGATTGGCAAGCAGTTTCAAAGTTATCTTGTCCCGGCCCGGTGCCGTTCCTCGTTTCATTTTGGCCAGGGCCGCGCCTTGAGGTGGTGCAGTTGGAATGGCTGATCCAGCTCCGCGTTCTCTGAACCTGCATACAAGTACGCGGGCCCTCGGAGGTCCTGCTGAGTGCAAAGATACTGGTCGCGAAGTTTGCACGCCAATTTTGAGGTATTTCCATCGAAGCTATTAATAGCTCGTTGGAGATGTGCGTGACACCTGTGCTGAGGAGCTTGTGCTGACACCCTTCTGTCGACAACGATGAGGCATTAAAGGCGCCTTAAAAAGGGTGACGTCGTCAAGATACCGTATGACGCACTCAGCAAGGCGAGAAACACCAGTTCAGACGATCCTATATATGCCTTTCATCTACCTCCTTGTGGCGCCATTCATGTGGTAACATTCGTAGCGAAATAGTGCCGCCACATTTTTTCGCACAGCGTCCCAGGTGATGTCCCAGATTTCCCGTTGCTTATAGCTTACATGTCCTAGTCAAGTTAGAAGCTAGCTTGCGACAGGGATTCGACTCAACGACATATGGTACGGGTCGGCATTCTCCCCGCAAAATCTGCGTTTTGATTCAATTTAATCTGGGTTTAGAGCGTGTAAGTACATAAGGGCTGTGGAATCTCCTCGTGTTTGCTGAGATTTTTGGCAGCTGGGGGATATGTCTGCAGCTATAGTCTGAAGAGTTGTGGTATCTCGTTGTGTGTTGCGAGTGGATCGAAGTGGTCCGATTCCGAGGTACACCTGTTGGGGCCCCGGGGCAGAAAAGCTGGGGCTGAGCTGTGGGCCAACTCGTTCCCCTCTATACCCCGGTGGCCAGGTGTCCATATGAATTCTTTGGCGTCAGCATAGGCTTGCCTGGTATGGAGGATCATGGACGCAAGTGGGGAAAACCTACCCTTAATGAAGTTTCGGTACACTATTTTTCAATCTGTGAGTATGTATCTGGAGGCGGGATGAGTGGCCGCGAGAGCTACTGCCCCCTCTTCTGCTGTTGCTGTGTCGTGAGTGACTGCTGTTAAGTCCATCAATCGCCTGCTCTTAGTACACAACCACCACTGTGGCTAGTACAGCTTTGGGACCAGCGGCATCGACGTAGAACGCGCCATCTTGCATGTCGTAGTGTTTCAGGACTTCCTTTGCCCTTGCTTGTCTTCGTGCCTTGAAGCATCCTCTCCAGGCGCTTGGGATGGCTTGTTTAGTAAGCAGATTTAGGGGGCACTAAATATTGAGGTTACTGAGGACCCTTCTCCACGGAGCCAAGGAGCCGTGAGGTCCCCTGGCTTGAGGCATGAGGTGTGCATCAATTAGTTCATCAATGGTGCTATGGACTCCTAAGTGGAGCAGTCGCTCTGTTG